>NC_139352.1:38800231-39195231 GCF_055883805.1 Amblyomma maculatum
TTGTAAGATTCTGTGATATCATTGTATGTGATAGCGCAATCTTTAATTCCCTTGCATTCGGGCTGTTCTACCGCTGCCCGGTGGTAGAGATCTCGGGCCAGCAGGTGCGCAGCTTCGATGCCAGGGACAGACTCGTGTGCTGGTATCCATATGATGGATATGGTTCTAGTAATGGGATTTGTGAGAAGAATCTTTTTGGCCTCCTGTGAGATCCGTCCTTTTGCAAAATTCCAGACAGCCGTTTTACTGTCGCTGATTATAGTTTTGGCCTGTGTACCAGTGCATGCGAGCGCTATTGCCACCTCTTCAGCTGTACTAATGTCCCGGGTGCGTGTTGAGGCCGCAATTTTAGGTGCACCTTCTCCATTTACTACTGCCGAGACAGCTGCTCCGTGTCGTCCCCATGATGCGTCTGCATAAGCAACTTCGTTGCCTGCTTTGCGTTTCATTCTTTTAGCGATGGCTTTGGCTCTGTGTTCTCTTCGTTCTTTGTTGTAGTCCGGGTGCACGTTTCGAGGTAAGGGTGGTGCCAGTATGTGTTCTCTTATGTTGGGTGGGATAGATGTTTTCGTCTGTGGGCCTCTGTCTGATTGGAGTCCGACCCAGTCTAGGCAACTACAAGCAACCACAAGTAACCAACAGCAGCATCTGTGTTTTCGCATTACTGCAATTCAGATTCTGCAGTGCTCTTTAATTTCTTTTGAAGAATGCTTGAACAAAGTATGCGTATACAATTTTATAAGACCAAGCTTTATTCAAACCATGGTATCAAATTAGCTGACAACTGCATGTTATTGTTTCGCAAGAAAAATGCTAAATACACTCAATGTCATCGGGCTCCTGACTTTTCACACCACTATCAACTTAAGAAGGCTGAATTGACATTTTTCAGGTGTGTGCTTTCATTATTTTTATTCACAAATCTGCATGAGGAATCCGCCCCGCATCCAATGAAATTTCATTGATGTTTTGTGTACGTTTAGAACGTACAAAAGACGTACTAAAGACTTTCATTGCCGCTGTGCATGTCCCCCCCCCCCCCAAACTTCAATCCCGTATTCCTCGACCTGGTCAATGGCCGTATTTCATTGTTTCCAGCACAACGCCAGAATAAACATTTCGTATAACTCTTGCGATTCCAGATCTCGTGGCTCCACACAAGCAGCTTCGTGGTGGCGTCGAGTTCGTGGACAACATCCCGCAAACAGAGACAGGGAAGCCGCATCGCCGACAGCTCAGAGATAGCTACCTGCAGAAGAAAGAAGCCTCGTCTGTCCAACACTGATAAATGGCCACACGAATTATTGCAGCGCTGTTTATCGCCCACTTTCCATATCATATAGTCTCAAAACCCGATATTCCCCAGCTTGAACAATTCGCTCAAAACGGCGCTTGAAGGCATCGTCAAGGCCTAAATGCGAAACGCACAAGTTCCGTTTTTTGCAGTTAGGCACATTAGTGAAGAATTGATTCTTGTAGAGAATCGGCACAGGGCTGAAAATAGATTACAGACTATTCCGACAAAGGCATCCTTGTGCTTCAATATATCCTAAATAGGGAAGACCAGACCTGAAATTTTATACTTCCTTCAAAACTTGCAAAGGTGCAAACAAAATTGAGCCATGAGAAATGTACTGAGAACTAAATTTCGTTTAGGTTGATGGTGATGTTGTACATCCTACGAAAAAAGCGCTTGGTTAATATATTAATTATCCTTCTTAATAAAAGTATCAATCCTGTTTCAGTGTCTGTCCAGATATATTTGGTGTTACACTTTCCTGCCTCAACTCGCTGATGAATGTTCACCAAACTCTCGGGAAATGCAAAGACAGGACTCAACTGCGGTGACGAGCGACCCAGTTAAGACAGCGGGCTACAGAGTCGTGGACTTGCTGAGCTGGTCACAGAAGCGGAATAGATATAGAGTTAAAACTTAACAATCGGTGTGCATGGTAATTTAATCATGTGAGGTCTTGATACAAAAGTACGAAGTTATGTCTAACGGAAGAAAACCAGCTTGGAAAACACCACTCGTTCGACTGAATTTCTTGCAAGTGGGCGCTTTCATCCGCTTTGTTTCTCCTTATAATGCTTGCATATCTTCTCACAATCATTGGCGCCATCTAAATCCGCCTTTTTGACAAGGCCGCTCTGCGCATGCGCGTCTCCCCCTGGTTGAAAGCAAGCCACCAACCCCAGCTGCGCGTGCGCAGTTCTTGGCCTCCGCAATCGGCGCAGCCGTAGCTTATCTAGGAGGTCATGTGTAGTTAGTATTTGTGGCAGGCGTATGCTATAGATGGTGCTAGCTGTAAAAAAACAACACCGTCATTGCACTGGTGCAAGGCAGTTTTCAACCAGTAGCAGACGAATTTGCAACCACTCCTAGAGGGCGCCACATTTTGTGAAAAAGGCGGATTCATGCCAAGAATCTCGCGGATTACAGCTTGCATACATGTTTCATTCGCTTATAACGTCATTGTCTAATTATATAGCATTGTTGACTGACAAAAGTTGTTACCTTCTTCTGCATGTCTTCTTGCATGTCTGATGTCTATAAGCCGTCGATGGCTTTTGGAGAAGCTTGTTTTCCAGCCAACACGAGCGTCGCCAATGCGTCATGACTCGTACTTGATTCCTTCTTTTGTATACGAGCAGGCAGAAAAGCAAGGTGCGATTAGAAGCATGTCTTATGGAGATGACAAACATTGGCACTTTGCTGAAGTCTATTGATCTTGCCAATCAAAACGGTGGCTTTCAGCATCTTGTAGGAGAAATCAGTGATTAGCATACTAGCCGCTTGATATCAATTGTGTTCAGCGAAATGTGGGCTATTGAGTACAATGCTCCAGCTTACACAGACCACCCTCGTCTTTGCCGTGTTCGTTAGTTCCAAAATCAGGCTCTTATAGAGAAGGTCTACAGGGGAGAAGAAGGTAACGCATGAGGGTCATTCCACGGGAAATATCCCAAGCATCAATATTGGCCACCACTGATTCTCTTTAAAAAATTTAGGTATTTGTCGGTTGTGGGAGTGCTGCTTTGCCAAAATAATTTTTTCGAAAATTCGTCCTTATTCGCCTTTCAAAGTTTTCTCGAAGAGACAAAATATGTTTGCAATTAAATAATTATTAAATCAAGTGTGACAGCAAATAAAATACATGACTATTTTTTATTACCGTAGATGGTTGCTTTCTACTAAATGTCATTGGTGCCCCTATTCAATACTAGAGAAGAAAAAAATGGTGTCTTCAGTATTTTTGTCATAAACGTCGTTCATGGCCAAATTACAAAAAAAATATTTCACCGTTCATCTGTCGGTAGAGTTTATGGCAAAATAATTTGACCATTCTTTAAAAAGTACTTTTTAGAAATTTCACATTCAAAACTTGCAAAAAGTGATGGTTTTTGTAGATTGAGATCTAAATTGAAGTTAAAGGCTCTCTAGAAAAAAAATGCCTGAGATAGCTCATTAAACACATAAACTTCTTAGGCTGCAGTCCACAATTTTTTATTTGGGTAAATTTTGTCTTTTGAGAGAAATATATTTTTGATGTTCACAACCAGTGTACGAACTGTGCTTTTAAGGATAACACGTGTGCGGCGCCTAGAATGTATTGGGACGCATGTTTAGTTTAGCTTTTCCCCAAGCCAACACTTTCTCACTCAGTTGATGTGAACAAAATTTGATCTTGAACATTGCGCTTTCCGGAGTTTGAGGCTCATTTTTGGCATCGGCGTGGTCAGGAATGCGAAGAGTACCAATGTGACACCTATTATGTGACAATTTGTAAACTTTGCTCTCGCAGAAGAATCGCCTTGTTATTTCTGTTATGTCTCACACTAGAACGAAATGATGGCTTGAATGACCAACGGAAACGTACAGAAGAAGGGTAAACCTAGCTGTATAGAGGAAATTTCTTTACACATCTCTTGTGCCTTCGGTTTCTCATCTCGTCACCTGCTCAACATTCGAATCTTTCGTTTCACATTAAGACAACATGTACGTTCATATCGCTTTTTCAGTGCGTTTCATGGATTTTTAAGTTTCATGTGACTGCAACAAGAGGTGTTGAAGACATCGCTGGCCTGAAGTAGTGAAGCTGTCGCCTTCCTTTCACTGCAACTTCCATGGCGAACCTGATTTTTCTTTTTTCATCTATTTCTGTGTTCGGCACCTGGATACTGTGATCACTTTTACATAATTTTTTCCAGGCAATCAGATAATTTGGTGACTGAATTCGATCATGAAATGGCATCTTCAGGAGCTTGATTTCGCAGCGAGAAGTTACAGTGTACCACCTGCGCCTTCGCCTGCACATTTTTCATGTGAAGTGGCGAATAAGTTCCACTTTCCAAACCCTTTTTGATCTTCTTCGTGATAGCAGAAATTCAGACAATTATTTCGTTCGTATACTGTGATCCAGCTCCATCAGAAAAAAAAAAGTGAATTTTTTTCAAGCGGGGTAGATCCGCTTTCAGGACTTTGAGCACTGCACTCTGAAAAGCATATACTGGAACTGCACCATGAACCAAACAGTCAGAAACCTCTACAGGGTTGTTTTCCTCCTTGGAATAATAAACAACTATTTGATGTATGGTGGCCTGCCCGTTTACCCAGTGGTAAGAATTTGGTGCCTCTTGAATTATGAAGCTGTAATTGTCTGCGAACTCCATCCCCATTACGGCCAAATGTTGATTTAGCTGCACAATCAGGTTTTGAAAATAGGTAGCTTGTTGCTTACTGATAAAATTGTGGATATTGAGCCTGTTCAATCTACCCGTGAATTTTCCGAAAAAAAAATCTTGTTAGTTCCTATCAAGGATTTCGGGTCTACACTTATCCATTGCTGGACATTATTGCAGTCTTTGCTGCCGATGACATGAGTAAGACTTTACTGAAGTAGGGTTTCGGCGTAAACCGTGCCTGGGAAAGCTGTCCATTTGTCGAAAATGCAGTCTTCATTATTAATATGACATTCTATAGTAGCCGATAGCTCCTCGATGTTCTGCTCAAGCCAGCTAGAAGAAAGCATCAGCTTAAAGTTTTGATGACTTATGTACACGCACACCATGTGTGTATCACTTCAAGCCGGGAGAAAATAGTGTGGACGATGCAATTTGGCGAATGTCGAGAATACGCACTTTAAATTCGAAACTTTTTTTTTCCATTCTGTAAGCATCTCTTTGATATTCAACGACAATCGCTTTTACTGGATTTGCAGTGTGTCATTTTTGCCTGCGGGCAGTTGAACACAGAGTTATCTTCATAAAGTGCCCCGTTTGGGGGCTTTACTTCTACACTCACCGACCGGCACCGTTCTTTGTCTCTTGAGATTAGAATTCCAATTTGCGCCTTGATTGTGTTTCACTTACGACCTTGTGGTTCCGATGCTCCAAAGAATTGTATCTCTTAATCTCGAGACCATGATCTTGGGGCAAAGGTCATGTACTATACCTTTTTTTTTTTTTGCTCTGCTTTCTTGCTCATAAAACTTCCTTTTCAGCTCTAGCATTAGGCAGACATAATCACTCAAAAGAGGTTCACTGCCTTAATGTTTTGAAGTAATCGATGATTGGCGCAGCCCTGTATACGCAGCAGTTCCATCCCGTGTATTTTCTCGCACTACTTCCGCTTTCTCGTTCATGTTCGAGTGTCATCTGCGCACTTCTCGTTTCCTCTCAACACTGCTACCACCAGCTGTGGTTAAGACCTCCTTTTGTTTTTCGGTATCGGCAGGTTGAGGTTCACTCCGCTTCGTCTGGACTTGGCACTGGGATCTCCCGATGAAACAAAAATTCTCTTCTTTCGAGTGCTTTATGTTTCCGAATCTTGTGGACCCATCACAGTGTACCGGCTTTCTATAGTTCGTACAGGAACCCTTGTCTCTCATGGAATCGCACTTACACATCCAGCGAATAATCTCGCTGACGTGAGATTTTCACGATGAGCCTGCAAAGGTTTTCGCCTTTGTCACACTTTTTTTCTGTGGACACTAGAAGTCGCTTCGGGGTACCATCGTGTCCACATGCCGGTGAGCCTTTTTGGGGTGTGTGGAGGAGGGTGGCTGCTCTTGGTCCTACGGGACTTGGACAGGTAGGTCCCCTCCGTTTGCGGCGGGGTAGAGCCTGCCACCAATGGTTGTACCTCTTGTAGGCGCTCCTTGAACCCACCAGAGCTTCTGTGGCGGATGACGGGTGTTGTGCCGCGCGTATTCCTCTCTCCGTTGTTACGGCGCTTGACTACTGTTCCCAAGGACGCGGGATCGAATCCCGGCCTCGGCGGCAGCTTTTCGATGGAGGCGAAAAGCAAGGCGCCCGTGTGCTGTGCGATGTCAGTGCACGTTAAAGAACCCCAGGTGGTCGAAATTTCCGGAGTCCTCCTCTACGGCGTCTCTCATAGCCTGAGTCGCTTTGGGACGTTAAACCCCCCAAACCAACCAACCATCTCTTTCTTTCTTTCTTTCTTTCTTTCTTTCTTTCTTTCTTTCTTTCTTTCTTTCTTTCTTTCTTTCTTTCTTTCTTTCTTTCTTTCTTTCTTTCTTTCTTTCTTTCTTTCTTTCTTTCTTCCTTTCTTTCTTTCTTTCTTTCTTTGTTTCTTTCGTCTCTTTTGTCCGCACGAGGCGGCTGTGAGGTTGGAGGGTGGCTGCTCCTCCCACTACAGGCCTACCAGTCCCAGCTCCGTAGGGCCAAGAACAGCCCGACCACCTGTGTATATTTAACGTGCACTGACATCGCGAGGGGAGGAGGTTGGCTGCTCCTGTAACAAGGGGGCTCTGACTGGTAAGTGACCGCCTCTTGCGCCGGGGGCTAGCCTGCCACCGGAGATGTATCTGTTGTAGTCCATCATTGCACCTGCCATAGCTTTGGTGGTGGACGACAGCTGTGGCGATGGGGAGGTGGAGATGGGGAAGGGTGGCGGTTCCTAGCCCTACGGGGCTAGGACTGGCAGGTCCACGCCGCTTTAGGCGAGGCTAGCCTGCGTCACATTATTACGGTTCCTGATCATGCCGAGGCCAAACATGAGTCTCAAACTCAGGAAAGTGCATCGTCCAAGATGGATTTTTGTTGGTGTCTACTGAGGGAGAAAGTGTTGGCTTGGCAAAAAGCTAAACTAAACATGCTTCCCAATATATGTTTGGCGCCGCACAAGTGTTATGCAGTAAAAACACAGTTCGCACACTGGTTGTGAAGCACAAAACAAATTGACTCAAACGAAAAACTGTTAGGCGCAGGCAAAGTAATATATGAGTTTAATGAGCTAACTCAGGTAATTTTTTTCTATTCGGCCTTCACTTTCAATTTAGATCTCAATCTAAGAAACGCATCACTCTGCAAACTTTGGATGTGATATTCCTAAAAAGTATGTTTTAAAGGAAGCCTAAATTATTTGCCATAAACGCTACATACAGATCAACGCTGAAATATTTCATTGTTACTAAGCCATAAGCCATGAACGACGTTTACGATCAAATACTGCAAACGCACCATTTTACCTCTTCTATTGAACCAAGAAAACGCATAAAATTCTTATATGGGGGAACTAATGACGTTGCATGAAAGCAACCATCGTGGTAATTAAAATAGAATCTGGTACTTTATTTGCTTTCGCACTTTATCTAAAAATATTTAGTTGCAAACATATTTTGCATATTCGAGAAAACTTCGAAGGCATTTAAGTGAGAATTTTCGCAAAAATGATTTGGCAAAACAGTATTCACACAATCGACAATTACCTCAATATTTTTGAGAGAATCGGTGGTGGTCGCTTTTGAGGCCTGGGACATTTCTCGCTCTCGATGAATTACCCTCATGCGTTACCTTCTTCGCACATGCAGAAATTCTCTATCAGAGCCTGATTTTGGAGCAAACGACACAGACGAGGGTTGTTGTTGTGGCTGTAGGAAGAAAGAAACGAAAATGCACAGGCCTGCTACTGGCTCTGTAGCTGAGCCACCTCCGCTGCCTCGTGCGGACAAAAGATAAAATAGGCAAGAAAGAAAAAAAGAATTGGGAGAGAAAGACACGCGCCGCAACAACAGCCGCCGTCCACCACAACCGAAGCGGTTCGGGTACAATGACGGCCTACAACAGATTTGGTTTGTTTTGGTTTGTGGGGCATAACGTCCCAAGGCGACTTAGGCTACGAGAGACGCCGTAGTGGTGGACTCCGGAAATTTCGACAAACTGGGTTTCTTTAACGTGCACTGACATCGTACAGCACACGGGCGCCTTACTTTTCGCCTCCATGGAAAAGCTGCCGCCGAGACCGGGATTCGATCCCGCGCCCTTGGGAACAGTAGTCGAGCGCCGTACCCACTGCGCCAGCCCGGCTGGGTCGCCCTACAACAGATAAAAATTCAAAGCAGGCTAGCCCCCACCGCAAGCGGCGGTGACCTACCTCTCCTAGCCCCACCAGGCCACAGACGAGAGTGGTCTGTTTACGCTGAGGTATAGTACTCAATAGCACACGTTTCGTCGCACAAATGAGATCAAACGGCTAGTATGGTAATGACGGATTTCTCCTTCAAGAGGCGGCCAAGCCGTTGTCTTGATTGGCAAGTTCAACAGACTTCGATAAAGAGATTCATTTTATCGCTTCCATAAGATGTGCCTCTCATCGCACCTTGCTTTACCGCCTGCCCGTATACAGAACAAGAAATCAAGTACGTGTCATGACGTATTGGCGACCGTCGTGTTGGCTTGAAAACGAGTTTCTCAAAAGCCATCGACGGCGAATGAAGCATATTATGTAAGCTGTAATGTCGCGGCCGTAGTGTAAACTGAAACAGCCCCACTGATTGTGAGCAGATGTGCAAGCAATATTAAGAGAAACAGAGCATACAGAAGCGCCTACTTGTAAAATATTCAGTCGATCGAGTGGTGTTCGCCTAAGTGGTTTTCTTCCGTTAGACATAATAATTTCATACTCTTGTATCGAGAGCTCATATAATTATTTACTACTATGCCAACCGATTGTTAAGTCTGAATTCTATTCCGCTGCCGTGACCAGCTCCGCAAGTCCAGGACTCTTGCTGCCCGCCCCTCTTCTGGTCGCTCGTCACAGAGTTTGGTGAAAGTTCATCAGCGAGTTGACGCTGGGGAGTGCATCACCAAATTGATCTGGACAGACACTAAAACAGGGCTTCATACTTTTATTCAGAAGAATAATTAATATATTCACCAAACGGTTTTCGGTAGGATGTATAACATCGCCATCAGCCTAAATGAAATTTTGTTCTCAGTATATTCCTTGAGGTGTCATATTTTTTATCAATTCGGAGATCTTAAAAGAGGTCTAAGATTTAAGATTTATACTGCCATACTTAGGATATATTTGAAGAATTCGGACGCCATTGTCGAAATAGTGTGTAATCAATATTCAGCCCTGTGCTGATTCTGTAAAAGAATCTACACTCCCTTAACACGTGTCTAACTACACAAAACGGAACTTACGTTTCGCAATTAGGCCTTGACGAAACTTTGAAGTGCCGATTTCAGAGCATTATTCAAACAGTGCGATATCGGCTTTTTCAGGCACCATCATATCACTAGAAATGTCAAAAGCGGGGCGATAGACAGTGCTGCGAAACTTCGCGTTGCCATTGATCAGTGTTGGACAGTCGAGGCTTCCTTCTTCTGTAGGTAGCTATCTCTGAGCTGTCGGCGATGCGGCTTCCCCGTCTCAGTTTGCGGGATGTTGTCCACGAATTCAACGCCACCACGAAGCTGCTTGTGGGGAGCCACGAGATCTGGAATTTCAATAGTTCGACAAAATGTTTGCTCTGACGTCGTGCTGGAAACAATGTAATATGTTCTCTGACCACGTTGAGCAATAAAGAATTGAAGTTACGGGGGCCACACGCCCAGTGGCATTGAAGCCCTCTTACACGACCTTTGTGCGTTCTAAATGTACGCTAAACATCAATGAAATTTCATTGTACGTTGAGCAGATTCCTTGTGCAGATTTGAGAACAAAAATAATGAAAGGATACACCTGCAAAATGTCAATTGAATCTTTTTAAATTTGATAGTGGTGCGGAAAGTCAAGAGCCCGATGAATTGCGTGTAATTAGCTTTTACTACGGAGACAATAAAATACAGTTGCAAGCTCTCTTTATGGCATGTTTTGAATAAAGCTTGGTCTTATCAAGTTATATACGCATATTTTGTTCAAGCATTTTGCCCCAATAATTTTGATTCTTGCATTGCAGTGCCACACACAAGCACGATGTTCATGAGCGGCAGATGAGAGTAATAAATATGAATTTGAGCAATAGATAAATTACAATTGTGACAAGCTTAAGAAAAATAAATGTAAGTCTCAACGCACACATGGCCTACTGTGCCACAACTTTGAATCAGGAACGAGAGAAGTCAACGAAGCGCCATATCCATCTATGGCTTTTTCGCTGGCACCTAAACCGAAGAGTTCGGCAATCTCTTCTCGTCCGCTACTGCAATGAAAATAACTGCAATGCAACAAATAACGCTCTAAATCAAAAACGTGCAACAGGTTGAATAGAATTCATTAAAAACATGAAATCAGGAAAACACACAGCCATGCGTCAGTGGGAAATAGAAAACATAAAGGAGTGCAATATGTTCAATTGGATATGTGGTCATCCAGTGAACGCTAACATCAGAGCAACAGACACCTCTCAAGCTCTGATCAATTAGGAAATATTTAATTTCAATTATAATCTCCAAGCTCAAATACAGTTATTTTGGACAATATTTGGTCTGATAAGCACTAAGTCCTGCACATACACACAATATAAATGTCATTCAGGCTTTTTGCAATAATAACACTTGTGTGGCTTTAGTTCTTGGAACCGGACATCATGGCATCCAAACCCGCTTTTCTATATTTCAAGTACTGGTAAGATTAGCGCGAGCACTCTGCTGTTTACAACAAGAGTAAACCTCGTAGAAAATTGTCGGAGGAACTCCTTACTTCCATCACCTAAAATATTTTTTAAAGAGAATTTATTGGGTACATACATACATAGAAAAACCCACGTTAATCACAGATCAAATCACTATACAAAACACTCTATGCTACATATACATAATGATTCCCCAGAGAGGGCAAAACAATAGAAGGGGAGGGGGAGGCTCTAATAAAGGACGACAGGAATCTCAAGTCGGCTCGTCATACAACAAAGCGCGTGTGCAAGCGCCGCAGAAACCGTGTCTTGTATTTATCGCTAAAACAAGTCATTATTCAAACTGGAATTACAGACGATGTTTGCTGTTGTTATTGTGGCTGTGGGAAGTAGGAAAAAAAATGCAAGGGCCTGTACTGGCTCTGTAGCTGAGCCACCTTCGCTGCCTCAAGCAAACAGAAGAGAAAATAAAGAAGAAAGAAAAGGAACAGTGAGAGAAAGACGCGCGCCGCAGCAGCAGCCGTCGTCCACCACCAAAACGGTGGCGGGTGCAATGACAGCCTACAGCAGATAAAAATTATGTGGCAGTCTAGCCCCCGCCGCAAGTGGCGTTGCCCTACCGTCCCAGCCCCGTATGTCCAGGAACTGCCACCCTTCACCACCTCTTATTCTTCTGTTGTTGTTGTTGTGGCTGTAGGAAGAAGGAAAAGAAAATGCACGGGTCTGCTACTGGCTCTGTAGCTGAGCCACCTCCGCTGCCTCGTGCTGATAGAGGAAGAAATCTTGTTGGTTTTATATAGGGAACAGATATGTTCCGTATTAGTTGTAATCGCTATAAATATCATTTAGTGTAATCGCTTTATCGTTTCCTGCTTTTGATTCCTCCAACGCGAATCTTTGTTATTCGCGAGGAATCTTCTTAATCGCGAAGTGGGAGCAGAGTGGCAGTCCACCACTAATATCCCCAGAATGGAAAACATATAAAACAAATCTGTAAACTGACGTACATTTTTCATAACATGCGGACCCTACATTCCCATAGTTTCATATGCATGGTTCATGTGGAATAGGTCCGTTTCGCTTCACAGATAAGACTTGCCTTTGATGTAGGCGGTAATGGCCGCCTTCTTGGCTCGAACTTCTTGTTCCGTGGCAGGGCGGCGGTCGAGCACCACGAAGGCGAGGGGCACCTCGCCATAATCCGGGTGGGGTACGCCGATCACTGCCGCCTGCGCCACGTCTGGGTGCTCGTGGAGCAACTCCTCCAGCTCGGCGGGGGCCCCCTGCTGGTCTATGCACTTGATCAGGTCTTTGATGCGATCGAGTACGTAGAGCTCTCCTCGGGCAGAGTAGTAGCCCGTGTCGCCTACGGTGGAACAGAAACGCCTCGGTTAATTTATTTGCCTCCCATCATCCCAGTTCACGAGCATTAAGAAAACTGTCGAATCAGTTCTGTTGGGAAATTCAGGAGAAATGGGAAGCTAAGAAAATGTATTATGAAGCAAGAGAACTGCTTGTTCCTGATGGTACAAAAATGGGTTCCTGTTTGCCGTACTAATATATTTATTACCAGGATTTAACAGACCTAAATATACGTACTTCAATATACATCGCAGAACCAAACAACCCGTCAACGCCTATGAGTATGGCGTCGACACACTGAAATTCTCTGATACCCTTCGCAAGGCTTCCGCAATGCTACAAATAGGCATGTGGACGGGTATGCGGATAGACATTGACTGAATGCCATTCCAATGTGCCCACTGCAATCAAACATGATTGTCCATCTATGATAGCAGTTGGCATTACCTAACAGGTATCTCAGGTCACATTGCCAACCCTAAATTGCTGATATTTCAGGTATTGATGAGATCAATTCTAAAGTTCGGAAAAGAAAAACCTTAAAACTTCTAGCGTCCTCTTATGTCATATTTTCGCCAAGCTCAACGACCTTTGGGTGGAAATCACCTTGGAAATTCCCGATCTTGAAGAGGAACTGATATAGCTTTTTTTTTTTTTTTTGCTGATTTGAACGAAATTCAACAAACTTAATGCGCAAATTTGTGGGAAAGCGGGACAAGCAATTTTGCGCTACGATTTTGAATTGTAACTAAATGAAGAATAAAATTTGGAGATTTCAGTCTTTTCCCCAGCGTGTTGGAGAAGCGCGAAAACTCTGATTATTTCACTATTGCTGAATTTCAGATTTTTGCTGTCTTCTACCATATGTTATGTGTCATCCAAAGCTGCCG
Source organism: Amblyomma maculatum (assembly GCF_055883805.1). NCBI lineage: Eukaryota > Metazoa > Arthropoda > Arachnida > Ixodida > Ixodidae > Amblyomma > Amblyomma maculatum. Next base: position 38,813,370 of record NC_139352.1, read on the forward strand.
AACAATATTCTCTGTACACCTTCCCGCTTCTCGTTATCCACCCTCTTTTTCTCTTCAGATGAGCATAAAATACATACCACGTGCTCATAATAATGCTTCATGAGCTATATAATCACTGGCGTTTGTTTTCGATTTCCATAGATTTATCCTTTGATTGAAGCGTAGCGTCGCACTACACAACGCCATTGTTGTGGTTCCATGCAGTGTTGCCATAGTACGATTTTACACACTACAGACAAGTCTGAACACCTAATTCCAATGCTAGAAAAAAAAAGATTTGTCATTTAACTTTCGCCCCCGGCTCCTCAAAGGGTTTCCAACAACACGGGATTTTTTTTATTTCTCTTGGTGCACCGCGCGCAGCGCAACAGCGCACGGATGAGCCATGAGAAATTGCATGACTCGCATGCTAGTGAGGGTGCCGAAGCGAACTAACCTAATCTACAGCCCTTTTCAAAGTTTAAAGCCCAGGGTATACTTTTGAGCCGTATACGTACTGTGGCTCATAATGCATTCCCAGGTTTCCATACTAGCTGGAGACAAGATTTTTCATCCTACCCTCTCCAATGGCTATGGCTTCCACGACTGTTGAAGAAGTCATAGTATACTGCTTAAAAACAAACTCTCTGGTCTCTAAACTTTTGACAAAGGCTGTACATGGATGACTGGGCGGTTCCGTGTTAGGACGAGGACAGAAGATGGAAGGTGTACCTCAGGAGTGGATTAGGTGTTTCGCGAGAGGGGTTGACTGGAGGAAAAACTTATGCCAGGCAGCTATCCGGGCAGATAACCCTTATCTGGGAGCGGGAGTTCATCCGGGATCGAACGAGATTTAGCGAGAGTACTCAGACACTCAAGAGAAAATGGGGCGCTGCGGTGAACAATGACTTTCGAGCCGTCTCCAATGTTGGCGACACGGTAACTTACACACTCAGTATATCACTGTGCTGAGGCATCAGCTCCATGACGCTTCCTTGTGCTCCCATCAGGTAGTTATTGTTAACGGTCAGGACGGCGACTTTATGACATACGCAACGTAAGTAACGTAGTGTAAATTCCTGCAATTGAAGTTTATTTGTAACAAAATTCTGTAACCTTATTACATTACTTAGGCTACTTAAGCAGCGTAATAAGTTAGCTTGTTGTCATTTTATTCTAAAGATTTGAAAATTTCTCTTTTAGTATCGTTTTGTTAAAAAGGGCGACTGTTCATACAGGGAATGGCTTGGCCTCTGCGTTGAAAAATGAGGAAATATGCCCTACGCGTTTATTATATCTGCTTTCCCCTGCAACAGAATAAACAGAGAATGTTAAAAAGGGCAACTGTTCATACAGGGCTTGGCCTCTGCGTTGAAAAATGAGGAAATATGCCCTACGCGTTTATTATATCTTCTTTCCCCTGCAACAGAATAAACAGAGAAACGTGAATTGCGTGAATCGCTAATGGCAGCTGGCACTTTTTCTGCACGTCAAAGATAAAAGGGCCGCTTTAGAAACAATTTCGTCGAGCTGCCTTACCGTGATAAGATTTGCTGTGTGAGGTGTAATTGGCAATGTAATCTTTTACTGTCGCTTTCTCGGGCATAAATAATGAATGCGAGACAATATGTACTGTGTTGGATACGCTTATTGAAATTGTCCAGTTATCTGGTGGACAGCAAAACCAGTCATTGAAAACCAATAGTGAGCACTTTTGACGACCGAAAAAAAATTTAAAAGCACAAACTTACGAGCCTCCCGAAAGAAGCTCTGTGTATGTATTGACACTTTTATAGCGTAATTCAACAGTATCAAAAGAGAAATGTATTCCCCAGCAACTAGTAGTTGAGACAATTCTTCTCTGACTATGGATGCTGTGCAGCCATCGAAGAGTCCATTAAGAGCACTTAACCTTTCCTTTTGTTATCTTTGCCCAGCTGAACTGGCGTTGATTTTTATCGACTGCACTCGCCTGATTTGACGAAGCCATCTTTGTCGAACACGGAAGACGCGGCTTCCGGGTTGTCTAGGTAGCCCTTGAAGCAAGTCGGACCCTTGATGCAGATTTCACCGCATTCACCGGGACCCAGCTTCTTGCCAGTTTCCACGTCCACTACCTACAGCAAAAAAGAAAAAAAAATATCTCAGAAAACCAACTGCAGCCTCATATCTTTTTTGCTCGAGAACTGCTGTCGTCAGCAAGACACATTCTTAAAGCTGCTTCTTTTAGATGGTATAGCATCCCTCTAGATTACAATGTGCCAGTGCGGCACCTGGAATTCCAAAGATGTTTTTGTTCATGCATGGGCTTGTACGGTACAGCGGCTCTGTACTACGCTAGCCCTGTTTCGCAGTGTTCTTGCTCATGCCTCTAAAAACCAAAGGGCGGAGGAAAGCATCGACGCAATAAAAGTGGAGGCTGCTACGAACCCTCAGGGTCTCGTGCAGTATTGGTAATTTTGAAACTGAACAGCTATCTAAACTAGATTAACTATGATGCTTTCCGTTGCTCTTAATTTTTTACTTGGCAAACTGCAAAAATGCTACACTACGGGTGCAGTATTGCAAACAAACATTTATTTGGTTCTGTGATACTTTCCCGGCATTTAAGGGGTTTTTGCCGTCATATGTCTTTGCATTTGCTTAGGCTGCGTTAGGTAACGTGGCCTGAGAACCTGAGAAATATGACCTGAGAAACGACAGGTGGTGTGAGACTGATCGGTAGCTATTTATGAAACGGGATAGCTAGGCCTGTTAATACAACAATAGATAATGACTGCGGCAAACGCGCTTGCTATTGTTTGACACAGAGATGATATAAAAGCATGACTGGCGATGGGGCTTTAAGGATACAAGTGAAAACATTGGCTAGGGCAATGGGCACTTAAACAGAATTGAGGGGCGCTGAGTTCTTAGCAGTAAAACTTCTTTCGCAAACTGTTTAACACAAGTAAAAACAAAACCTACAGAGTAATTGAGAAGCAACCTGTCAAAATTGGTCACTGACCAACCTTCACGCTTACGTAGGGCATAGGTATTCCAACCGTTTTGAAATCATGGCACATCCCCCTCGTGTGGGCGATGGCGCAGCACACCTCCGTCAGTCCATACCCTGTGCAAGCCGATGAGGAAAAGAGTTGGTCAGAACAGCGGTTCTTGAAACACTGGCTGCACAACACATTTCGTTCCTTTGGAGGGCGTTGCATCTTTCAGGTCTGAGTATATTGCTCAAAAATTTGTCGAATTGTCATAGACGGGATTCAGGCGGCTGTAGAGTATGGCAGTCGAAGACATGTTTTATAAAGCATCAAATGTGTTCATCTCCACTCTTTTTTTTTTTTTTTCTGGTCTTGTGACACAAAAGGGAAATTTGGAATTCCCACACCGTACTTTTGTATTGTACGAGATAACTGCAATTTGAGAACCTAGAAACCTTTTTCTGAATCAGGTCATGCATATTCCGAATCAAATTATTTCTAAATATGAATGCACTCCATAAGGATGAAAAAGAATTCGGCATAACAGTTGGTGAAGGTACGGTTTTAGACATAAATATAACAAGCTTTTGATGACTATAACCATTTACGGCATACAGCCGTAGTAGAATTAAACTACCGCAATACTTAATGAACAAGTGGCTGCAATTACCTGGACTGATTGTGCTGGTAAGCTTCAAAGCATGTTCCGCATTTGGGACAACAGGATGCACGCCTACACGTTTGCACAGAGTGTAGACATGCAGATGGTTTTATGTATTTTTCACGACAATATTTTCAGTTTTCTTTCTTCTCTTTGTTTCCGTTGTTTACGGCTCTATTATCATTCGTCGAATGTCTTCAACAAAGTTATAACGGTATAAGAATTCTTGTAACGTATGTGATTGATATTTGAGATGTGTGTATGTGCATTCCTACATTTTTGTTCATTTATATAATATAGCAACTTATTTTCTTTGGTTCGTATTGAAACTTCGGACCATGCTCGTCGATTCGTCACTATTAACAGAACGGTAGCTAGACCTGTGCAGGAAAGAATACACAGTACAGAGGCAACTGCTTAACGAAAAAGTGCGGTGCACTTTCTGCATTCAAGCCGTGAGCCGTTTTACAGAACCCACCCTCAGACTTGGCGTGAGTGAAGTCCGTCCAAGTTCGCCTACCAAACTGTCTAGAACAAACCGTGCAAGAAAGAAGAGTACAGCGATAAGAAACAAAATGAGGTCAGAGGAAGAGATTATAGGATGCTGCCATGGACAAAAAGAGAGAAGTTACATACAAAGAATGCAAATGAGTACTTGCTTAGGGCGGTTAGGTCAAATGCTAACTGCGCGCGCTTGCACTACAGTCGTTTTAGTTTCGGGTCACCTACACTCAGCAGCATAGTGTAGTAATCTGCCACATTATGTGAGAGTCCACCAGATAAAGATATGAAACCTCGCTTTAGCAACGGCGTATTCTCCCATAAAATGAGCAATGCCAGTTGGTAGCTCCTTCCGACTCGCCATACCATTTAGTCTTGTAGTATTACTCAACCAGCAAATAAATCAATGCGTCTTGCCCACTGCAACCCTTCAACTCCAAAGCTAGCATGCTACCCCTAGGCCCCGCCGGACCATTTGAGTCCCTTGTTTAAAAACTTTATGGCGGGTCGGCTTCCGAATGAGGTGCTATCTTTCGACTATATGATAATGAGTATCTGAGGGGTGAAATAGGCACAATATAGGTGTGTAGTGGTTTAGCGAACTACGCAGAGCGTGAATGCGCAAAGTGGATGCAGGAGACGGCAGGCATTAGTTCGTTTTTTGGAATGGGACTTAAGGACGCGCCGTAATTCCCACTCCTCGCCCTCTATGGAGAATTTCCACTTCTTGATTTATTTAATCACTTCAGTTTCTTTGCGAGCGGCTATAATAGGAAGCGGAAGAGAGCGCCGGAGTTACATCCCTACCGCTTACCTTCACTTCTTTTGGAAGAAGAGAAGGCAATATAATAACGAAAGCATTCACCTTTATCTGAGATGAATAATTACTGTCAGTGAAGTTGTGGCTCAGGTAAGTGGTCGTAGCAACAGTAACGCTCACGCTTAGCCCAAGCCTACCTCAGTACGGCGTCATGCCTGGCCACTGTAAATTCAAAGTAGTTCAACCTTTGAACTTGAACTTTGTGCTCGTGAATTGGTGGTTACCATGATTCACGAACGCCGCGATTTCCTTCAACTGCAGCCAGAATGAGTTCCGTTCCAGGTATCTCGGAGTTAGCGAACAGTGCAGCCAGCAGCACTTTCCCAAGTGTAAATCTTCTAACCATGTTAAACCATGGTCACTTTTTTTTCACTTTGCGGGTGGCTGTAAAATATAACAGACAAGTCGAAGCACCAAAGCCTGTGGATAGCGCAGTAAGCGGCGTAACGCAGAAATACGGCTGATCCGCAGTACTGTCGACCCTTTTTGTCGACGTCGACGCACACTACTTGAAAATGAGTTCTCCGCCAGGCAAGACACCGATCGGCGGTGTAGCAAGAGAGAGGCCGAGTGGACGACGGACGCTGTGCAGCATTCAGAAGGGAGCCGTTTACAAAGCTTATATAGAGGACGCACCTTGAACTTCCATAACTTCCAACTCGGATGTCGTTCCTGCAAGGCGGCTCGCGCTAGAGAGATGGGGTGGGGATTGCGTCAGGCACAAGTAGCCACCCCAGGCTCACGTCGATTGTTAAAAGGCTCCTGAAACGTTTTATTCGATATTATTCCAATGCAAAGAATCCACAGAGGTGGTATATGTAAGTAGCCGAGCCAAAATTAAAAACTGTACGTGCTACCAATATTTCTGACTATTGTTATACAAAATGCCCCTGGAAGCCACCCCAACTTGTTAGGGCGACCCCTCTCAGCGCGCCCTCTTCTCTATGGCGTCATCGGAGATTGCTGGGTGCACCGCAATCATTATACGCTCCCAAAAGACGGGGGCGGGAAGGGGCGGCATGGGACATCGTGACGACTTCCTTTCTTCGCATTTTGCTTCCGCCCTGGCGTGAGCTGAGTTGACGGGGAGAGGAAGAACGTTTGAAATTGCCGATATGTTAGGTGCTAATGAGGCTGCCTTGAATATGTCTGTGTTGCGGAGTGAAATGATGGAATTTATACTGCTCGTGCACATTATATAGTTTTAGTGAAAGTTTTTATGAACCCTCTAATGAGTCCTCTGCTTTTTAGGCAGTTTTTATTCGAATACTTGTTTGTTTCCGGACGAAGGTTCCACCTACCAGCAATGAATTGTTTTCTGTTTAGGGTCTCTTATCCAAGATCAACTCGACGCTCTTATAGCTTCATACTATTCTGTCCAGAATTTCTGAATTCAGCCGTAAAAGTTTATTTTTTATGGAATTTTACGAGAGACACTCTAGAAATGGCGACCCTCAACATGTATTTACTGTAAAATCGTGAACCCGCGCTCACTTTGAATGCTGTTTACATATAGTTCTTCAAACAGAATTCGAGTTCAAAAAGCTGCGATAAATACAATGTTTATTAGAGCAGTTACCGGAACAAGGATTTTATATACATGTGTAATTTGTATATATCAATCTTTTATTGAATTTATTTAAAACAAGAAGTATTTATTGTGTATTTATTATTTAATAGAATTATTTATGTAGCAAAAACACGGGGCAGCTGCTTGTTGGTCGATTCAAGGTACGGCCACCATCGATGTTCAAGAGGAGTCTGACAAAAGGAGTTCAGACAAAGCACCAGAAGGGAGTTGTAGCTCTTTCTCCTTTATGGAACGGTCTCAGTATTGGGCGACTACAGCCCACTCCCAACTTGACTACATAAAACTCAGAGAAAAGGTGGCGACACTCATTTCAGATGAACATAGATCAAAACGGCGCATAGAAACAGAGCGAAAAGAACACATGCCAGCATACCGTAGGTGACAATGCAGCCGGGGAAGACCTGGCTTAGTCCCCTAAGCACCTTGGGGGCCACGCAACTACCACCAGTATACACCGCCTTCACGCTGCTCACGTCCAGCGAGGGTGGCACGCCGCGGTGGGCGATCAGCTGCACGTGCATAGGGTACAGGAACACCGTGGTCACCTGAGCCAGAAAGAAAATTTCAGTCGGTGTACAAGCGCAAAGTGAAATTATGCACAGACACAGCCCAATCATTTCGTAGATAGCATTGAGGCACTCTCCTTATATTGTGTCTGTATTAATTACTAGTGTGCTTTGTATCGGAGATTGTGATTTTGATTGACTATAGAGCTTATGGAACTCTTGTATGGTTTTCTTGATGTATTGACTGTTCCTAAAAATGTGGGCTGCTGATCATGCAAACCGATTGTATAAGAACTTTCACTTATTGGAGCGCTGAGCCGGCCAACGTAGCTTTACAAAGTTTGCAGTGTGACCTGCACTGTTTAAGGCTTAATGAGGGGGGGGGGGGGGGGGGGGGCTGTAAACAAAAATTTAAAAAAGTTTAAACATGACTAAACCTAAGTAGACAACGCGAAAGCTCTCGAATCCTCCCTGACTGTCTGCTAACCTCAAGGAGGCCACCGTCGGGTCTACAGGTCAAGAAAATATTTGGGGGGTTTTGATGTGGGAGGTCCCAGTAGGTGATCGAGATGGGCAGTGGAGGCGGTGGAGTAAAGGGTATGCGGGGCAGGGAGGCTGTTTCTGCTCAGACAATTTTGCATACCTGAGGCGATATGTACCAATACGAATAAAGTTTATCAGGTGTACGAACTAAAAGACGAAGCGGGTTTGCCAAGTAGGAGTGGGCAGAGAAGAGCAGCTGCAATGCGGACGCCTGAAAGTTCTTTCTTCTTCTTTGCTGTACAGACTCCCCTTCTTCTTGGCACGTGGTTATCTGCATCCGGCTGTCAATATATCGACATCAACGCGAGGTCATCGTGGTTTGTGGCAGCGAACTGGACGGTTGATGTCATCAATTCTGCCAACACCTTCCTCTTCTCAACGCCAGCATGCTTCAAAGGAACGTCGGCACCACCCACTGCGGATATAAAAGCCAGCGGTTTCAACGACTTCTTCAGTGAGCAGAGTAGAGCAGCTGCAATACGGACGCCTGATAGTTTTTCTGCTTCTTTGCTGTACAGGTCGGTACAGGTTGCTGTACCGACAGGTTGCTGTAGGTTCTTTGCTGTACAGGTTGGTAATAGTACTTCCTCACACGCTAAACGTACCAGCAAAGTTTGTACGCTCCTCTTCCCTTGCCCACTTGTGTCAGCTTAAACGATCTGAGAATAAATGCATGTTATAAAACTTTCATTGTTAGCAGGCGCCATTGAGTCAAACCCTAGGCCGGCACTAGGTGAAGCTAGCCCTAATGCTGATGTTCTTACTGCTATTGCGGCGCTGTTAACAAAATCAGATACCCGCCATGCTGAGCTGATGGATACCTTAACGCAGCTCAAGGCTGACTTGAATTAGAGCAGAAAGTGTTTGATCTCACTTCCAGGCTTATGGCAGTTGAGTCCCACGTACAGACGTTGGAAGGCGAATGTTCCCACGGACTCATTTATGCTATATTCGTTGCTGTTCATGCTGATTCTGCCGCAATAAACTCACGGTTAGACGATCTCGAGGACCGATTCAGTTGAGACAACTTTATCTTTTACGGTGTCCCGGACAATGGCTCATAAGCCTGGGTTGAGTTCGAAGAACACGTTCGAACAATTCTTTCTGAGACATTAGCCTTTTCTTTTCCTGGTGAGTGCATCCATCGTGCTCACAGACTGGGCTTGTATATATCGGAGGGATGTCGACCTATCGTTGTGAAATTCGGTTCCCCCAAATTAAAAGACAAAATTTTATCGCAGCGCTCTAAATTCAAAGGTTCTAAAATAGCGATTAGTGATTACTTTTCTAGCGCCACATGCCAGTCCCGCAAAAACTTTGGCCGAATTCGGAAGGGCTTCAGGACAGAAGTATTCATTGCGAGCGAACCGATCGTACTTACACAAAAAATGCTACGTCTAATCAATCGATCGCGTTAGGGAAGTAGATCTTACCGACAGTCGCTCTAGCGCTAACAGAGACCAATCTCCTGTTTCGAATTCCATGGACAATACCACGAGTGTCTCATATACTACTAGTAGCTCATCGCAATAGCCACCTACACGCCCGGTCTTAAAGCCAGTTTCCCTTCTTTTTTTCGAATGTACACAGTGTCCGTAACAAAAGTGACGATCTGTCTTCAGTTATTGACACGTGTTCAGCCGACATTCTTACCCTAACCGAAACTTAGCTTTCGAGTGATATTGAAGATGATGAAATGTGAGAGTGTTTTGAAATTTTTTCGCTGTGACCGCATCTTGCGTACTGGTGGCGGGGTACTGGTTGCTGTCGTGATGCTCTGAGATCTTGTCTTTTAGATATCGCTTCACCGTTAGAAATTGCGTGTGCACGTGTCAACCTCGAATATCGCAATTTTATTTTTTGCGTGTCTTATAGCCCACCCGCTTTGTCCATGACATTTTGTTCTGATCTTCTGATCTACATGACGTAATAAACGAGTTACGTGTGCAGTTGCCTTCAAGTCCGCTCTTTCTTCTTGATGATTTTAATTATCAAGCAATTAATTGGCATGACTCACTTCCTGCATCAGATGGCTCATCTGAGTGCTCTCTCTTCGTAAACCTTTCCATGGATGTTAAAATTAAGCAGCTAGTTCTGCAGCCTACGTGATCTACACAGCACTCTACTAACACCCTTGACCTCATCCTCACTACCACACCTCAGCTTGTTTCCTGTTAAAGATGCATGACTGGTTTAGGTGATTATTGCCTAATTTATTTCGAACTGAAAACTTCTGTTCCCACTATGAAAAGGCCAATGGCCTACTGAACAAGAAGATAAGACTATGTCGGCGGGCCAAGGCAGCACCAACGGCCTAACGTTGGCACGCCTACGCTGCAGCTAATACTGAGAGCAAACAATAGTTGCATCTGAAACAAGAAAGCAATTTTACCAGCACACCCTCCCATCTCTTCTGAAAGAAAATCCAAAGAAATTTTTGAATGCGGTCAGCGGGAATAAGTCGAATATAGTAGATCTTTCCGACTAGAGCAACGTATCAATACCCGAGAGTGAATGCTGCAAAGTGTTGAACGAATATTTTGCTTCATGTTTGTCGTCTACATCTCTGAACTATTTCCCCATCTTTGTACGTCTTATTTTTTTAGCTATGGATACGATAACCGTTGATTCTGTCGGTGTATTATATTTAATTGAAAGACAGAAGGTTTCAGCTTCCTCGGGTGTGGACGCAATAACATCAGTTTTTGAAAAGCTCATTTTTGATTTTTTGTGAAATATTTGTGCAGTCATTGCAGAGCTATTCCATGCCCAATGATAGGAAGGTGAGGAAGGTGGTTCCTTTACATAAATCAGGTAACATTGTTTCAGCACTTAACTATAGGCTCATTTCACTAACCAGCATACCCTGCAAACTTCTTTAGCACATAATTTACTCTATCCTTGTTTCGTTCCTCGAATCTAAACATTCTTTTAGTTCATACCAATATGCCTTCCGAAGACTTTTCTCGTGGGAAATGCAACTCCTCTCTTTCACTAATGATCTTTTCCGAGGTCTGGATGCTAACTTTGTTGTGGACTGTATATTTTTTTAATTTTGCTAAAGCTTTTGACACTGTTTCGCATGACTTGCTACTAGTTAGGCTCAGTGCTCTGAATATTGAGTCAGGTATTGGGCTGGATTAAATGTTTTCTTTCTAACCGAAGCCGATATGTCACAGTCAATGATTATGACCTGCCTCCAATGTTTGTAACTTCTGGAGCACATCATGGTTTTGTGTTAAGTCCTTTCTTGTTTCCAATTTATATAATGATCTTTCTAAAATGTTTCTTCCCATATTAAACCTTTTGCAGATGACTGTGCTCTTTACCGTATCATTACTAATCCCCTTGATTAAGCATGTTTCCAGTCAGATTTGGATACAATTTCTTCATGGTGCAGCGACTGGCTTATGGAGGTTAACACTACTAAATGCAAATACATGCGTGTTTTTAACCGAACACCACTCGCTATCTTCCTAATATCACTCCGCTATCACCTGTTTCATCATGTATATATCTCGGAGTTTACATAACACATAATCTCGCTTGGAAAATGCACGTGAACTATATATCTAACCAGGCTAACCACACGCTAGGCTTCTTATGCCGCCATTTTACAGCTGCATACAGTTCTGTTAAGTTTCATTTGTATAAGACGTTAATAAGGCCCAAACTAGTGGATGCACTAGTTTGGCCTTAGTTGCAAGAACAAGTGGTTTACCGGTTGTCACAGTGATATTGAGGACAAACTGTCCTTACAGGTTACGACACTGCTAGACATTCGTTAGTTTGGGCTGTATAAAATAAATATTCTTGCGGCACGATGGGCTACTGCCAGACAGTAAGTAATATCCAGGTCGATCACAGTTACTCTACTGGACGAGCACAGCTAGTCGAGTTTTCACCGCGGATCGACATAGTGGCCCGCAGGCCGAAAGGCCACACCCGTCCTAACGGGTCGCAGCAAGGAGAGTGATCGGTCGCCACGATGAGGGACTCGACGGCGTCATGCCCTCCTTCGGTAATAGAACGATACGGCCGACACTGAACGAGGGTGGCTTGGTGCCGCTCTCGAGGAAACAATTTACGAGCTTAAGTAAAGAAGGACCGATGATGTCAAAGAAAGTAGAATAAAAACCGGTTAAAAGTCCGTCAGGACCGGGAGCGGTCGACTGGTTCATGGCGCCTGAGGCACAACGCACCTCCTCCAAATTTTCCGGCTCCTTAAGTGCCGAACATGCGTCTTCTGGAAGTTGAGGAAGAGGGCCACAGAAGGAGCCGACAGCTTCTTGAAAATTCTCCTCCTGGTCGAGGCCGTGCGACGAAAAGAGTGCCACGAGATGCTCGGTAAACGAGTTGCGGATGTCCGCGGGTTCCGAAGACGTCGTACCGTCCGCAAACGTGACGCTCTCCACGCATAGAACGCGCGCATGTCACCCTTCGCAGGCCGCAGCGACGCAGCCGAGGCGACTATTAGCCGGGAGCGAGCGAGATGACCGGAATTACTGTTTTAACCATTTAACAATTTTAAACACACTAGGACCTCCATGTCGTGTTAAGAAACTAATTTTCCTTCTCAAAGGATCTTCAGTAATTTTCGCTAATCGTTTTAATCTGTTCGTCCAACATCACGAATTGCATAAACAACCTTTTTTTTTTCTCAAAAAATAGATGAATGTTAGCTTAGAGTAGAAGGTTTAGGAAGACGAAAGGGTTTGATTACTGACTCCGTTACGAAGAAAAAATGGAAATTTAGGCGAAACGCGGTGGAGAATAATACTTAATTTTAAAGAAAGAAAAGGTGCAGTACCTTCTCAAATTTACTCTGGATGCCTGAGCCGCGCCGTAGGTGAATAAAGGTGAATATTAAAAAGATGAGAGGGAGAGAGGTGTCCTAGTGGAAGGCTGCAAAGTAACTTCGACAACCTGCCCTGAAATTAACACCGCACCGCGCACGGACGCCCCTTCTTTTCGCCTTCGGTGTCAAGCAGCCACCGGTGGTTGGGGCGAACCCGCCCCCTCTGGCACAGTTGTCGAGCATCTTAACCGCTGATTACCGCGGCGGTGCTACTGGAAATTGACAAATATGCTCACAGAAAAGGATTGGCACAGTATCTGTTTGTTCTTTGGACACCTGAACCTCGATGTAGAGGATGTTGGCCTGAAAGTGGAAAGAAACAAACAGGAGCCATAGAGGAAGGCTAAGGAGTAATATCGACCATCTGGTGATCTTTAACGTACACTGACTACACACAGCGCACAGACCTCTCTTTCTTGGTTTCAGTTCTGATGCAATCGAGCCACCGATGATCGGGGCAATCGCGCGTCGTACCACTCCACCACAGCGGCAGGACGAAAAAGAAGGTAAGTTAGGTGGCAGTAAAAGTATAACGTGAGAAAGAGCTGCAGTAGCGGAGGATTGTGGAGCAATTTTGACCACCTGGATACCTTTAACTTGCAGTGACATCACGCAGCACACGGACGTGTCTGTGTGAAGGGGGAAGGTGGTGAAGGGTTACTGTTCCTGACTCTACGGCAGTGGTACTGGTAAGGCAACGCCGCTTGCGAGGGGGCAGTCATTGCACCCGCCACCGCTTTGGTTGTGGATGACGGCTGTTTCGACGCGCGTCTTTCTCTCCCTGTTCTTTTCCTTTCTTGTCTACTTTCTCTTCTGTCCACACGAAGCAGCGGAGGTTTCTCAGCTACAGAGCCACTAGCAGGACCGTGCATTTTCTTTTCGTTCTTCCTGAAGTCGCAACAACAACGAAGCCTCTGTATTTCGGCTACAGAGCCAGTAGTAATTTTTTTTTTCCTTTTTGCTTCAGGCGCAAAAACAACAGAGCTAAGGGGTAATTTCAATCAGCAGGGGAACTTTAATGTGCGCTGACATCGCACAGCCCCACAGATGACTCCGTTTCGGCTCTATCGAAACGCAGCCGCCACTGGTTGGTATCAAACCCAAGTGCTCCGGAAGAGTAGCCGGGTATTTTAACAAGTGCGCCATTTCGTCTCCATCGAAACGCAGCTGTCCGGAATTCCAGGGTTCGAACCCGACCTCGGCGGCTGCGTTTCGATGGAGGCGAAACGAAGAGGCGCCGTGTGCTGTGCGTTGTCAGCGCACGTTAAAGATCCCCAGGTGGTCGAAATTACTCCGTAGCCCTCCACTACGGCTCCTCTTTCTCTCTAGCCACTTTCAATCCCACCTTCCTCCCTTCCCTTACGGCGCGGTTCAGGTGTCCACAGAAACAAGTGTGACAGATACTGCGCCTTTCCCTCCCTGTGAACCAACCAATCAATCCAGTGGAGGAACGCAGGCGTTCACAGAAATGCAAAGGAGTGGTACCTGACATTCTTCTGAGCACAGCAGGGCCAAAATAGAACGGAGAAAGGTGGGAGTGCAATTGGAAAGAGAGAACGATGAGCCCTGGGGGAGTCTAGAGTGATTTCCACCGGCGGGGCGTCTTTAACGTGCACTGATAATGGACAGTACATGGACATCTCTCGGTCACCCTTAATAATAATGATTGGTTCACAGAAAAGAAAAGGAGTAGTATCTCACACGTTTTCTGTGGATACCTGACCCGCACCGTAGGGGAAGGGAGAAAGTTGAAAGTGAAAATGGAAAGAGAGAGAGAGAAAGAGGTGTTGTAGGGAAGGGCTGCGAAGTAATTTCACCTGCCTAAGGATATTTACGTGCACTGACATCGCGAGGTGATGAAGGGTGGCAGTTCTGGCCCTGCGGTGCTGGGACGGTAGAGAAACGCCGCTTGCGGCGGGGACTAGCCAGCCACCGAATCTTATTTGTTGTAGGCTGTCATTGCACCCGCCACTGCTTCAGGGGTGGACGACTCCTGTTGTTGCGGGGCGCGTCTTTCTCTCCCTCTTCTTTTTCCTTTCTTCTCTATTTTCTCTTCTGTCCGCACGAGGCTGCGGAGGTGGCTCAGCTGCAGAGCCAGTCGAAGGTCCGTGCATTTTCTTTTCCTTCTTCCTACAGCCACAACAACAGCACTGACATCGCATAAGCACGAATGATTCTAGGTTTTTGGCTGAGGCTGATAAAACTTTATTCGCAATAAGTGGGAGGAATAGGAGAAGTCAGCTAGCCTGCCGCAGGCCGGGGAGACTTTTGGAAACGCCGGCCCATTCGACGGCCTTGAACTGAATGCCAGGGTCATCGCTGGACCTTAGCGTCCCAAGCTTCTTTAGAGGGTTCAGGCAAGAGTTCTGAGGGTGGCTTATGGGCTTTGCACGCCCAGATGATATGCTCGAAGTAGTCTTTCTCCCCGCAAAACCGGCAGAAGGGATTCATATTCTTATTTATGAATTTTAATATGTAGTTTGGATTGGGGAGGGTCGCCGTCTGTAGCTGTCTCCATATTACTTGTTATTGTCTGGTCAGTGTTTTATGGAGTATTGGGAGTGTTCTTCTCATTGTTTTGTAAAGCAAGGCGCCCGTGTGCTGTGCGATGTCAGTGCACGTTAAAGAACCCCAGGTGGTCAAAATTTCCGGAGTCCTCCACTACGGCGTCTCTCATAGCCTGAGTTGCTTTGGGACGTTAAACCCCACAAACCAACCAACCAACCAATGTGCAGTGAGTTCGTGGTATGATACGGCTGGCTCACCGAAGGGTTCCGGTTCCTGATTTTGCGCCACCGCTCGGCCGGCTAATTCTCGAGCGTATTGGTGGGCAACCTGATTTCCCGGATTCCCTGCATGAGCTGGGGTCCATATTAATTCGATATTTCTCTCGAGAGAGGAGATTTTTGGGAAAGCAAGGCGGAAACATATTCGGGTGGACACCAGGTAATCGGGGACGCTTACACTTTATCAGGTTCGCGCCAAGGTTAAATTTATTATGGTTTACAGAAAAAAATACAGCAGCGGTGGCGTGGATGTAGAACATCTCCTGCGCACACAAGAGGACCGCAGTTCGAATCCCGGTGGAGCGCTATTATCTACCAGATTAAAAAACGAAAATTCGAGTTTCGATGGAATAGCAAAAACAGGTTTGGGGTGCGACCTGGTACCAGTGACTAACTCCGGCAACGTTTTCCCTCAGCAGAATAGTAGTTGGTTCCTCTGGGGCAGTAATTGGCCGCAACTTCCCATGATTAGTCCTATAACACCCCGGGCCTCACTCACCAGCGGCTGCGGAGCAACCGAGCACGGCGGCGATGGGAGCTGTGACACAGCGGAGGGTGCTAAAAATTTCTGACTCATCTGGACAGGTCGCCATTAGCAAATGACCATGGGAAAGTTTAATGCTAGAACCCTAGCTGTTGAGGCTAGTTTATCAATGCTTTTAGAGGAACTGGAGGGTATGAAATGGTACATCACATGGGTTTAGTAAGCCTAGGAAGCCGAATGAGGCAAATACAGCACTGAAGGACGGGCATGTACTGTGCTATCTAAATTTACCGGAATGGTGAGAACTAGGAGTCTGTCTCCTCCTCAATAACAATATAGCTAGTAATATAGAGGTATTTTATAGCAATAATGAGAGGATGGCAGGCATCGTAATTAAACTAAATAAGCTCTATAAGCTGAAGGTCGTACAAGTGTACGCACCTCCATGTAGTCAGGATAACCAGACAGTTGAAAGCTTCTACGAAGATGTAGAATCGACAGTACGGAAAGGGAAGTAGTATACTGCACTAATGGGCAACTTCAATGTCAAAGTAGAGAAAAAGCAGACAGAAAACCAGGCAGTGTGTGGCTATGGCATTGGTTCTAGGAATAGCAGTGGAAGTATCTAGTTTAGCTTGCAGAGCGTAGTAACCAAAAAATCATGAATGGCTTCTTCGGCGAACGAAAGAACCGGAAGTCGTCATGGGAAAGCCCCAATGAGGAGGCTAAAAATGAAACTCATACTGTGTTCTAACCCGACCATTATGCAGGATGTAGCGGTAATCAGGAAAGTGCGATGCAGGGACCACAGGATGGTAATGCCTCGAATTAGTCTAAATCTGAAGTGGGGACGAAACAGAATAATAGAAAAGAAAGTGTTGCGCCTTAATAAATTCTTGTACTACTACTACTATGCGTGAATCGCCTGGGTATTTTATGACCAGTCGTGACGTGATAGTCGTGTCGTCAGATCGGTTATTTGATATGACCGCAAGCGACGTCCGGCCGATGACACCACATCGTCCCGTGGCTATATCGCCATCTGCGCTATTCTGACGAAATTTTGACGTTTTTGTCCATAAATTACTAAATAATGACTCTATCGTCATCAAACTTGACTTCGAAGTGCATTTTTTCTCCTCTATCTGACGCAACTATTATTTTGCACTTTTCTTTATTATTTCCAACTTACGAAAAACGTTACGGACGGACGGACATGATTGTGACCACGAGCATCAGCCATTAATGGCTTTCGCCGTAATATATAACGTGATTTAGATAGCAGAATCTGGATTAGCCATCGTGAGGCATGGTATGCTGCAGCTTAACTCCTCGACGGCTCTCAGCGAATGTGAAGGAAGCGCAGCCAAAGGTTTATTTTCAACATGCGTCTTCTCCGTGACTGTCTGCGAACCTCGTGCACACCACAGCCTCGTCTAGAGGACACGAAGATATTGTTACGTTGTTTATTGTTTATTTATTATTTGGCCAACACCCGTTACTACCCTTTGACATCTCTCTACCCGCGGCAGACGCCACCAGTACTTACACCAGTGATGCCGTCACCCGCGCTCATGATGCCCGCCGGATAGCTCATGCCAGGCTCTCTGCATCCCAAGACTCCCAAACGATCCGGTACGACAGCCAACACCGTGATGTCCACTACACTCCTGGATCTCTCGTTTTGCTGTGGCTCCCGTGCCGTCGAGTGCGCTTGTGTGAAAAACTTTTGCCCCGTTACACTGGCCCTTACCGTGTTTTGCGCCCTGTGACCGACGTCACCTACGAAGTTGAATCTGTGGTTCCGAAGTCCACGTCCACAGCTCCAACCTCCGAAATAGTGCATGTGTCCCGTCTAAAGCCCTATCATCAACGTTCTATTTCGCTAACATAGATCGCACCGGGACTGTGCTTTTCCCGCGGGGGGGTAGTGTTACTTAGCTGTATTCGCTGTTCGTGATGAGGATGAAGAAGGGCAACAGACTCCGAGAAGACGACGACGCTGAGTGTTGTGAAATCGGTGCCCTCATCAACGTTAGTTGTGCAGGCAGCTTTGGGACTGTAAACCTTCCACGTAACAATATTGAGAGAATTTTGAGGCTTAGGCACCATGAGGCGAGCTAGATGGGCAGCGGTAGTGGTGTAAAGAAAATGCAGGCAGGGGACTGGAAGGCTGTGTGACATTGCGTCAGGCGATATTGTACATGTGTGGATATTTGAACCCGTACGAATACATTTGCGAACACTGTAAAAAAGCAGCAGGTGTGCGAAGTAGAAGTGGCGATGTAGAATAAGAAGAGGAAACTCGTCCGGATAGGCCAGTGAAGCTTTCACTTAAACAATAAGAAATATAAGTGATTCTGGTCCATGTCAGGATTCAAGCAGCTGTCGTTTCTTTCCCATCTAGCGTGTAAACACTACTCTACGCTGACTTCCTGACAACAATGCAGTTTATAACTTGCTTTTTCAAGCGTGAGACGCAGGAATGCCCTGAGGGAGAGTACAACGGCAATATATTAAGTAAAAATTTTAAATGTAAAAATAATGATATTGAACAAAAAAAGCAAGACAGAGGAATAAAAATAATAGTAAATTACCAAATTTTCGCTCGTAAAATAGAAGGAAGCTGATAAAAACTGGCAATATAAGTAAGAAAAGGGAAAGTAAATTTTTTATGTAAGACAGCAACGAAACTCACTACGAGCTATTAAAGGAACTAGGCAGGGAACGTGCAATGACAGCGCGTTTGTGCACAAAAGGAAGCTTGAAATTTTTTTCATGTTCTCCATATTCAGCCACGAAAGCATCACTGCACGTGGGTCTAGAAGAGCGATATGCGAAAGCAGCAGAAAATGTCTATAAGGGCTGCACACCATCTGCTCCATACCTAAAGTAATAGCCTGATTAATAAAGGGGTTAAGAACCCGAGCCACGATCTCTCCACTGCTATTCACTGCTTACTTACAGAGACCATTAAGATATAGTAGATAAAGATAAGAGTTAAAAGAGAATACCTTAATTTATAATTCGCTGGTGACCGCGCCCATATAAGTTTCTGTGGAGGAATAATCAGAAGGTTAGAATTTTATGCGAGACTGCTATTGTGTCGACACAGCTTCATGACCACGTAAGGAGAGGAAACTGCAGTGGAAGACAGAACGACAAAGTGCGGTTAGAAAGGGGAGGCACCATTTTCTCGCTCTTGTTTTCCCAGCTCTAGATATAATGCACTTAGTCAAATGTCTGCGAGTTTCATACGTCATACTTGGGAACGCAGCGACTGGACGACTTGCGGGCTGTCTAGGAGAAGGTGGTTTTATATTCTACGGTCAGCCCTGGTAAAAATGCTGGTAATTATGACCTGGCATAGACTGTTAATTTGACACTTATTTACAAAAGTGAGAAATGTCAGCACCCTGTCTTGGTACACAGAGTGAGCAAAACGTGCATTTTTGTAAATAATGCACAGACATGACCTCTGTTGAAAAGGCTTAATTCGTAAGTTTTTTGTTTTTTTTCTGCTACCTCGTCGATAGCTGCTTTCATTGTCAGACCTTTAGTAAATAATCCCGACACTACAAAAATTAAGATCACTGGCTGAAGATAAATTCAGGGAACAGAGATGGAAGAGGCGGAGCCTATTAAACTAAAGTACCCTTTTTGACTGCCACCGTTGGCTGTTATGACTACTCACCTTGTACCTGACGATAGGCGCAAGCACAGAACTGAGGTCTGTGGGCGCCGCAAGGACTGCCTGGATGTGGTGTGTCAGCATCGTGAATATCAGCCAGACGGGCAAGGCGTGCATCAGCGGCAAGTATGCGAGGGCAACGACCCTTTTGGTGAATCCCTCGTTCTTGTAGCTGCACGGGCCATCATTGGACTAAGGTTAAAAAGTGAGAAACTTGGCGCACTTAAGCTTTCATGGCTTCCACCTGCGGTTTCCCTCGAGTCTCGTCATATGTGTACACTGTTTCACTGTCAGAGGAAAACCAGAAGCGCATTACCAATGTGCTGTCAGAATCTTTCGCTTCGTGGGCCGGCGAATATTTATGACGCCACACCCACGCTCCGAAAGAGCAGCCAACCATTCTCTTTAAGCATGCGCTTTTGCCGCCAATTCTCCCAGCCTTTCCGCTCCAGCACTTTTGTATTCACTGGCTCCAAGGTTTCCTTCCCAGTGTGAAAGAGCCTGTACATGCAATTTGCTACCAGCCTAGCCACTTAATTATTTTGCAGATTTATTATCTTATCACTGCCCTCTGTATTGTTCGATGCCAGAAACATGCCAATCTGACCATTCAAAACTCTGTCTTACACTTTCATGATCTCGTCCTTTGGCCAGCCTTTGCGACTATTGCGCTTATGTGGGGAGAGTGCTACTTGAGTAGTGCTTCCGTGGCGGAGAGCGGATAAACTGAACCAGGGGACAGACGTTTGAACTTGGTCGCAAGCAGCTTCAGAGTTCAGTATTTGAAGTCGCTCCCTCTCCATCTGAGAAGCGCCACGTATCGGCAACGTACTAAATCGTATAAGTTGCTCCCTTTGCGAAGCGATCGTTGTCGCTGGCATTGAAGATATAGAATCTATCGTTTAGATAAGCTGAATGCAATGCGTGCCTACGTGCAGCATATTCGGCCCATGCGCTCCACTGTGTGCCTTTACCAGCAACAAGTTTACAATGATAGTTAATAACTGCTGGCGCGTCTTTTTTCGGAACTGGCCACGGCTCTTTCTCCACAATAAAAATGACACAGAGGAGACGCTGACCTCATACACTATTTAGCATACGGTCTTAAGCGGCCACATTAGGCTCAAAACCACTCGATTCGCTTGAACCACAACGATCCGCTTGAACAAGCTTTACGGACGCGCCTACTAACAGCAGCTTGTGTGACTCGAGAGCTGAGTGACTCAGGGGGTTAGATTTCCATCTCACACTGCAATCATGAAGGATCAAACTGAATGTGTACTGCTTGCATCGGCCATAGCAAGGTGTCTTGTGACGTCACATTACCCGCTATGTCATCTGTCAGTGGCATGCTCGTGATTTGTCGCTTACAGCGCCGAGAACTAGGACGCCGACAAAGCCTTTTTCGAAAGAACGGAGCTCTTAATTGACGCCATTGTGATATGGTGGTGGGGGTGAAAAACTTTATATTTGGGAGCCTTAAGTGATTACATGCTAATGACGGGTCGGCTCTTGGCTGCGTGTTGTGGCCGGAAGCTGGTGCTTCCCAGCGACACCCAAAACCCAGTCCGTCAGCCGCTTTTGAACGGCCGGATCCGAGCTGATTAACGCATCTCGGTGAATTCGAAGGCTTACCAATGATTCATTGTCTTGTGGCTCTGTTCTCTTTTCCTGATTTCTTTCTTCCGTTACTGGTACTTACATAAACCAACAC
Source organism: Amblyomma maculatum (assembly GCF_055883805.1). NCBI lineage: Eukaryota > Metazoa > Arthropoda > Arachnida > Ixodida > Ixodidae > Amblyomma > Amblyomma maculatum. The sequence goes on from NC_139352.1 coordinate 38,834,482, forward strand.
CGCAATGAGAACTTCAGATAGTCATTTTTAGTTTGTTAAGGCTTTTAGCAGTGAGTATCTCTGTGATAATGTGCTGATGAGCAAGAAGATCTCGAGCAAGATTTTGATTCTATACTTGCAATTGATCTGTTTGGTAATCGGTAAAGTGTTTTAAGACTTGCCCTTACTTTTAGCGTAATGAGGGCTTGAAGTCACTCACTTCTTCCCCATCTGCTAACAAGATGTGCAAACTTTCGACGTAAACTCTGGGTCACGACGCAGCATAGCTAACGGCTCGCGCCTATGGTTTCTCTCTTGGGTTTCAGTTAGCATATGTGAACATCGATAATGACCTAATCTCGAACACTTGAAGTACTGTTTCTGTTACCTTGCGCATGCATTATTACCATACATACATATGATATCGCATATAGGAGAAATTACTCAAAGTAGATATAAATCCCTGCTTCTGCTAAGCTATACGAGCGTGGCTTCATTCCACAGGTGTATCCTGTCTTACTATGGATTTAAGGGTCTCGTATAGTTCGATTTTATTATCACCTTTTCATCACAAATAAGCTGCCCACTTCTCAAGCCCTGTCGGCTTGGAAATGCCATCTGTTAGCGTGAAGTCACACAAGCTGCCCACCAATCAGGGTCAGCCATGTCACCTGCCTACTCCCACCTGCCAGGGGCATGTTCCCGAATTTTGCATCACAACGCCGATGCCGAAGAGAGACAGAGAACTTTTTTCTCAGAGATTTAGATGGTTTTTGCCTTGGGTTGCATTCAGCTGCACCAGGTGGTTGGAAGTTTAAGTCTGTAAGCGACCTTTTGCGCTCTTGCCGAGGCCCGGGACTGGACGTCTGGGTCCCGGTTGGCGAGAACAGCTTCCCAGTGTTCCAGCGAGGGAGATGGCACTAGATCTGCCGGAGGCGGATCCTCCGCGCAGTCCCAGATTATATGGTATAAGATGGCAGGCTCGCCGCACAGTTAGTAGTACGGATTCACTATGTCGTGGAAAGATTTTAGCATAGATCCAAGGATTTGGCTGGGACCGGGTTTGCAGCCGCCGCTACTTTGTAGCCTGTTCTCGGCTCGGCGAAGCGTGCGGAGGAGACAAACTCACCCTGGGCTCCTTGTTATAAGTTGTAATGGCCTGGTACATATCCAGTGACTCACCCCATCGGGCACCTGCGTCCGAGATCCCCTCACCAGCTCGGCTGACAAAACCTCGAGCTTATAGGTGAGCGGCCTCGTTCCCCGGGATGCCCGAGTGATCCGGGGCCCATACAAGATCCACTACGTTCCTATCGTTTAGCAACGCGCTAAGAATTTTGATTGCAGTGGCAGAGATACGACCCCTGGAGAAGTTGCGATAGGCCGTTTTGTAATCAGTAAGAATTTGGTCGATTCCGTTTTGAACAATTCCTAGGGCTATTGCGGCCTTTTCTGCCTCTTCTACTCGGCCCGTGACCACTGTAGCCGCTACGCTACGGTAGAGGCTCACCGCGCTCACAGCGAAAGTCTCCTTTCCTGTAATGTTGTATTTTGCCGCATCAAAATAAGCGGCCCTATCATCCTCCTTATACATTTTGCTTAACGTCTTCGCCCTGGTGGGAAACTTTCCAGAAAATGGCCTTTAACGCTTTCGCATTGCAATATAAGAGTGCCTCGAGGAAAGGGACATTCGACGGGGTACCACAATAATTAACGCGGTATCGTTAAAGGGAGGTTTCACCGAAAAATAAAAAGTCGGCGCAAGGGTTGGGATATTGAGCGAAGCTTCACGAACATGACTCTAGCAGACGTCAGCTGGAAAGCGACATGACCGAGCACTGAGTCGACATACGGCTGCCTTACCTTGTGTTTGAAACAAGCTGTACAAGCTGTCAACTCGGGCCCCTCCTTTCAGATGAAAGGGGGATATCAGAATCAGGCTCCCAGGACATTTGACTTCACCTTACCTCTTGACCACGCGGGTAGGTTCACAACGCTTGGTTAAACTAGGCCTTTATATGGCTGGTGGTAGCATACGCTACAGTTTAATACCATTAGAAGTGGAGGTTAGGTTTCCTTCATATTGTTTTTTAACTTCATATTGTTTTTAAACTAAACAAAACCAAACCAAACTTTCTTTGCTATATTTTGATATAGCTATGTACTATTGCCCCTCCCCTCTATTATGTTTTGTGCAAGCCCTGGCGATAATACGAAAAAAAAAGTTTTTTTCCCTCTATCATAAGTTACCTTGGCATCTTTAAGTGGTGCGCAGCGGGCAGCGGCAGGCAGTCAGTAGCAGACTGACAGGCAAACATGCTCGTTGCCGCAGAGTCGGTTAGGTCTTTGTTAACTCACGTCCGCCAAATAAAGAATTTATTTGAAAATTCTTTCGGGGCCTTACTGAACACTGGACTCTTGTCATCATTACTTGGTAACTGATGGAGGTTCTGAGGACTACAGCGTAGTAGCAACACGGGCAGAACAAAAGAAACCGACGCAAACACGCACGCTGCATCGTTTTCATTGTCTGCAAGAGATTAATATAGACAGCAGTTGTGTGACAACAGAAGAGAAAAGAAGAAAAAAAGAAAAGTAAAGAACTAACGAAACCGTGGACTGATTACGTCATCGCTCCTGCCTATCTGGACCTAAAGCCGTGATACCAGCTCTCTTCCTTTGCTTCCGAAATGTTCTCCTAGTTCACTGATCAAGCAGCTGCCTTCAAGGGCTGCCGCCTAAATATTGCCCAGTTCCATGTCCTTCTATTTTTCCTAGAAACCGAAAATGGCTAAAGCTGGCTCACGGCCATAGCGTCGTTTCCGGCTGTCATCTAGCAGCCCCGGACACCTCCCATCTTCAACGGCACTCCGAACGCTAATGCAGAGGGCCGGTTGGACAAGAACTCAAGTGATGGAGCCTCCAAGAATTGAAACTTCAGCAGTTTTCTTTGTATATGTTACTGCTTCCCGAAAGTGATATAAGAACCGCGAGCCTACTATAACCCACTGGGAGGAATTTATTAAAGCTCGGTTGAAGGTGTTGAGGACCATAATGTGGAAATTGCACCCCTCGTCCAAGATATGACTTACCAAAGAGTCGGTTCTTTTAGGTACGTTGCAGATTAGAAATGGTTTTTTCGCTGAACTGGCCGACATAACCGAGGAGGTGAATTGGAATGTTTTACTATGAGACGTCAAAAAGCCACTTTTTACCCGCCTCGATTGGAATTTGCAAGTCTACCTCCGAAAGGCCCTCAAAGGCCAGACTCGGCAGTAAAACAACCTAGTACAAGTTTTCGTAGTTTACCTGGGCATAACGGTCACCACCGCCGACTGGCGGAAAGTTATTCTGGAAGCCGCCTTGCAAAAACGTCATGTACTGCCCTTTTATTTAATGCCTTAATCAATGTCTCTTACTGAAGTTGTACTCGAAAGGCGGGCTATTTGTAGTGCTGACGTGATAGCCGCCGCGTCCCATGCCTCGGCTCCTCTGTAAGAGGCAGCAGTGATCTCTGAGAAGTGAACTCCATCAGTGGCAGTGAACCTTTACGTCTTTCGACACGCTGGCTTAAAGCATTTCGCACTTGAAACTTCAAGGCTTTTCTGAGTTTTCGCGTGTGCAAGACACGACTCGTTTTCAGTTTTGAACCCCGTGAAACCCGGTAACTCGAACCACCTTTGCAGGCTGAAGTGTTCGAAACTATTTTGCCCCAGAAGGAGCGCAGCGGAATTTGCGGTGCCTCTTCCAAGCACACACTCCCGTGAGAGCCGGGCGGCAGGCCGGGGGACGCTTGTACCCATTGTAACCGTGTCCGGCGTTATCAATCCACTGCGTCAGACCGGCGCCTGTTTACGTTTCGTACAGTCAAGACGTCGAGACTCGAAAGTGGTAAGGTCATGCTCCAGATCAGACCACAACATAGGACGAATTCATCCCAGATTTCGAGGCTAACGTACAAAGCCATGACACGAGCGACAAATCATATGAAGTCACTTCAGCGGTCTCACAGCACTATGGAGTGATTATATTTCTCATGTGAGGTCATGTGTTCGAGATGTTCTAACCCTATAGACAATCCAGATTTGCCGGTCTTTGACAACTGAGGCACAAGCGGCTTTAATTTTTCAAGGACCCTTGCCTTACCTTGTCATATAGATAAAACAACTAACTTGCCCCTAAACCGAATTAGTTATCCAAAATTGTGCAAGCAAGAGGAACACTTGCCACCCGTATGCTCGCTGCCTTTTTATCACTCTTGCGTATCGTAACCACAATCCATCAACAACATGCCATGCGTACATTTATGTTTTGCAATTGTACTTTAACTGAAATATCACCCCCTTTTAATCTTGTCTTCATCTTTGAATCCTTGGTGACCCAACTACGCCCAGTTCATGTTGTTTTTGAACCGCTCTGTACTGCTCCCAGCTCTGTTTTAATCGTGAGATTGGTGCCCATACCTGAAGGTGACCAGTGCGGCGATGAAGTTGCGGTGTCTGATAAGAGCTGCCTTGGGGAGGCCAGTGGACCCGCTCGTCTGGAACACGAGCAACACATCCTCTGGGTTGGCAGGTGCTGGCGGCTTGAAATGACTCCTAGGTGTGTCTTTGAGCTTCGCGAAGCTCGTCATTCTGTCATATTCATATTCATAGAAGCGGAGAAGCGGAGATCATATTTGTATAAATGCACAAGTATATACCCGGAACGCTGTGTCAATGCACACGCCGGAGGGAATTGATTTAGCGTGCGAAGATGTTCTGCACTACCTTTAATGCTAAGCAAAGAGGCATGACTCTATGCTGTTCGAGCTCCTAGGTAATGCGGGAAAAGGCAAGTTCAGCTTCTTGGGACACAACTTTCAGTTGTGAGACAGCGGTGAGATGTTGAAAAATCTTTCTGTGTACATGATGACAATGGCCAAAGCGTGCTATGTCATGCAAAAAGCTGCTTTGAAAAGTTTTTCTGCGGTCGCAGCGACTATTCAAATCTAACATACAAAACCAACGGTCTGCGTTTTAGAAAGTACTTGTGAGCGGAATGCAGAATATATAAGGCACTTTACTAAACACACTGAAATCTTCTAAGCTTCCGATATGGGCCAAACGTTCGCTCCCGAATGTTGTCCTTCCCTCACAAGGAGGAATCATAACTGTCATAGAAAACTAAGGATCTCCGTTTTCGAAATTATTGTGAAGCAGATTAGAAATTTTGAGAGGTTCATATGATAGTGTAATATAAATGATCCCAGATTACGTTTTTGAAAAAAAAAATAACAAAAAGCTACAACTGCGATAGAAGTCCTCAGGATACGTTGTGTAAAAAACAATTTCGCTAAAACATGTTCAGAATTTGTCCAAATGTTCTGGGTGCAGGACATTCTACAGTATATTCCTAAAGAATGGCGGTGTGCGAAGCGTGCATCATGAGGTAGGCAAATGCGGACAGCTAGGGCTTGCATAGCGCGGACATTCTTCTCTCCTGTTTAATCGCTGTCTCTCTCTGTCGTGCTAATTCGGCGCCACACTAACGTTCGCCAACTAGTCCCATTTTTTAATGTTACACTGTCGTTTACAAGTTTGTATGTAGAAAACTCTTACATACCACTATTAATCATTCCAAGAAATAAGTAAGTAGATAGCCGACAACGTTACACCTTGCAAAACGTTATAAATGCGCTGAAATATTGAGTGGTGAATTATTTATACGTATAACGCCCAAGAATAATGAATACTTAAACATTACATAGCTGCGTGAAATATTTTGTCGCCCACGGCATTTTACGGAAATACCAATTGTGTTCACATTATGCTCCGCATAAAGCTAGCGATTCACTTATAGTTCACTCACGCTCATTGAACCCAGTCTTGACCGGGACAATCTTTCCGCCGGCGAAGATGGCGGCAGAAAACGCCTGCAATAGGTCGACACTATTGGCTGACACGAATGCCATCATGTCGCCGGGCTCGAAACCCAGCTCCTGCAGTCCGGCTGCGATCCGTTCGCAGGACTCCTCAAGGTCTTTCCCTGTGTAGCGCTTACCGGTAGCAGCATCGATCTGGGCAATCACATAGAGGCAGAAACATTTCCAAATGAGGCATTGTTTGCATAAGCGCAGCCAATACACTCGGTGGCGGATTCTTGCGTGAAACATTTTCGTTTGTTGATTTAGAATTTATAAGTTACGAAATCAAAGATAAAACGTTTAAAGTGCCAGATATGTCTAAATAGGGCTAATAGTAATCCAAGGAGACACTGGGCAGTGTTAGAAGCTTAGAAGCACACACACACACACACACACACACACACACACACACACACACACACACACACACACACACACACACACAAACACACGCACACGCACACACAATGCGAATACAGCCTACTCTGGAAAGTTCTCCAGTACAAAGATGGCTGTGTGTAGCATAATGACCAAAGAAGAATGTTAAGCCGTTTACCAGTAGGCACGTGGTTGAACACTAAATATATACTGCGATTAGCGAAAACTGTAGTATATAAGTGTATACAGAGAAATTACTCTAATCAATACAACACTCCGCTATAGTGTATGGCGGATCATTATGTATGCATAGGAAAAAAAGAAATCTCGTTATTTTTGGTAAGACAAAGAAAAGCAGCAAATATATTCTCAGCTCTGCTTTTTTTTTTCTTTTTGATTGTGCGGAAGCAACGCTTTGGAAGCTAAGCATAGCGAGAAGCCATCTTGCAAACTTTGCAGTCATAAGCAATTTTGGAATAGTCCTACAGTCGACGCTTCCAATGATATTCAAAAGCCTTGTTTGAACAATCGGATTTGCGTCCTCCTTGAAGGCAACCATTCAAGCTGAAGCCTGGCACTCAGTTACCGGTATAACTAAGCCATAGACCCGCCTGAGTGATTAACTTGTTAAGGTTATCAAGTGCTAAAAACTAGGCCTCTGGATCAATCGCTCGCCATAGCTGCCACGTTTCAATGGAGACTATTGCAAAAAAGAATGAGAAGCAGATGTTTATCTTGACAATGTCTGTATATACGTACATAAGCAATTAATAGCACTCATTCTGTTGAGCATTACGTTGTTCCCCTTTGCGTTTACAATTCTTGCAATGTTTATCTATGCAATTAATGGTTGCTTTAGGTTTTTGTTAGGACTGTAAACGACTAATGAAGGTCAACTTTTTCCAATGTCCGAGGAGTGAAAGACGATGACATCCGAAGCGCAGCGTGTAATACTGGCGGTGAGCGTGATGTGAAAATGAATTTTTGTCAAGTCCTCTTGTTCTTTTCTGGTTTTACTGCATTTCTGTTAAATCATGTAATAAAAAACGAGATAGCGAAGCAGTCCAATGCAGCGGCGAACAAAAGGAACCTTTCTGTCTCGTCCTGAGTTCAAACCTCACTGGTTCAGCCTGGGTTTACCGAGCTTTTAATTCTTTTGATTAAGAAATTACGCGCTCTCAACGCTGCTGAACCGAGTGTGGAGCGAATGCTTTGGCTGCGGGCGACCAAGCGTTGCATCGAACAACACGAGCGTTCCGTTGAACGCATCCAAAGTTCACCTTCGTTTTAGGTAGCTGTGGTAAAGGCACTTATTGCATCTAAATATGGGGTGCACTTAAGCTCCGCCTTTAAGCATATGACGCGATAGCGTAGGCTACCAGCCCACATATAAAGCACCGCTTTAACCAAGCCGTATGAATGTGCCATAGCGGCCTATAGGAGTAAAGTGAATACCAGGGTCCTGGCAGGCTGTTTCTGACATAACCGTCCCATGTGAAACGAGAGATCCAAGTTGGCAGCTCCTGCCACGGTGCCAGAGTGCCACGCTGACGGCTTGAAAACCTACAGTATTGTAGCTTTCGCTATAATATTTGCCTTTTAGAGGGAAAGCCTTGCTTCATGACGTCTAGCGAGCTAATCATTCTCTGCGGCGCCGAATTGGCAAGTGCTGCCAGCTCGAGTTTGGGTAATCAGATCAGATAATGATATAAGACTTCAGCATTCCAGTGCCCTTGGATACCGAGGTATACCTGCTGCCCTTAGGCCACGCAGGCATGTTCGTATCCAGCGTAATCAAAACATGGGCTTTCGTCTATGTAACGCATGCAAATTGGGGAACATGCATCATGTCGTTCTCATGAACGTAACTATGACAGCTGATGGCATCATAAGTGAAATTGTCGTCTAAATCTACCACAACCCAAGATAAACTGCGCCAAAACAATGCACTCGCACATTTTCTAGGTTTAGGCACGTAACACGTTTGGAATTTTTTAAACATCGTCCGTGATATGTGAGCGAACATTTGATGCTGAACGAAGGAAATGGCTTAAAATATTGCCCCGCACACACATTAGGTCAAGCGCCTCCAATGGGGTTTTTTTTTTTTTGTTTATGACATCGTCCCGTACGCACCTGGGGCTGTGAAACGTGCAACGCTGTTTTTATGTTATGTACACTGCAGTACGTAGATTTGAAATACTTATTTACTTTTTGACTAAAGTGTGCAGCAGGTCATCACATCAATCTTAATCTGGATGCTGAAATCGAGTGTCGCACGCAGTAGTAGAGAAAATTAAAATCGTTTTAGTCTTCCGTTTTCCTTTTTTTTTTTTTTGCGTTCGGACCAAAACCCCTTCCGGCAAAAATACCGCTTGTGTCGGCATTCCTGTCAGCGTTTGTGCACCTGCATATGGGAGCACGTGTATTTTAAACTCGGGGGTTCACTTCCCTAAGCGACACATCGGCGAATAGAGACAAGAACTAGAATGCTTCAAAATCATTTACGCCAACTGCTGATCATTAAGGTATTTTGGTCGTACAGAACGCGGGAGAGATTTACGCTTTGTCTCGATTAAAATACGGCAACCGAGCCCGGGAAAAAAAAAACAGTTTCCTGCGTCTCAGTAGCTGGGCGCTCTAACCACTCGAATCCCACGACGCGAAATAGTTTGTGCGTGCTTCTGTGTACTTCGTCTTGTGATATTGCCGCTAAAATATATTTTCATTATGGCGTTGTGCGTAGCACGCAGCAATAAACTGATAAGAATTTTGCCTGCTCCTGAACCTCTACTTTCAAAAATTTGACTTCTTCACCAGATTAAAGTTGCCTCTCCACTGAGTCCTATTATATGCCCAACGGCTACCATACTAACCATTTACTAAATCTTTCCTCCCGCCTTCCATAGCTCCCTCCATGATTCCATAGATTCCTCCATGGCGGAGGAATTCTCCTCCACCAACTCAGACCTTCTGTTTCGCTAAATTCTTAAACACTTGAAACAGCTCGTAGGAAGGAAAAGCATGAATCAACGCAGACATCGCACTGCTTCATTATTATTCCGTGCGTATGAGAACCAAGCTTAGTACATGAATTCACCTTTAGAACAAATCTTAGGTAGCAGTCATCAGGTATAGTTTATACGACTGGCTCTGCTGCAACGATTCCCAATGGGGGAAAAAAGCGCATGTTTGGTCACGGTTTGCACCATAAACAACGATTGCGCTTATAAGCAGTAAAGCATGCGGCTACTTCTCCGTAACCTCAAACTAAGAAGCAACACACTAATGTTGCTACTTTTCCGACTTACGATAGCCGTCATGTCTGGCTCCTCTCGCCATGCTTCTTTAAGAAACGTGGCTAAGTCCACGTTGGGTATCTCCAGGTCTTGAACAGTAGACTTGACAACGCAGTCCTCGATGACAACATCCTCAACATCCTTCTTTATAAAAACTCTTGCAAGGTGAATGCCCTGTGAACCTTCTTTTTTAAAGGCCTAGTCCACGAATGTACACAGCGTTTCGTCCCAAGAAGCGTTAAAAGAACTGACCTTCGAAATCGATGGTTTTAGCCGAGATACGGTACACTTGCAGCGAAAAGTTTAAAAGTTAAAACGTATAACAGAAAGTAAGATGACAAACAGGTCTGATTATCCAGGTAGAACAAAAAAGAAGAAGGCTACACGGTATGAAAGAGCACTGAACTAGGGTAGAGGGGGAAAAGCCCGAGTTAGCAGGTCGAGCCAACATTTCGACAAGTGGACCTATGTTCGCCTGCTCGAAGAAGAAATGCTAGAGAGGGGGAGGATGGGTGAGAAGGATGTATGTCAAGAAGTCAAAAAATTAAAAAATGTTTCTTCAGTATGTATTTCACAGCCTGAAACCGGGGATCCTATGGCCTCAAAAAGAAAAAGCGGCAGTACCAGAAAAACCCACAATGCGGGGTAGATGATTAGTCGGCACCTAATGCAGGTAAGGTGCAGACACACCTTTCTTGAAAAGGGACAGGCTTTCCAAAGGTTCCTGATAAGGAATATATCTGCAGGGGAACAATTCTCAAAAGCTTTCCGCATAGGGGAAGGACAAAGGAACAGAACCGTAACAGGACACTGACAACACCTGCCACGCCAAAAAAAAAAGTTCAAGGTCGAGATAATGTAGGAAGTGATAAAACGTAAACACGTTTGGAGAAACATGTGCAGCTTATGCTATTTCGGAGGGGGGATAGAGTGTACACATGGTGTGAATAAACTGCACTATTAACGCTATATGGGATTGTTGTCCCGAATAGTTCTGGTGCAGAGGGAATATATTTAAACGATTCTAACGTTCCTTCAGAGATATATAGTCCTACTGGTTCCAATGTTCTGATTTTATGGATTAGATATGCATCTCTATACTTTCTGTCCCGTGCAGATTTAAAGCCTGAGTGGAAAATATATACTTTGATTTCTTCGATCTTATGGTCTTTCTGATTGAAATGCTAGGAAACTGCTTTCAGGACGTTTTTTCTTGTGTTGCGGCGTGCGTCTTTCTCTCCCTCTTCCTTTTCCTTTCTTCTCTATTTTGTCTTCTGTCTGCACGAGTCAGCGGAGGTGGCTCAGCTACAGAGCTAGTAGCAGGCCTGTGCATTTTATTTTCCTTCTTCCTACAGCCACAACAACAACAACTGGCTGCTTTAAACAGTAATTGTTTACACATGAACACCGGCCCGACTTTCTGCTCGGGAATTTCAAGTATGTTATAGACACAATGTGCGACATCAGGGGGCCTGGTCAGGGCGCCTACAATTACCACGCGAAAGAACTTGAAAAGCTAGTGCGATTATTACGCTTAGATGACGCGTGGGTCACACATCACAGAGACCATTTACAGGCAAAACGAGTCTGCGGCCAGAGCGCAAGCCGAATAGATCAATTTTACATCCCCTCCGCCATGGCTCCTGACTTGCTGCAGTTTGAGGTATTGCCTTTCCCATCAGGCCTTAAAGTAAGTGATCACTTCCCAGTTATGGTTATTCTGCGGGCAGCCCCAGGCCGTGCAAACAGCCCCCTGATGTGGCGCATGGTTGCAGCGGTACTCCATGATGAACAGTGCATAGCTGATATACCCTGAGAGTTGTGCTTGTCGGTGGCCGCAGTTCATGATATAACTCTTGCAACCTGAGGCGCACTGAAAACACGCTGGCGCGATGTTCTTGTGTGTGCGAGGAAGGCGCGCCGTGTCCGCATTACGACCATGCTGAATGACGTCCTGCGCCGTATGCGCATCGTACGTGGCGGCGAAATGCTTACGTTCGCGATACGCGAATATCTCGAGACGCTGCGCGAGCGTTGTCAGCGCATCCTAGAGGACAGTTCGCGCGCACTACTCTCGGCGGGTCCATCCAACGTGCTGCATGAGGATGCCGCGGGCCTCGGACACGCTCGATCCGTTGGCCAGCACCCTAACAGGCGAACTCGCGTGGATAGTGTCATTCTTGCGGAAGGTACAACGTCTTCGTAACCCGCGGGCATCCAAAGCTTGTTTAGCGAGCATTTCGCGTCTCTCTTTTTGTCGCAAGGCCGCGATCAGGAGGCGTATTTTAAAAATGCTGTCGGCTCCTTCTGTGGCCCTCGTACTCAACTTCTAGGAGACGCATGTTCAACACTCAAGACGCCAGCAACTTTGGAGGAGGTGCGTTTTGCCTTAGGCGCCATGAACCACTCGACCGCGCCCCGACCTGACGGACTAGTTGCCGTTTTTTTGTAATAACGTTTTTATTGCCTCAAGGCATTATAGAATACGTAAAAAATTTGAGTTGTTCGGCGAAAGGCCCTCTGCCGTCAAGTGCCGAATTCTCGTCGGCCTCAGTGCCGGGCGAACCCACAAGTGGTCAATATCTGCCTCATGGTCTTGTGACTCGTGACTTTCACACCCACCTTCCTTCCTTCCTTCTCTTACGGCATAGTTCAGGCGTCCACTGAACAAGTTTGACAGCTACTGTGACAGTTGGTGAAACTTGCAAGCCGTGGTGTTTGGAATCCCTCTACTGTACAGTAAATGTATTGGGAAGACTAATCCCCGAGCTACAATAGCATTGCAGATATAGTCCCGGTGGTCTGGACCTGCACTTCTTGAAACGACCCGAATAGAAATTTAGAATACTAGGGACCTTCATTACTAAATCAAAATGAAAAAAGCAACGCAGTCATCGGTTTATCCCTGGCCGCCGCATAGCCCCAGCAATTCGACGGATGGTGATTGAATGGGGGTTAGGCTAAAACTTCCTCCCTCGTCAATTTTGAGAGGTGCAAATAAACCACAATCTCTCATCTTAAAAGCCATTTTCATTTTTCTGTTTTAGATGGCGAAACGAAGAGGCGTTCCTGTGCTGTGCGATGTCAGCGCACGAAGATCCCCAGGTGGTCGAAATTACTCCGTAGCCCTCCACTACGGCTCCCTTTCTCTCTATCCACCTTCACTTCCACCTTCCTCCCTACCCTTGCCCCGCCGGGGTGGTGCAGTGGTAAGACGCCCGACTACTGTGCCGGAGTTCCCGGGATCGAATCCCGGCCTCGGCGGCTGCGTTTCGATGGAGGCGAAACGAAGTGGCGTCCGTGTGCTGTGCGATGTCAGCGCACGTTAAAGATCCCCAGGTGGTCGAAATTACTCCGAAGCCCTCCACTACGGCCCCCCTTTCTCTCTATCCACTTTCACTCCCACCTTCATCCCTTCCCTTACGGCGCGGTTCAGGTGTCCACAGAGCAAGTGTGACAGATACTGCGCCTTTCCTTTCCTATGAACCAACCAACCTCCCTACCCTTAAGGCATGGTTCAGGCGTCCACAGCTACAAGTGTGACAGATACTACGCCTTTCCCTTCTTGTGAACCAATTATTATTATTATATTTCTGTTTTAGGTCACTGCATATTTGTAAAGGTCGAATTTGGTGCGATTCTTTTTGCCTCACCAGCGCAAGTAGATTTGACCTTTTGTCTTAAGATTACATCTAGTACTCCTAAAAGCTTAGTTTTATTTGTGCACTTTCTGCAAGCGAGACAAACAAGTATGTAGAAAGAGGTTGCCGCAGTGTCACATTTCATATCGGTGGATTTAGTCTTTCATAATTTAGGTGAAATTCATTATATAACTCTAAACTTACTCGTGTCACCTTGTTAGTTTCTGATTGTTCTATTCAATAAGCACACACATGGTATGGCTTCTGATTACGTTTGAAATACCGGCATTGTTTACGTCATACCTGTCCAGTGCGGTACCTGGACGATCGGTGTTCGCTTCGCTGACACTGACGAGAGACGTCTTCGAATACGCCTGTGCCCAACGAATTATTGGAGCTTTCGTTTACCTAGACCAGTCGAAGGCCTTCGACTGCGTACCACATGGTTACTTGTCCGCCGTGCTCCGCTCATTTTATTTTCCTGGCGAATTCGTTCAGCTCCTACGCGGCCTTTACACAAACCTAAGCCGCGAACTGGTACTGAATGGACAAATTGCCGGCAGCTTTCCGATTACGCAGAGTGCGTCAGGGGTTCCCGCTTTTGCCGGGACTCCAAATTTTCGCTCGACGCGCTGCTGCGTAGGGTCGCCGCAGACAGGTGTATTTGAGGTTTTCCATCAGCAGGATAGTAGACGGTCATTGTCCCTGCCTACGCGGATGACATTTCACTCTTCGTGCGTGACAATGACAGTTTCATTCTTTTTGTGAACACCTTTTCAGAACACGCAGCTGTGTCTGGAGCGTAGCTCAACACGAATAAAAGTAACGAATTCCGCTTCGGTCTGTTTAGAGGCCCTTTCGACACCGCCGTACCATCTGTGGACGCAGTGCATGTACTTGGTGTGCTGTTTGAGCCAAGCGGGGTCTCTCTCCTCACCTGGAACGTAGTTCTCTCACGAGCAACGCACGCTCTTTCTGACACAGCGCGGTTCAACCTTCAGTGTCGCCAAGGCACAAGCGTCCGCTTTCACCCTTTAAGTGGCGCGTATCGCGACAATCCCGCGCTGTGCGGCGAACCGGCTCGCGTCCCATATAGGGAATTTTGTTTGGGATGGCAGGACAGCGCTAGTCGCCCGTCACATCGTATACACCTTCAGAGGAGCAGGGGAGGCCTTGACCTGCCGTGCATCCCGACAGTGTCTCGAGTACTCGCGTTAAGGCTGGTGGAGAGGCTATTAGCTGACGAGCCTTACTCTGCTCTCTCATCCTGTACTGAATAAAGACGGTGCGTCGTGTGCTTACACCGGAACGTCACCTCTGTACTCAGGCGGACAGACCACTGCATTTTTACCGCGAGGTTGCCGAGACAAAGTCGACTCTCGATGCTGACATGTCAGAGGTTAATGTAGGCGACCTGCCAGCCATACGCATCAGCGAACTAGTTGCCGTTCGCAGACTTTCAGCTGATGAGCAACGAGAGACCGCTGTACCCAAATGGCGAGCGTGGGCAGCTTGTCGGCTGCCAACTGAACTCAGAGATTTTGACTGGCTTAGGCGCTGGGGTGTCCTCCCCACGAGGCAGCGCTTTGCCAGAGGGGGTATTCTACCCATTGACCAGTGTGCCAACTGCGGGGTTCCGGAGAGCCTCTCGTATATGTTTTTTTTTCCGAATGTGTAGTTGCGAGAACAATGTGGCGGCTTGTATATAGAATGTTTAACGTCCGGATGAGCTGTGGCGTCGCAGGTGCCTCGCGTAGGCGCGCCGCACTCCCGCCAGCGCAATGTACTCAGCCTTGCAGAGACTGCGAATCGTCATCTGTGAGTATCTGTCTTGTCAGTTTGAAACTTGTGGCGAGGAGCGGTTTCTGCGGCGCTGGCACACACGCTTTATGTTGTACGGGGGAGCAGATGAGATGCCTGTTGTACTTTATTAGACCCCCCCCTCTCTTTTTATTGTTTTTCCCTCTCTGGGGAATCATGTATTTGAGTTTATTATGTATAAGTACACTATAGTGTTTGCATATTGCTTTCAGCTGCGAGTAATGTGCATTTTTGTATGTGTATGTACAAAATAAATTTTCTTTACGTACACACCTGCAATATAAATGTTCCTTGTGTGGCCATGCGCCCATAAGATTATAACTGTTGATGCTCCATTTTATGTTTTTTATTGTTTTATTCACCCATATTTCCAGCCAGTTTTCATATTCTTCGATAAAGCACTTTAAAACTTATTTTACTCTTCGGAATTAATGCCTTATCGATTGCACTGCATTTCTTTTTTTCATTGCAGTAGCTGAGGAGAGGCTTCGCCGAACTCTTCTCCTTATGTGCTATAGTTACAAAGCCGTAGACGGACATGGCGCAACATAGTCTTTTCTTTTATTGATATTCGGAGCTATGGTACAACAGCCGTGTAGGCTCCAATATTTAAATATGATTTTCTCAGGCTTGTCAATATTGTGATTGTTTTCTCGCCACACATTTACATTTTTTTACTCTGCGCCACTTAAGCACGTCGTTCTTGTGTGTGGCACTTGTAAGTGCGTATCCATACCAAGCAAGAAAAACTGTTATTCAAAAATGCTTGAGCAAAATATGCGCCTACAACTTGGTGAGGCCAAGCTTTATTCATTGACAAGGCATCAAAAGGGCTGGTAACCGCATTTTGTTGTTTCAACAGATATAACTAACCAGACGCAATTTCATCTGGCTGGTGACGTTGCGTACTGTGTGATGAAGATGGAGATTGAATAGACGTTTAGCAGACTCGCTCTTTCACTAATTTGTTCGCAAGTCTGAGCGAGAAGTGTGTCTAACGCGCACTTAAATTTCTTTGGTATCTTGCGTACGTTAGAACGTAAGTAGTACGTCCAAGTGTTTGAGAGCGTTGGGGCATGTTGTCTCCAACTGTTCAATTGATATTTTCTCCACAAGTTCAGGGACCGCATTTCATGGTTTTCAGCATAAAGCCAGAGCACAAATTTAGTTTCCTTTATCAAATTCGAGAACTAGTGGCTCCCATAAGTAGCTTCACGGTGGCGTCGAGTTAGTGGACAACATACCTCAAGCAGAGACGGGGAAGCCGCCAGCTGAGATAGCTACCTGAAGTACGATGAAGCCTCAGCGGGCCAACACTGATCAATGGCCACGAGAACCATCGCACCACTGTCTATCGTCCTACTTTAGTTACATCTGGTGGTTTTGTAGAGACCCTTAATAATCCAATATTGCTCTGAATAAACAGTAAGCCCGATATGGACCTTCAAGACTATGATACAGAGGCCGAATGCAAGATGCACAACCTCATTCTTGTGTAGTTAGGCATAGTAGAGAGAGACTGCGCTAAACACTTCAGGTGCCGCCTTATGTAGCTTTTTTGTCTCTAGGAGTTCCTAAGTGAAAGCCAGCGCTCGTGGGCACTAAGTTGAAGATTCCATTCTTTCAACTCGTGTTCGGCCCCGCGAAGGTGGTCCAGTGGCTAGGATGCCCAACTACTGAGCCAGAGTACCCGGGTTTCGGTCCCTACCTCTGATGGGAGCGTTTAAATGGAAACGAATCAAGGAGATTTTGAATGGAAACTTTTATTTTCCACTGAAACGTCGCCCTCTGTTTCCGGCCCTCGGCACGCAGGCCAAACGGGGGTGGGGGGGGGGGGGGGGGTCGGTAAGAGCCCCGCAGAGTAAGGAATTGTGAAAGTGTGAAGGTACAGTTCTTCACGGCCTCAGTCGCCAGGCAGATGGCCTAGCTGCAGCTTAACGGCGGAGTCTCCGCTCCGCAGCAAAATCTCCCAGGCTTATCTACTATTATTGTTCATGCCGGCGCCTGGAGAGTCGGCGCATTCCTAAATAATGCGATCTAGTGTGCCTTTTTGGCCGCAATTTTTGTATTTCGGAACTTCGTCCTCCTCGGCCTGTGTCAGGAAGATTAGATCGGGCAAATGTAGTTTCCGGCTTGTAGCCGCCTCCTAATGCGAGAGGCATCCGTGCAGTGTGTGATGTCAGTGCAGGTTAAAGATACCCGTGTGGTCTAAATTACGCCAAAGCCTTCCACCCCGTTATCTCTTTCTCTTTTTCCGCTCTCACTCCCACTTTCCGCTCTTCCCTTACGGAGTGGGACCGGTGTCCACAGAAAAAGTCTATCGTTTTCTCCACACCAATTATTCTTATTAAATTTAAGTTCAAGTTCAAGGTAACTTTATTGATGTCGATGTAGAGGCCCCTCCGCTCCCTCAGAAAGACCCTGATGAGCCAACAAGGGAGAGAGAGTCCCACTGGGGGACGTCTTTCGCAAAGCGTCCCGTGCCAGACGGAATACTCGAGCTTGCCGCACCGGAGCCAGGCTCCGGAGAAGGACACCCCAGGTTTCTTTCTCTATAATTCCATCAAAATGCCCGGGAGAATCGGGGCATTCCTAAATGAGATGAACCTGATTGACTATTATCCCGCATTTGGTGCGGAACATAAGAGGTTTCTATCTCTTCCCGTATATTTAAGGTGGAAAGAATCGGTTTGTTTGTAATATTCGCCAGTCTCGGCACCCCTTTGGTGTGAGAGACCTATCTGGGGGTGGGAGGACTAGCATATTATTCCCGTGCGCAGCTGTGATTTCCATGTACATGATGAGCGGATCCTTCGACGCGGATAAGGGTGATTCCATGCTCGCCCGGGTGTAGATATCTCGGGCGAGACAGCAGCAGTCTCATTGCCTGGAATCTCCTCGTGAGCTGGGACCCATATGATGGAGATTTCTATCAAACACCGATGGACCAAGTATCTTAATGGCTTCTTTCGAAACGATCCCCATATGAATGTTTCTGACTGCTATCTCGCAGCCGCAAAGCATGTATTTGGCTTTGGTACTCCTGCAGGCTAACGCCAGAGCAGCCTCTTCCGCTATGAGTGCTTTCTAGTGTTTAGGGATCCTGTGACTACCGTCTCGTAGTCCTCATCGACTACTGCGATTACCGCCATCCCTTCTAGGCTGCAGGCCGCATCTCAGTACGCAATTTGAGTAGAGTCTACTCCTCGTAGTCGTTTCCTTGTATTTTTCACTGTTTTGCCCTGCGCTCCTTGTTTTGTGTCGGATGCATTATCATCGGTAATGGAGCGGCCTTCAGTCTTTTTCCAACACGTTTCCCCTATATTTGAAATTTGGTGCGGGGTGGTTTAGTCTAATCAGTTCATTCGCTTTTCGAAATCTATTTCCAGCTAACAATGTTCCGCGCTTTAAGAGAGGAAAGGTCAGGTTGGGTGCTAGTGATCTGAGAATGGATATTTTCGAAGTGCGAATGGGAATTAAAAATAATCGCACTAAAATCAAAGTCGGTTTCTTACCAAGGCATATAGTTCCAAAGTGTGTTATCGGCTGGTTTAAAATGTATTCCTTGATTTTAGGAACGTGTTACCCTGGTCGTTCCCTCATCCTGTACTGGACGAGCAGGGCGCGTCGCATGCTTACACCCTAGCATTACCTCGGTCCACAGGCAGAAAGACCTCTGCCATTTCACCGCGAGGTTGCCGAGATAAAATCGACTCTCGATGCAGACCTGTCAGATGTTAATGTAGGCGACATGCCAGCCATACGCATCAGCGAATTAGTAGCCGTTCGCAGACTTTCAGCTGATGAGCAACGAAAGACCGCTGTTCTCAAATTGTGAACATGGGTAGCTTGTCGGCTGCCAACTGAAATGCGGGATTTTTACTGGCCTAGGCGCTGGGGCGTCCTCCCCAGGAGACAGCTCCTTACCAGATGGGGCATTGTACACATTGACCAGTGTGCCAACTGCGGGGTTCCCGTGAGCCTCTCGTATGTTTTATTTTTTGAATGTGTAGTTGCGAGAAGAATGTGGCGGCTCGCATATAGAATGTTTAACGTCCGGGTGAATCCTGGCGTCAGGCGCTGGCGCAACACTTTCGAGCATCGTGTGTTCACTGTAGTTTTTTTGTGGCGTCGCAGGTGCCTCGCTGAGGCGTGCCGTACCCCCACCCGCGCAATGTACCCAGCCTTGCAGAGGCTGCGATCGTAATCTGGAAGTATCTGTCCGGTCTGTTAGAAACGGAAGGAGAGGCGTGGTTTCAGCGGCGCTGGCACACGCGCTTCTATGTTGTACGGGGGAGCGGACTTGCGATGCCTGTCGTTCTTTATTAGAACCCCCTCCCTTTCTATTGTTTCCCCCTCTCTGGGGAATCGTGTATTTGAGTTTATTATGTATATGTCCCCTATAGTGCTTGTATAGTGCACTGCGGCCATGACACGAAGTTTGATGTCAGTCCCGAAATATCTGGTTGGCCCTGGGCATCACACATAGCAAAATTGCGTCCCCACCCGAATCTTCGAGTGGTCAGCCCTGACGTGTGCGAGAGAGTGAGGATTGTACACTAATCTTTATGCATTCAGAGAAAATAAGCAGCCCTAAACGTCATCCGTAACACTACACGTAAAGCGGTGTTTATTTAGATTTTTTTTAGGCACCCCCAATTCATCGAACTATATCGGTAGCCAAATCCTCTACGTGACTTATAAATACTAGATATTCTTGAAAACTTACTCTTAAAGTTTCTTTTGAGAAGCTCTTTGACTCTTCGTTATTTCATAAATAATGTGTACCGCATGATAGGATTTATTCCAAGAAAATAATTTATGCTAAACTGGCTCACGCTATATGAGAGACTGCGTAGTGAAGGACTCCGGAAATTTCGACCACCTGGGGTTCTTTAACGTGCACTGACATCGCACAGCACGCGGGCGTCTTGCCTTTCGCCTCCACCGAAAAGCGGCCGATATGTGAAGGAATGCGACGCAGCGTCCCAAGCGAAGAAGGAGGCACCCGTGAAGGGGAGCGAAGGGACCGAGGCCGCCAAATCGCGGCAAAAAGCGATAGGAAGGTCACTCGCCGAGAGATCCGTAGGCACGGTCAGATCGAAAATACCGAAGGAGATGTTCCGCGTAGTGCTGCGACCGCACGGCGGCGCCGATCAGCTGACAAGGAAAGCGGGACCGAAGCTGCGCCAGGTCCTGGTTACGGCTGCAGGCCTCAACCTGAACGGGGAAGACAGATTCATCGCCAACCCGAAGAATCAGTCCCTACTAATTATGACCCCGGAGCTCGGCAGGGCAAAGCGGTACGAGCAAATTACGACCATAAAAATCGGGCCAGTTGAGATAGACGCAACTGCTCACGCGGCCATGCCGGAGGGCGGCAAGGGCGTCATATACGACGTTCCGCTGGACGTCACGGAGGAGGAAATTCGGCAGGGACTCAGAGATAACCCCGGCTACATTGGAGCGAGGAGGCTCGGGAAAAAGTCTAAAACCGTGCTCATCATTTTCGAAGACCAAGAAGTCCCGCGAGAGGTGTGGTTCAACGGATTGCTATACCGGTGCAACCTCTACAAAAAGAAATTCGATGTGTGCTACGCATGCGGCAACCTAGGACATCGGTCGGACGTCTGCCCGGACCCCACCAGCCCTCGATGCCGAGGGTGCAGAATGCTTAATCCACCGGAGGGGCACGAACAAAACTGCGAGCCGCAATGCCTACTGTGCGGCGGCTGCCACCCCCTGGGGCACAACCGCTGCAGAAGCATGTACCGGACCCCGCACATTCTCAAAGTCCGACAAGCAGAGAAAGAAGCCACCCAGGCTCAAAACAAGCAGCAAGAGCCAACGAAAACCCGGGGCAGATCGAGAGGAAGAGGCGACGCCGCGGGCACAACGGGCCGTGCGAGAGACTCCAGCGCATCCGTCACCAGAGATGAGCCCAGATCCAAGAGCAAGAACAGGGGGCCGCCACAACCACCGCCACCCAAGGAAGACAAGAACCACTGGCCGAAGCCCGGGGAGACGCCGGCCGGACAAGCAAAGACGAATGAAGAAGTTAACGCAGGCGGTAAGTCGGTCAGCTTCGCTAGCGGGGTCTCCAAAGAAAAAAACTTGGAACTTTCGGAATTACAACAGACTCAAGCCGAGCATAGCAAAGAAATCAGAATCATTAAAGAAGACATCAAAGAGATTAAAGAAACCCTCAAATCTCTAGTCGAGGTAATTAAAGAGTTAAAAGAGGCAAAAGCTACACCTGCACCGGCACCTCCGATGCTCAGGCCGCCCGTCATACGGGGCCCCGGTGGGGCGAGCGAGAGCAATTGTGGCAGGGACAGTGACGACTCAGATGAAATGAATATCGATCAGGCTAGACCTGCGAAACGTAAATCGGATGACACTAGTGTAATTGGACAAGCCAGAAAGCACGTGGCTTTTAGAAAATTAGTCAAGGATGAAATCATAGACTTCGAATTGAACCTGAATAAGAAACTTGAGGCGAGATTTGGAGTTCTAGAAAAGATGCTTCAAGCCCTTTGCAACGCATCGGGTATACAATATCAAAATCATAATGGATCCCAAAACGTCTAAAATTTGGCAATGGAATTGCCGGTCGTTGTCAATGAAGCGATGGCTCTTGCAACAGTACGTAGCTAGCCAGAACACACAGCCTTTGGCAATGGCTCTGCAGGAAACGCGAGGTGTATGGAAGCTTTCGGGGTACAAAAGCTACGATAGCGGGAAGGGAAGTAAAACACAGGTCGTGACGTACGTCAAAAACAACGTCGCCGTCGTCCAGCACGAAGTAGGTAACAGGGAGACCGAAACGGTCTTTGTGGAAATCCTGACCGGTAAAAAGAACAGAGGCAGCATATTTCTACTCAATGTGTACAGCTCCCCGAAGTGCACGAAGGCGAGGTTTGGCCCGATATTTAAGAGAGCGATTAGCCTGGCAGGTAAGAACCCACTAATAATAGCCGGCGATTTTAATGCCAGACATCGAGAATGGGGTTACACGGTCAAACGCTGTTGGAAGATATCACTGAGTCAAACCTCTACATCGCTAACGACATTAGATGCCCGACGAGGGTGGGCAACAGTGTGTCAGCGGACACAAACCCGGACTTGACTCTCTGCCATAGAACTGGCATAGTCAAGTGGACGAACAAGCATCAGGATCTAGGTAGCGACCACTACGTGCTAGAGGTAGAACTAAGTAGGAAAGTGAGCGTTAAGCGCGCTGTGTGTCGGACGGAAACCCAAGTGGATTGGGATAAATTCAGACAGATCAGAGAACGGGAAGAAATTGGAGATATAGAGTGCATTCAAAATTGGGCCGCCCAATTAATTACCCATGTCAACGAGGCCACCGAAGAAATTAAAGGCGAAGCTCTGCCTGAGGCGATGGATAGCAGGTTATTCGGCATGTTCAAAAAGAAAGAAGAGCTAACGAAGAAGCTCAAAAAGCAAAAGTGGAACCGCAATCTCAGGAGAGAGATAGCCAGACACAACGTCGAAATAGAAAAATACGCCCGGAAACTCGAGTCGCAACGTTGGGATAACAAATGCGACGAGATGGAGGGCACCATGAAAGGGGCCAAGACGTGGCAACTGCTCAGGTTCCTGATAGACCCGACTAAGTCCAAAACGGTCGCCAATATAGAACAGGTCAAGGCGAGGTATAACTTTAAGGGTACGGACAAACAGCTCATTGACAAGCTCAAGTCCATGTACGTAGCTCCCCCCGCCACAGCGCATTACAGAGATTACAACGGACCGGCGAACAGCGAGCTTGACGCGTCCATAACAGTGGCAGAAGTCAGAGCGGAGCTGCACGGCCTAAAAAGACGCTCGGCCCCCGGGCCGGACCTCGTTAATAACAAGATGCTCGCAAATCTGGACGACGAATCGATCAATGCCCTAACCAAATATTTAAATCAGGTGTGGGAGAGTGGTCAAGTACCCCAAGAGTGGAAAAGGGCTAAGATCACCCTAATCCACAAGCAGGGAAAACCACCGGGCTTGGAGAATCTCCGCCCAATATCGCTAACATCCTGCGTAGGCAAACTACTTGAGAAAGTTATTCAGAGGAGGCTAACCAAATACATCGAAGAGAATGATGCGTGGCCGGCTGAATTGGTCGGATTCAGGCCCGGCCTTTGTACGCAAGATACCATGCTCAGACTACATAACGATGTTGTCAGAGACTTCAGGAAAAAAAATACGAAAGCTATTCTAGGCTTAGACCTTAAGAAAGCTTTTGACAACGTCAGTCACGACGCCATTCTCGACGGGCTCGCTGAGCTTAGAGTAGGCGAAAGAACCTACAACTATATTAGATCATTCCTGCGAGACAGGACGGCGATCATCAGCTTTCAGGGCTTATGTTCGGAGGAGTTCCCGCTGGGTAACAGAGGCACTCCGCAGGGAGCTGTGCTCTCACCTTTCCTTTTTAACATCGTAATGAGGAAGCTCCCCAGTAAGCTTGGCCATCTCGATGACTTAAAACTAAGCATCTACGCGGACGATGTGACCGTCTGGATGTGCGAAGGGAACGACTCGTACATCACATCCAGGCTCCAAGAGGCAGCAAATATAATCAGCTATCACGCAGAGGACGTAGGTCTATGCTGTTCGCCAGAAAAATCGGAGCTTCTGGTAATGACCAGCAGTAGTGGGAAGATAACTCCAGATATCAAAATTAAAGTCAACGGAAACGAAGTCCGGAAAGTAGATGAAATTAGAATATTAGGTATGATTATCAACCGCAGGGGTAGTAACAAAAGCCTGATGAAGAAATTAAAAGATCAGGCGGAGCTCGTAGTCAGAGTATTTAGGAAAACGTCCAACAGAAGGAGTGGTCTCACGGAGGCTAGTAGACTCAGACTCGTACAAGCTTTTGTCACGAGCAGAATGTGCTACGCGACTCCATTCCTAAATATCAACAAGACCGAAGAACACAAATTAAACACCATAATTAGGAGATGCACGAAGTGCGCTCTAGGACTCCCCATAACTACCTCTAACGACATTCTAGAGAAAATGGGGTTGCATAATGAGTGGAAAGAGCTGGCTGCGGCGGTCAGGCTGTCCCAGAGAGAGCGACTCGCAGGAACGGCGGCGGGTAGGCAAATCCTCGATTGGGTAAACCTACTAGCGCCCGGGGAAGGCGAAAGTGTCAGAGAAAGCATAGATCGAGAAATCAGAAAGCATCTATACGTCTCGCCCATACCGAAGAACATGCACCCCGTACACGACGAGGGGAGGAGAAAAAGCAGAGCTAAGCACCTCGCTAACAAATTGGACAAACTCCCGCCGGGATCGGTCGCCTACACCGATGCAGCGATCGGGAAAGAAGGCGACGTAACCTCGGTCGCCCTATTGGACACTGGGATCGCCATAGGAATAGAAAGAAATCGAGATCTACCGCCGGTAGAGGCGGAGGAGATTGCAATAGCCATTGCCATTGCACGACCAGGCGTGAAACACGTCATCAGCGATAGCAAAGCGGCGGTTAGAAATTTTAGCAAGGGTAGAGTCAGCAATCGTGCTGCAAAACTTCTGAACGAGTCGTCTCTCGCCGAAAGCGTGACCATAATCTGGACCCCAGCACACGCCGGTCTCGCCGGCAACGAGGCTGCCCACATGCTCGCCCGCTCCTCGCTACCTCGGGGTGCTGCGGACGCCTCCACAACATCTAAAACCAAAGAATGTATAGGTACCTTTAGGGATGTAACGGACAACTTGAAGAAAGACCGGAGGATATATCCGCCACCGGTTAGATCCCTGAGTAAAAAGGAATCGTATGACTGGAGAAGACTCCAAGCTCGAAATTTCTTTTCGCCCCTGTGGAGGAGTTGGACGGGCGCCAGAGGGCGGAAGAGGGACGGTGCAGAAACCGAAATTTGTAAATTTTGCGGCCACGTGGCAACATTAGATCATATAATATGGAGATGCGTTCGTGCCCCAGGGCGCAACGCGATTAAAACTAGCGATGAATGGGAGACCACGCTAAGAAGCTCCGACGAAAAAACACAGCGATTCGCCGTCCGCCTGGCGGCCGAGGCTGAAGACCTCTTCTCCTAGACGAGGCCGGGTGTCCTCTGGCCGCGGTGTGACAGACTGCCTCCCCAGACGCCTGCGTGCGGACTCGTAGGTGGCTGCTGCACCATATTCGGCGGAAATAAATGTTCTTCCTCCTCCTCCGGGATTCGATCCCGCGTCCTTGGGCACAGTAGTCGAGCGCCTTAATCACTGCGCCAACCCGGTGGTCAGCAAGCAGTCTATATGGTATGGAGAATAACTTGGGACGGTGTAAGCCTCTAAGTGATGGATTTCCAATTGGCAAACTCAGGACTCCTCGCATTTATTGTCTAATAAATCTTTAAAACCGTGATATCAAGCAGCCTAATATATAGTAGAAGTAAAGAGAATGTATTGGGTGCATACATACACACAAAAACGCACATTACTCACACACCAAAATACTATACAGAACAAATAAATTGAAAAACATAATTCCCCAGTGAGGGGAAAACAATAGCAGAAGGAGGAGGGGGGGGGGGCTAATAAAGGACGACAGGCATCTCAAGTGTGCTCCCCCGTACAACATAGAAGCTCGTGTGCCAGCGCCACAGAAACCGCGTCTCGCCCTCCGTTTCTAACCGTCTAAACAGATTCTTCCAGACGACGAGGCGCAGCCTCTGGAAGGCTGGGTACATAGCGCGGGGGTACGGCGTGCCTCAGTGAGGCACCTGCGACACCATAACACAAACAGAACCACAGTGAACACAAGCTGTTCAAAAGGGTTGCTTCGGCGCCTGACGCCGGGGTTCATGCGGACGTGAAACATCCTATTGCGAGCCGCCACACTGTTCTCATAACTACACATTCGAAAAAAACATCCGACAGGCTCTCGAGGACACCGCCGTTGGCACACTGGTAGTTGGGTACAATACCCCATCTGGCAAGGCGAAAGAAAACATTTTTATGACACCCGAAGGTGACAAGTCCAGTCCAGTGGTACAAAACAAACCCGTCAACACCATGGCACGGGGTTAATGTAATCATGTGAGAGCAGGACACATTGCGGGATTACAGGAAGACAACACCCTCCAAATGAAAATTGACTGTAAACATGAATGTTAACAAATGACAAACAGCAAATTACCACTGAAGATTTGAATAGCGTTGCATGTTCACATTAGTGCGCACACCGCTATGCATCACTTATCTGCACTACAAAAGCCCTCATTGAGTTTGGTAAGTTCACAACTGTGTTCACATATTTTTCTAGAAAATAATAAAGGAACCACTGCCTTTTCGTGACGAAATCAGAACATTCCTCGAAATAATGCTTCATAACAAGCTCAATCGTAAGACCTATCCATCCATGGATAGAGCTATGCTGAAAAGGCGAAATTATGTAAGGGAAGTCGCAAACTGGGGTGTTTCCAAACCCTCGTTTTACAGAAATGGCATCCGGAATCATCAATCCGCCCCGCCGGGGTGGTGCTGTGGTAAGACGCCCGACTACTGTGCCGGAGAACCCAGGTTCGAACCCGACCACGGCGGCTGTGTTTCGATGGAGGCGAAACGAAGTGGCATCCGTGTGCTGTGAGATGTCAGCGCACGTTAAAGATCTCCAGGTGGTCGAAAGTACTCCGCAGCCCTCCACTACGGCTCCCCTTTCTCTCTTTCCAATTTCACTACCACCTCCCTCCCTTCCCTCACGGCGCGATTCAAGAGTCCGCAGAAACAAGTGTGACCGGTACTGCGCCTTTCCCTTAATGTGAACAAATTATTATTATTATTGTTTTTCTTTACTCCGAAGTGAACACACTGCCACAGCATTACAGATCTAGTCTACATGTGACCAGCCCTTCTATAATGGCACGAATAGAAATATAAAATTCTCGGAGACCTAATAGCTCAACCCCGAAGCAGAAGAGCGACACAGTTATCCGCCTCGCCCTGACCGCCGCCGAGACCCAAGAAAACCAGGCCGACGTTTGGGAGAGCGAAGGGGAGTGAAGGGGGTTCAGGCTAAAGCGATCTCCCCCGTCATTTTGACAGGCACATAAAAATGTTACTTCTCTCACTCGAGTAATTTTCATTTCTGTTTTTTAAGTCACTAGACATTTGCCTCGGCGGCAGCTATTCCATGGAGGCCAAAAGCAAGGCGCCCGTGTGCTGTGCGATGTCAGTGCACGTTAAGAACCCCAGGTGGTCAAATTTTCCGCAGTCCTCCACTACGGCGTCTCTCATAGCCTGAGTTGCACAGGTTGGTACAGGTGTACATTGGTACAGGTGGGTCACCGCCGCATCCGGCGGGGGCTAGCCGGGCACCGAACTTTTATCTGTTGTAGGCCGTCATTGCACCCTCCACCGCTGGTGGTGGACGACGGCTGTTGCTGCGGCGCGCGTCTTTCTCTCCCTCTTTCTTTCCCTTTCTTCACTGTTTTCCCTTCTGTGGCCCCGCCGGGGTGGTGCAGTGGTAAGACGCCCGACTACTGTGCCGGAGTACCCGGATTCGATCCCGACCTCGGCGGCTGCGTTTTGATGGAGGCGAAACGAAGAGGCGTTCGTTTGCTGTGCGATGTCAGCGCACGTTAAAGATCCCCAGGTGGTCCAAATTGTCCGTAGCCCTCCACTACGGCTCCTCTTTCTCTCTATCAACTTTGACTCCCACCTTCCTCTCTTCCCTTACGGCGCGGTTGAGGTGTCCACAAAAGCAAGTGAGACTGTTACCGTGCCTTTCCCTTCCTATAAATTAATCTCTTCTGTCGGCACGGGCCAGCAGAGGCGGCTGAGCTACAGGGCAAGTAGCAGGCCCGTGCATTTTAACGCGGTAGCGGTAAGGAGCTCGTGTCGCAGAAAAGCCGGTGTCGTCGGCGTCCAGTGAGCGATAAATCCCGGCATGCAAGATGGACTGGGTGGGAATCGAACCAGGGTCTCCGGAGTGTGAGACGGAGACGCTACCACTCAGCCACGAGTTCGATGCTTGAAAGCGGTACAAAAGCGCTTCTAGTGAATGCGGTGTTGCCTTAGAAACATGTCGTAGAACGTTATACTGCAGTGTATATCGGTAATTATGAGCATGTTACTTACAGAAGTCGCAGTTACACGAGTAGCGAAGTACGTTTCCGCTACATTTCTTCTGCGCTCTGCGCACATGCAGAGCCATCTTGCGGCAAACACAGAAGAACCCCTCCTCGCAATGTGCGGCGCTGCCCCTTTTCCTTCTTCCTACAGCCACAACAACAACATTTAGGAGCAATTTGTTGGATCTTTTTTCCGACTCAGCCCCAGTAATACAGTTGTTCTTCTCATCTAGCAATTAGAACCAGTGGTCTTCAGTTCTTATCTCCAGTTTTAGTTTTGTCCAGTTTAGAATAATATGCGTGTGGAAAGCGAAAATCACAATGCAGCATAATACACCAGACGGAGTTCCTGCGCACATTGACTAATATGCCTGAAAGTATTCTAACTTGCTTTGAGATATTTAGTGAGTTTTCAATATTTGCTTGTATTCAGAGAGGTCAAGGGGAGCGTTGCCTTTAAAAGCATTTAGCATGTAAAGCTTTCAATTGGCTGGCGTCTGGGAGGCTTGTGCTAGGTTTTCACTTTTTTGCGAGATCAATTTCTGACTTGTTTCATAGAACAGATACTAGACTGCAGACACATGTATTTGAAGTCTAGTTTACAGCGTCACGAAACAACCCCACTGTAGCATATGTATGTGTCACGAGAGAGGAAGACAAAGGAATAAAAGGGAGTGCAGGGGCATTTTGGGGCCCCGCTGGGGTGGTGCAGTGGTAAGACGCCCGACTACTGTGCCCGAGCACACGGGTTCGATCCCGACTTCGGTGGCTGCGTTTCGATGGAGGCGAAACGAAGAAGCGTCCGTGTGCTGTGCGATGTCCGCACACGTTAAATATCCCCAGGTGCTCGAAATTATTCCGTAGCTCTCCTCTACGGCTCCTATTTTTCTCTATCCACTTTTACTCCCATCTTCCTCCCTTCCCGTACGGCGCGGTTCAGGTGTCCACAAAAACAAGTGTGACAGATACTGCGCCTTTCTCTTCCTGTGAACAGATTATTATAATCTCTCCGATCCGCACGAGGCAGCGGAGGTGGCTCAGCTACAGAGCCAGTAGCAGGCCCTGCTACTACTACTACTACTAGTAGTAATAATAATAATAATAATAATAATAATAGTAGTAGTAGTAGCAGTAGTAGTAGTAGTAACAGTAGTAGCAGTAGTAGTATAGGCTTTCTCAAGCTAGTGATAATAATAATAATAGTAGTAGTAGTAGTAGTAGTAGTAGTAGTAGTAGTAGTAGTAGTAGTAGTAGTAGTAGTAGTAGTAGTAGTAACAGTAGTATCAGTAGTAGTATAGGCTTTCTCTAGCTAGTGCCGCGTCCAACATGACGCCCATTGAAAAAGCATGCGCCGCTAATCGCTAGGCTGCTCGGCTCCTGGGGGCGGTAGATGCTAGTCGGAACAGCCCGCTTTCTTCGTCTCTTCTGTCGTTTTGTCCCTTGCGGAGCCACCGTACCGAGCATCCGCGTATTTGGGTTTGCTCGGTACGGTGGCTCCGCAAGGGACAAAGCAACAGAAGAGACGAAGAAAACGGGCTGTTCCGACTAGCATCTACCGCCCCCAGGAGCCGAGCAGCCTAGCGATTAGCGGCGCATGCTTTTTCAGTGGGCGTCACGTTGGACGCGGCACTAGCTTGAGAGAGCCTATGATACTATTACTACTACTACTACTACTAAATAATAATAATAATAATAATACACAGTAATATTTATCCGCTAATTAGTATTATTAATATTATTATTATTAGTATCATTAGTAGTAGTAGTACTATAGAGGAAGACTCGTTTCACGAAGTCGGCACTGAATTGTCTAGTTAACGGCCGAATTAACTGGCTAAATATTATCTTCACAGTTTTATTTATAATAATAATGATTGGTTCACAGGAAGAGAAAGGCGCAGTATCTGTCACACTTGTGTCTGTGGACACCAATCCACAGACACAAGTGTGACAGATACTGCGCCTTTCCCTTCCTGTGAACCAATTATTATTATCATTAATAATTAAAACTGGGAAGATAATATTTAGCCAGTTAATTTGGCCGTTACCTACAGACAATTCAATGTCAACTTAGTGAAACGAGTCTTGCTCTATACTACTACTACTACTACTACTACTACTACTACTACTACTACTACTACTACTACTGCTACTGCTACTACTATTACTACTACTACTACTACTACTACTAGTAATAATAATAATAATAGTAGTAGTAGTAGTAGTAGCAGTAGTAGTAGTAGTAACAGTAGTAGCAGTAGTAGTATAGGCTTTCTCAAGCTAGTGATAATAATAATAATAATAATAGTAGTAGTAGTAGTAGTAGTAGTAGTAGTAGTAGTAGTAGTAGTAGTAGTAACAGTAGTATCAGTAGTAGTATAGGCTTTCTCAAGCTAGTGCCGCGTCCAACATGACGCCCATTGAAAAAGCATGCGCCGCTAATCGCTAGGCTGCTCGGCTCCTGGGGGCGGTAGATGCTAGTCGGAACAGCCCGCTTTCTTCGTCTCTTCTGTCGTTTTGTCCCTTGCGGAGCCACCGTACCGAGCAAACCCAAATACGCGGCCCGTGCATTTTCTTTTCCTTCTTCCTACAGCCACAATAACATTCGGTGGCAGGCTAGCCCCCGCCGCAAGCGGTGTTCACGTACAAGTCCCCGCCCCGTAGGGAAATAAACAGCCACCCTCCCCCCCCCACCTCTCCTACTGTGCAAATTCAGTGTTACTTGTGCTATCCCTGTAAACATTGCAGCTTCCCTCTATCACTAGGTTCA
Source organism: Amblyomma maculatum (assembly GCF_055883805.1). Taxonomy (NCBI): domain Eukaryota; kingdom Metazoa; phylum Arthropoda; class Arachnida; order Ixodida; family Ixodidae; genus Amblyomma; species Amblyomma maculatum. Next base: position 38,865,378 of record NC_139352.1, read on the forward strand.
AGCCATGCTTAAAGCCCGGATTGTTTTTATTCCGAGCTGGGGTAGGGTTTCGTATTTTGTTTCCAAGACTCGTTTATTTATTAAATTTATTACGTCGTCACGGTAAAGACGAGAAAAATTGCGCTGGTCTTGTAAACGTCACCATGACAAAACACCGAAGACCCGTTTATCATAGATTTTACGTTTTGTTTCAGCATTTTGTTCAAAGATAAGAAAAAGATTCCATGGTTTCCTCCCTAGAAATTTCAAAACATAGCGCCATTCGTAGCCCCTATTGCAGCCTCTTAGTTGGCGTTATCAATATATGCATATTCAAAAACATTTCCATGAAATCGTTTGGCATTTGTGAATATGATTGTAAGAACCTTTCGAGTTTCACCGACTGACGTCATTCAATGCCACCACCTCGGCTCGTGCCAGCAATGGATTCCAACGTGCGCGCACGTGATTTTAAAACCGTATTCAGCGTTCCACTGGCTCCGTGTCAGTCGTGCTTTGGAGCCCTCGATCACTATAAGCCCGTGGCTGCTACTAAGTGTAACAGCGATCACTATACGGTTCTTTAAGGCGGCAGATACTAAATCTTGCGTTCTGTCTGAGGCGGTGCAAATGGCATCGGTAGTGGAAGAAAGTGCAGCCCTTAGGCCTCATGCTCTCCACAGGATTGGCAATGACGTATGCTATTACGGAACATGCATTCTGGAGCACCGGCCTTTAATCGCCTACTGCGATCCGGTGTGCTCGCATATGGCGATACTCCTCTGCTGTCACGTCCTTCCTGCCAGCTTCTACGCCCAGTGTACCGAGAGGAGCTACACCTACGTGTTGGACGGGCCCAACTGCCACTACCAAGGCGTCACTGTGATGGTCCACTGCAGCCAGGATCAAGTTACTCGGCACGTAAGTTCCCTCAGTACCTTCTTAAATATTTCAATGCGGACAAATTGTTTAGTGAAGCAGTTACTCAGGGGCCGAACCAGGTGTTTTGTGGGCAGCTTGTTCAAAACCGAGAGCAGAACGCTATTTTGAAACATGCTCTGAAAGGCATCCCGACCACGTGTTCCGGCTCGCGAAGAGCCCACGATATATTTTTTTCTTTGTTCTAGCCGTATCACAAGAACTACATTCGGGTTTCGCACACAAAATTCTATGATCATGATAGGCTGCCACCACCACAGCACGTAAGCTGGCGTTCCTTTTGCTACACTACAAGCTATCATAAGCTTCCATATCCGAAAAGTGATTATTCGCGGCGGAGCTACCCTTGCACAACTGTCTCAACTAAATCAACATATCTCACTCTGAGCTACGGCGGCAGATGGCAACACCGGTGACCACGCAATCAGCTCGACTGATGAGAATGTCTACAAAGGCTCCTTTCTTTGATTACAAAACCTGCGACCACACTCTTGTGTAGTTCTCATGGGGCAGAAATGCTTATTGTTTTAACCTGTGGTCTGTTATTAGTCAGGTATATAGGGTCAAACGTTCCAAGATACTCAGGTTATGACAGAAGCCGTAGTGGAGGACTCCGCAATCTTGAACGCCAATCTTGAACCGCCTGTGCTTCTTTAGGGTGCGCTGACATCGCGCAGCACACAAACGCCACTTCGTTTCGCCTCCATCGAAACGCAGCCGCCGACAGTTGGGCTCGAATCTGGAAACTCTAGTACAGTGCTCGAGTGTTTTGTTTGGTTTGGTTTAGGAGGTTTAACGTCCCAAAGCGACTCAGGCTATGAGAGACGCCGTAGTGGAGGACTCCGGAAATTTCGACCACCTGGGGTTCTTTAACGTGCACTGAATCGCACAGCACATGGGCGCCTTGCTTTTCGCCTCCATCGAAAAGCTGCCGCCGAGACCTGAATTCGATCCCGCATCCTTGGGAACAGTAGTCGAGCGCCATAACCACTGCACCACCCCGGCGGGGCAGTGCTCAAGTGTCGTACCTCTCCACCATCGAGGCGGGGCGCTGCTTTCTATGCACAGTGCAGAGTATAGCACAGGCAGCAAAGTTTTACTCGTTTGCTTATTTTTCCTCATTTGAGGACCTAAGTAACCATTGTAACATCTATGATTGATTGATTGATTAAAACTTCAATTTCCACTAATTTAGGAGGCCCCCTACTACCCGCTTCTGGCACGCAGGCCTGAGGAACGGGGGCTGGAACCTCCGCGACTAAGGACTGGCGAATATAAATTGGTTATTCGCAGCCTCAGCCGCCAGGCGGACGGCTTTTTGCTGGTCAGCGGGGACGTCACTTCACAGCGGGGTTACCCAGGCTTCTCTACTTTTAATGTTGTCCCTAGCGCCCGGAGACTAGGGCATTCCCAAAGTATATAGTCGAGGGTCCCCCTCGCTTCACAGGCTTTACATTTATCATTTTTTCTCTCATCTATCTGGCTGTGAAACAACCAGACAGTAGGTCGAGCACGGATCGAACCATCTTGGAATGGGTGGGCCCAAAAACAGATAGAGGCACAGCCGACAAGGTTGCCCTACCACCACAATGTCGCGAGAACATCATTGTCCGTTCTCTCCCCCGCAACATGCACCCAGAATACCACAAGGAGAGACGGGAGAAGAGAGCAGAAGCACTGGTTAAAAGAGCAAAAGAATTCAGAGTAAAAGAAGTTTCCTACGTAGACGCTGCAAGCGGCCGATCAGTGGGGGCAGTCGCCGCAGTAGTCGATAGTAGCGGCGCACCAGTCGTCTTCGCCACCATCCGAAGCAGAAAGAGGTCGCAATAGCGCTAGCTTGCGTCGGAACAAAGGCTACATTGTTCTTTAGCGACAGTAAACCTGCTCTCTGGAATATTGGAAAAGGCAGGGTCTCGCAAGAAGCCGCGCGATTTCTAACAGCTGTAGCTAAAATCGATCGTAAAATTACCCTAATTTGGGTCCCAGCACACATGTCCGTCCCCGGCAACGAGGCGGCCCATGATTTAGCCCGAGATCTCTACTTCCGGGCAAACGCGGAGCCGCCCGACTACCAGGCGATGGACGAACGTTTGCAAAGCTATAAAGAAATAATCGAAAATTATAGATTGGGAAGACTTCTAATGCCGCCACTGGATCCTAGCTTAAATAATAAAGAGACCATAGCCTGGCAGCGATTACAAGCCGGAAATTTTCCAAACCCTGTAACATCTATGAAACAGCTTGTGACGGAGCATTTGAACGCTTGCGTGGTCACGCACGTTCAAAGTTCAGTGTCCCCTCCTTTGATGTTCTGGACAGTGTCTCTTGTATTTGTAACAATAGGGACGGCGCTATTATAGCTGTAAAAAGAAAGCCGTAAGTCACCACACAAACCAGATTGTGATAAGGCGAAAGCATAAGCATCACCGTAACGTTTTTGCAATATTTATTTCATTATTTTTATTTTTTTATTTTTTCTTTTCGTCCATTTGATTGTACATTATCCTACTTAAATTTGATATATCTGTTACTTTTTTGTTCTTACCGCTAGTGTTCACTGTCAGAAAGTATTACGACCAATTTAGGAATAATAATAGTTACCACGATTAATATTTCTTTTTTGTAGTCCCAGCTAGTACTTTCTTATTGATAAGTAAGTGATTTACAAGAAAGGAAAGGCGCAGTATATGTCAGTTTTTTTCTTTGACACATAGACTATACTTCACTGCATACACGCACGGGGAGGCGGTGAAGGGTAGCTGTTCCTGGCCCTATAAAGCTGGGACTGGTAGGTTAGCGCCGCTTGCGGCGGGGGCTCGCAAGCCACCGAATTTTCATCTGTTGTAGGCCGTCATTGCACCCGCTACCGCTTAGGTGGTGGACGACGGCTGTTGAGGCGCGCGTCTTCCTCTCCCTCTTCATTTTCTTTCTTCTCTACTCTCTCTCTGTTCTGTCTGCACGAGGCAGTGGAGGTGGCTCAGCTACAGAGCCAGTAGCAGGCCCGTGTATTTTCTTTTCCATATTCCTGCAGCCGCAACAACAACGTACACAGGCGTGGCTTCTCTTTTCACATCCACTATGAGTCTACATTTTGCGTCCGTATTTTCACCTCACCAACACAACCTAGTGATGTTTTCGCTACTGTCCTTTCGCAAAATTCAATCGTGTTAGCCCAACTTCAATGTATATCACTACTTTCAAGGAAAACTTGCCCCTTTCAACGGTGATTGACATTTATGGGAAGTCGATCTAAATTTAAAATACCGGTTGTAGTCGTAACCGTCTGACTCCTCATTGGAGCAATACATTAACAAGAGCGCAAATTCACGATCCGAAAAAAGCGCCCACCTGGACAAGGGCAAAGGATGTACAGTTGACACACGAGCGCTCGTGTGTCCACTCTGCCTCATTCGTCCTCGTCCAGGTGAGCGCTGTTTTTTACTTACTATAAACATAATGGTGCTATTTCATTGCAACATTACATTATATAATAACGAATGCGTGCTATAAACATGGGTGAAATTGCGCCATCATTGGTAAATGGCGGTTTTGCAGCCTGTTGCGGTGTTGGGATGGGAAAGCGGTCCTACCTCACTGCTCGGCTGGATTTTTCCACTTGTCAGCAAATTTCCCTTTTTGTTTTCGACGAAATAATTTTTCGTGAAACAATAATTTTAGAGTCATCATCTCCGGTCAGATTCCTTGGAAAACTATCAAAATATAATACCTACTCATAAAGTTCGAAGCTATCTATCAATCTAACACTAGTCACAAAGTTTCTAGCTATATGCTATTTGGAAATTCTGACGGTAGCTGCCTGCGCTAACCCCTCCCTCAAGCCACCCCGCACTTTTCTGCAACCTAATTACCCCCTTCTCCACTCCGCACCCTTGAGCTCAAGCCTGATCGTGTATGGCACACAAAAATCTGTCTCCTCCATGGCTTTGACTACAGAGCCACAGAAAGTTGTTCGGAATGTATCTTATTGTGTTGCGGGAATGAATATGTACTTTGGAATCTACCACACACCTGACTATAAGAAAATAAAGTTGTCTCGCTTCAACCTTCCTAAAAATGAATCTGGAATATGACACCCGCTGGGCACTTGTGCGGTGTGCCACACACGCAATTGATTGGCTTTGCAACCACGGCCATGCAGGAAAGTGAAGACCGGATGAAATCTGAATCCCAAAAATGGTCAGCTCGGCGTTTTCACTGTTTCTCTAAACATTTTTCCTATGAAGCATATCTGGAAAAAGTTTCCAGGAATAGCACAAATTTCACACATCTTCACTGGGTTGAAAATAAATTTCCCGTTTTTTTCTAATTAGCTTCCATCTCCAATGAAAAGGAAATTTACAGCGATTCAGCAAGAATAGGTGGAAGCTGGATTCATAAATATATTGTAGAACGGGGCACACTACTACAGCCTCAAACTGAGAATAAACTTTTGGGCAACTCCCTCAAAATTGCAGGTATTTTGATCCTCGCGCGCAAATTATGTCATAACTTAACCCGGTCTCGGCGGCCGCTTTTCGATGGAGGCGAAAAGCAAGGCGCCCGTGTGCTGTGCGATGTCAGTGCACGTTAACGAACCCCAGGTGGTCGAAATTTCCGGAGTCCTTCACTACGGCGTCTCTCATAGCCTGAGTCGCTTTGGGACGTTAAAACCCCACAAACCAAACCTTTGTTGCATGATGAAAGATAGATTAACCCTTGGTTACATGATGAAAGATTACATGTGTAAACTGCAAACTTCATTGCGGGTTTTCTTTCTCTGAGCTTACACGAAAGACCAAGGAAACATTTTGCTGCTTTGAAAGTGTTTATTCCATAAGATATAGAATGTCCACTACCGTAGACACCATGCACCCCAGCTCTGGAGGCGGATGTACAAGTAATGTTTTTAATCAGGCAATCAGTGTTTACTGCTGAGGAAAAGGAGACTTGTGCATTATAACGCAGAAGCAGTAACTTTTGCAATCTTCGGCCTCGGCGGCAGCTTTTCGATGGAGGCGAAAAGCAAGGCGCCCGTGTGCTGTGCGATGTCAGTGCACGTTAAAGAACCCCAGGTGGTCGAAATTTCCCCTCCACTACGGCGTCTCTCATAGCCTGAGCTGCTTTGGGACGTTAAACCCCACAAACCAGCCAACCAACACTTTATGGCATCATTGTGTGGAATTCTCACTCTCAAGTACAGAAAGTGAGAATTCCACGCAATTATGGCATAAAATTCATTCGAAAAACACTCAGACAAAAGTGGCAGGGTGCATGGGATAACAAAGTTAATAACAACTTACACATAGTAAAGCCAGTTAGAGAAGAATGGAAAACATGCAGCAATCAAGAAAGTTTTATTGTAATCTTATCCCGCCTTCGTATCGGACACACCCACCTGACTCATAACTTCATTCACGCAAAGAAAGACAAACCCATATCTAAACACTGCGGAGAGGCGGTCACCATAAACCACATCCTAATATCCTGTATAAAACTCGATCAACTTAGAAAAATGCATTTCACACAGTTCTATGACAACTACATTCCCCTACACCCTAGCTTACTCTTAGGAGAAAACTCACTGGTTAAAACGTCTCTCGTTGATTTCTCAAAAGATGCCAACATCCTAAACCTACTCTGTGTATTAAATTAATCGTTTGCTTCCTTTCACCAAACAGATATGTAAACCCCGAGTTTTCCGCATGATGGCCTTAGCTGCCTATGTGCCATAAAACACAACACAAGTACACCTTGCACCTTCCGCAGAGATACGTGTTCTTGCTCTTGCGGGCGCTCATCTCACACGATTGACCAGGATATGACTGTTGAGAGGAAAATGACAAGCACACCGTTGGAAACAGCGGTTGATTTCACAGGTGCCCTTACTTCTACAGCGTCAGAAGCTGCTTGTAGGTCCACAGAAAGCTCGACGTCATCAGATGTGACCACTGAATCGGTTTTTATCAGCCCTGTAGCCATTGATAACTAGATGAGTTGGATGGTACAGTCTTGTCTGAGACGGTGGTAAAAGCCATGCGTTAACAACCGCCAAGTCGGAGAAAAAAAGCGTCAAATGTTTCGTCGATTTTGGTATCAGTTAACATTTCTTGTTCGCATCCCACACTATCCTATTGAAAACCGATGCCAAAAATTTTAAAAACAAAAAAAAACTGTGTGGGTGATGCTATAAGAAGAGAAAGCGATAGAGCGCGGGAGATGCTCGCATGTTCTGTACGGGGGGTTTTTCTATCCATGCTTGGTGTCCACTGTAGTGGCCATTTTACAAACGCTGTTATGAAAACTGTCCGCTTTACTCATTGACAGTATTGATAGCGCTTATCTATGAGTGCCTCTTGTATCGCTTCTATATAATTCTACACTTCAAATTATAGGCAAAGGTGATTTGGATATGGACGTCACTTCTCCGTCCGAGCAGGATGATCCCATTGTTGAAACTAAGTCTTCGCTATTGCGGTGCCATCTAGAGCGGCGGAAACAAAGATTTTGGCTACTATTGTAACCAGTATAAACGTGGGTATCTGTAATGCACTGAACTTCCCTTAAGATTGTAGAAATGTGTCTACTGTAGTGGACAGCATGCAACAGAGCCAAGGGCAGCGCAACGAGCCGCATGCGCGTTTCACGCACCACCGCTTTGGGTTCGTGTTGTCACCATGAGTAAAGAAGCGCACCCCGTGTCCCGCATATCAATCTCCTCGTCAAACATTGGAGACGAAATGTCTGGCTTTGTGAATTCGATGCAGGGTGGTAGTGAGTGCTGCGACATCGTGGTTGAGACGACGGACGGCGACGAGTTCAGGCTGTCTTGTGCTTTCCTGTTTGTCACGAGCCCTTTCTTCCCCGCGGCTTTCTGCAAGGACTACTTCGACCGCAGGGCCTTGCTACTCGAGGGCATCCCTGTCAACCCACAGGATGTCCTGCTTTGCTGCTACTGCCTGGACGAGGTACGGATTGAATATTACCGCTTCTAATCAATGAAGATGCCAAGATTGAATCGTTTCGAGATCAATACACCAAGAATAACATAGAGATCATATGCAATACAATTGCTTTTTTTTGTTATGCCCAAACATTGCCGACATGTTGGAGTTGCATAGTTGTCACAATGCTGTGAAGTGAGCGTGATGTATAGCTTTAGGGACATTCTAATACGAGCGCATGTGCATCTACGCCTTACAACTAAATAATACCTTATTCATCCATCACTGTACCACCACCACCGATACCCCCACCGCTCATGCCAGTATGGCTTGCCGGCTATTATCTCAGACCAAAGGTGTCCTGATTATATGTCAGGTGCGAAATGAATGCAATGAGATGCGAGAAATGGAAGGGGGTCATAGAAGGAATGGGGAAAGAAAAGCCTTCGAAACAGCCTGGAGCTAAGAGAGCCGCTGAGCTGTCTTTACAATGGTGGACACAGCGGAGTCTTGAGGTAGGAAATATTGTGTTATGGTGACAGGCAGCCCTCGCCATTTAGAAACAGAGCGCAGGATCAAGGATTTAATCATAGTGTGCCGCGCGGGTGAGAAGTGATTATAGCGCACAGCTTCGGTGATAGGATGTGAACGCAACATAAGCCTGCGACAGAGGTCCGGCAAAAACAAAGCAACCACAAAAGGCACATCGCAGACTCTTGTACGCATGAGAAGTTAGGCTAACAGGATGCATGTCGGAGAAGGTACTAGGGAAGTAAATGAGACATTTGCCAATAGCAGACATTTCTTCATTGAGTAGTGCGACGATAGTTGGGGTATACTTAGAACGTTCCTGTACACAGGTAACGCAGGTAGCCAGACAGCACTGAATTACTAAACTATGGAAACTCCAAAGGCCATGTAAAGGGCCCGGAATGCAACGGAAGGCATGTCTGATGTGAGGCGTGTGATGACACCGAGCATGCACCTGGGTTGTGTAAGTGTGCGGTGAACGTGGCACGAATATGCCTAGAGCGTATCTTATTCAAACTCTTCAGGACGGGACGACAAATCATTGTTGAATGAATTGTCGTCACACCCTGAGGAGTTTAGTTTCCTGCTTCAGCGCAGGTGAAAACGACGAGCATGGCGCAAGATTTAAAATGTGCTCTGGGTGATTTCTAGTTGCTTAAAGGCAAGTGATGTTGCAGCACCCAAGAGTGCCACGTGCTGGGGCCATTCTGAACAGTGGAACAGCCTGCAATCGCTTGAACGAATGATATGTCTTAAGGTGGAGGATTGGCTAATGTCCTAATGTGGTCGAAATTTCCAGAGTCCTCCACTACGGCGCCTCTCATAGCCTGAGTCGCTTTGGGACGTTAAACCCCACAAACCAGCCAACCAACTTTCTATGAAGATGAAGAAAAAAGTAGGGCCAACCGCACTGCCTTGAGTTAGACTGAAAAGAAAGTGCTAGACGTGGATGTGACTTCTTGGAGCACAATGCACTGAGTACTGCCTCGGACAAAGGACCCCTGCCTAGAGAGCGCAGACCCTGAGAGTCCCTTTGCTACAGCGCCAGAAATGAGCTCAGTGTGCGGTACGCGATCATATTTAAGGCAGAAGTCTTACTGAACGATATCGGGAGGGCTACGTTTTGCTATCAGGGTTTGCAGTGACTGCGTAGGCCAGCACACCATGCGCGATCTCGCTGCTGCTCTGCTGAAGAAACGTCTTGCGGTAGAGACAGGTTCTTTTCCAGGTGGAAGCGAATCGTCGGGTTCGTAACCGGCTCAAGTAGGCAGCGTCAATGGCAGTAAAAACCAAGATGTGGTCGGCTTGACTCCTAACTATTCACATACATCAGTGAGGCGAGCCAGCTTGCTTGCCATAGAGCAAGGTAATTTTGGTTGGGTATGCCGGAGAAGGGGTAGGCAGCGAACGCGATGGTTAGATGGCATCCTCGAGGCACTGCAGATGAAGTTATGGGATGTTAGGAAGATGGTGAGAGACCGGAAAGCGTGGTGTGACATAGTCCATAGGGTCACGAAGAGTCGGACACAACTGAACGACTGAACTGAACTGATTCTTGAGAAGTACATCTGGGTAAAAACATTTAAGTATCAGCACAAAACGTCATACTGGGCTGAGCTTCCATAATTGATGTGCTTTTCGCGCATAAGGTGCATCAATTGTACGGCTGAGCTCCTTGCTGTTTTGCAACATGGTCTAACTTGCGAACGATTATAATGAAACGGTTTGTTTCGTGAGATACAAACATTTTATTCTGTTTATTCTGATTCCACAGCGGCCAGCAGTGTTCAAGCACAATAAAGTTCTGCGCCGCGCAGTTACCTTAACATCTTTCTTGTATAGTGATGTTTGTGCTGATCTACATTATCTTATTACTTCAGCCACGCATCCCCAACGACCACATCGTCAACGCACTGGCGGCGATGGCCGATATGATGATGGATGAGGCGCGCGACCTGTGCCTGGACCATCCATTGCGAAAGCTCGATGTAGACAACTGTCCGGGTCCCGGCAGCCTCGCACAGTGGCACTACCGACCACGCTTCAAGGCCGCCATATTTTAATAATATAATATGGGACGACTTTAATGCGGTGAGTGATGTGTCTTTGTAAGTAGTGAGCCCGTGGCTGTCGAATTCTCGTGTATATTCAAACTTTACGACAAACAGAAATCACAGTTATGGATAAATGAGTAGCGACACATTATGGCCAGTTTTATTATACTGAAATGAGTATTGTTTGAGCACAGTTAAAGCAAGCCGGACTTGGCGCGGCATTTGCGTATAGATACGAGTTGACTAAGATGATGTTGAATTGATGTTCAGATGAGTTGACTAAGATCAGTTGACTAAAATGCACAGCTCGAGAGTGTGTTGCAGTTAAATACTCTGCGAGATTGGTTATGACAATAGTTAAAATATTTTGTAGTCGCTACAGTGAGCTATAATTGGGATCGAATCGATTTTACTGGCTCCCTACCGCGCTCAGAGTGAAAACACATTTGCTGAGAGACAACATAACTTCTTTGTCCGATGCAGAAGAGCTAGATGGCAGCGTTCGCAGTACAAGTATGGGAAGATATGAATAAGCTAGAAAGAAGCGAAGAGGTAACACCACATGGAAAACGGTATTGCTCGCTGATTGGTTAACATATGGAGCCAAATAGTTCGAAGCTTGGTATCCCAGACTTAAAAATGCACTATTTTCAGATTGATTGCGGAGAAACTGAATAAATAAGCCGGTAGAAATTAGACCTCCGTTGTGAAATCGTCGATCCTCGGGATGTTGCGTGAATTGCACATAACAGACGTACAGGAGTAGCTATTATCCTCACCCTACCGTTTTGGGTATGTAGGAGTGATTTTAAGGCATGAAGGAGGAAGGTACTTGACAACATTATTCCTTCTCATCAGAGACACAAAAAGGCTTGTCATATCTATCTGGGTGTACCAATTCTTTATTAGCGCCTTATCATTCACACTTCGCAGTTTTTACCAAATTTGGAATGCAGTTTCACATAGAAGCTGTAATGTCATCCAGTCCTCGGCGGCCTGGTTACCTACCCTAGCTACTTGGAAATTGCCACCTTTCTGAACATAGCGAAGTCTCATTATAAGATGCTGAATGAACTGATGTACTTTCTCGGTGACGCTGCATCAGTGGCGAAAAGAAAAAAGTAGTCAGTTGCTAGGCGTCACCAGAACATCTGAGTTTCTCTAGCGGCTGCAAGTCGTCATGAGTGATGATTCCGAAAAGTCAATGAGGTTCATTTCAAATGAGCTCCATGTCGCAAATCGACTCTCAAATCCGCTGTGTACGTGGCTTTGAGGCACCATTTTTATGTTTTCAGGAGAGGGCAATCTATATCTGTAAAACACTGACGATTCCGGTAGCTAGCATATAACTAGACAGGCAAATAAAATGTGAAAATTACCCTTGTAATTTTATACACACTAAAATGACATATTCGGATTATTAATGCCAAGACAAATATAGATGTTGCTTCGACATCCACTGCCACTTCCACTGATTACGAATTGCACATATTGCTGCCGTGTTATAGCGCGCACTGAAAGTGTCATTTTTTCAAGAAAGGTGCACATTATGAAAGTGTGACTACATTTGCCTGTGTGAGAGCAGTATAGGCTAACCATAAAGGCCAGCACTTGGTAGGGCAAGCCTTAATCGATGGACTCGATATATGATGGTTAGTCCAATAATGCGATAATTTCTATTTCTGGGGTATATTAAAGTTAGGGACAAATTTCTCGCAAAGGTCTTTTCAAGCGCAGTGAGTGCTACAAATGTAGGACATACAACTTTGATCAGAACTTCATTATTCGCTTCGAAGTGTCTTTAAAAAGCTTTCTTTTAGCCCTATATAAATGTAACGGCGGGTATGGCAAGTTGGCTTTTTAACTTTTTGTAGATATTTCATTACCGGTATCAGCGTTGCTCCAACTATTCAAGCTGTTTTCGTTGCAGGTATGGCTAAGTAGACGGATTTTCTAGAGAGTGCCGTATCGATTCTCGTCAAGCTGTTTTCATCGGACCAGCTCAACCTACCAGACGAAGTGGACATGGTGCACACGATCGAGTAGCGGTGCTCAGGAGGCTTGGTCAACGGCTTCCAACTTTCGGAAGCAGACCTCGAGACGCTGCTGCAATACTTCGCTTCGGACTGCCGTCATTCGTCAGTGACTGTATGCTGTACGCTGATGTCGTATAATTAAATGTTTTACGCATATAAGCTCAGTGTTGTCCTTGATTTTATTAAGGTGCTGCATTAATAATTCAAGAACCATAGTCATTTGCGGGCAAAGAGTGGTCCTGTTTTGGTGGCTCAGGGCATCAGCAAGTTTGAGCAGCAAGCACTACATATATATAGGACCATACCGCTAGAGGCGAATGACAGGGTAGTCAAACTATGCTGCTGATTCGTTACTTGGGAATTTTCAGTCCGGTAAAACACGCTCTCTCCATTCCGGGGCTGTATGCCAGGTGAGCACGCAAAGCATAGGCCGCAAAGGGTCGGTTGTAAACCGACGACGCTCGGGCACGACTCACGCTTTTTCTGTGGGAGTTTACACGTGAGGCAGACATTGACACTGAAATGTGACTTTTCTGACCCCACTACCTCTCTCCCTTGGATAGGCCTTAGTGCTAGCTTGATTGATTATCAAAGATTACTCACTCGCTATGTGTGTTTAGAGAAAAACATGTAACGGATGTTTTTCGGCGCATAAGGTTTAGTAACATGAATTACACATTTGTACTCTTAGAGAATGTTTAATACTTAATACAAAAACATAATGAAGAAAAGATTTTAGAAGCTTCGTGGAATGAAATGGCGGTGTATAAGGTACTATTGCATCTGCTCTTAAAGCAGTAGATCTTTCCGATAGAGCATGCAGACAAACGGTTCATTGACAGCCACTGCGCGTCTCTTCCTTCTTCCCTACTTAACGCATGTTGTTATATGCCACCACAAGGCTTCCGCCTGATAAGATGGAGTCTTCCCAGCGAATAGTCGTTCAGCGAACTATATAGGGCAGTAAGATGTTTCTTGAATACGGAAAGAGTAGTGAAAGGGCAGCTGATGAATGGAGCATGGTGTATCGACGTGTGGAGGCTTCGGGCTGTCAATGGAGTTGACAGTGTTGCGACCGGTCCCGCGCAGCCCATGTTTTGTCACCTTAAACGGCGATGAGATAGGGTCCAGTATGTGGTGACTAAAATGGGCGGCGTACAAAAGCTACGCCTAAAAGCCCGACCACATGATAGCGTTTGTTCGTCTCATCAGCCCCTTGTCTATGGACGTTGTTGCTCGGTGCTCGCAGTAGTGGATGAAGAGGCATTACGGCATATGAACTGGCTTCTGCATGCAGGGACATGAATTCCTACACGTTCGTACAATTATCCCTCTTCGTAGCCAATTCATGCGGGATGGGGAACTACTGGGGAATTTCAAGGAAAGAACTGCGCGGGGCAAAAAAAAAAGGACCTAAAAAATGGAGCTTTTGCAATCTACAGCAATTTCCGGTTTGAGCAGCGCTACGGTATCCTACCACAGGAGCGCTGCATTGCGGCAACGAAGCACTCCTGTGTTAGGGTGCAGTGGCATTGCTACAACGGATAATCGCTGTGAATGCCTGGTTTGTCATTGGCACCCACCTGCGAAGTACTTCCTGCAATGAAACAAAGATGTGGCTTCGCCAGGTACCTGCGTCTTTCTACATTGACTCACCCCAAATATGCAATTTCGCATCCGGCGACGCAAGTACCCGAGACGCTGCCGCTGCGCCGAAAAAACGTTCCTATGTGGTTGGGCAATGAGAAAACGAATGTGCTGTCTCCCCACGAAAGGTGGCCCCGGCTACCTCAAGCTTCCTCCCTGAAATAACGTTTTATTGCGAGAGCAATACTACGCCAGGTTTCGAGCCTTCAGCGTAGCGTGGTTCGGTAGTTACGCTACAGTGCCCCAGTAGTTAGCTTTACACCACGTGAATACTGACATCATACCAGCACGAGAGCTGGGCTATATAGCTGGGCTACCAAGTCGGCTCTTCAGCGTAGCGTGGCTCGTAGCCACTCCGGGGGTTTCGCGCTTCTCATGTGGTGCGACTTCATAAGCGAGGGCTACCAAGTCGGAGGTTCAGGAGGTGGTGAAGGTGGCAGTTATTGGCCCTACTGGGCTGAGATGGTAGGTCAACGCCGCTTGCGGCGGGGGCTAGGCAGCCAGCGAAGTTTTATCTGTTGTAGGCCGTCATTGCACCCGCCACCGCTTAGGCGGTGGACGACGGCTGTTGTTGCGGCGCGTGTCTTTCTCTCCCTGATTTTCTTTCTTCTCTATTTTCTCTTCTGTCCGCATGAGATGGCTCAGCTACAGAGCCAGTAGCAGGCCCGTGCATTTTCTTTTCCTTCTTCCTACAGCCACAACAGCGTAGCGTGACTCGCAGCCACGCCGGGCGTTTCGCTCTTCTCCATAGGTGCGCTGTGGTCTAGCAGGTGGTAGGGAGCCTGCATGTGCCGCGGCGCCCGGCTTAATTAGAAACTTTATGTACCTTTTTGGGAGGATGACAGCTTTGTAATTAAATCAAAATGACGCTTGTTAGCAGAAAATATCATTTGCCGCCGCAGTGTATTAATTGCCTAGCATTACTTAGCTATAAGCATCGTGTGCAGAACATGTAAAGTGTGTCCGCAGCAGCTGTTTTATTTTAAGTGCAATACCTTGCCTTTTATATCAATGGAAAACTTATCTCGCATATAATTGCACAAACGTTATTGTAATTACTGATTAGTTAACTGCGAACAAAAATGATTTTTACGCCACAACATCGGCATATATTGTTGAATAGTTTATGCCGAGTGCAATTGCGCTTGACAATTTTTAAGTCTTAATTGTTATTTAATTAACTGTGAAAAAAAAACTGAACTTAGTCTATAGCATCAAGTCACATATCACTGGATAGCTTATATCGAGTGCGATTGCACTGCACTAATTGCCGGTTTTAGTTAATAACAGCTACGTAATTAGCTATGATTAGGAATTGAACTCTAAGCTACAATAACTCATATATCAAAGGTAGCTTATATCGAGTATGATTGCAATACAATAATTGCCAGACTTTGTTGATACTTGTTAATTAGTTATTTGTGATAAGTCTAGAACTTTAGACTACAGTGCGAAGTCATATATCACGAGACAGCTTATCTTGAAGACAGTTTTATTATACTAATTACCGGTCTCAATTTCACCCATTAATTAATTATTTAAAATTAACATTTACCTTACGCCACAACGTGAAGCCTTATATCACGGGATAGCTTATATAGAGTATGTTTCAATACCCTAGTTACCAGTGATAATTAATAGCCGGTAATTAGTTAATTGTGAGCAACAATTGAACTTCAGGCTCCAATGGCAAATCACATCACGGGATAGCTTATGTCCAGTACGATACCAGTACGCAAGTTGCAGGTCTTACTTAATTGCCGATAATTAGTTAATTGTGATCAGCATTTAAACTTTAGGCTGCATGAAGTCATATCATGGGATAGCTATTATCGAGTGCGATTGCAGCACACTCATTGTCGGCCTTTGTTTACAACCGTGAGTTATCTAATCATCATTAACAAATATACGATTCATGAGTTATGCATATGAGTGAGTTGGGACTACACAATTTTTAGATTCCCCTCGTTATAGTATGCTTCTTTTTAAGTGCTGTGTCATATGCTATGTTGCATGTGACTAAGACTCCTGAATTATGACTATGACTAGCAGTCATGATAGGTCCACACTTGCAGCATATGCTACTTTGCAAAAAGCTTAACCCCGCCGGGGTGGCGCAGTGGTTACGGCGCTCGACTACTGTTCCCAAGGATGCGGGATCGAATCCCGGCCTCGGCGACCGCTTTTTGATGGAGGGAAAAGCAAGGGGCCCGTGTGCTGCGCGACGTATGTGCACGTTAAAGAACCCCAGGTGGTCGAGGTGGAGGAGTCCTCCACTACGGCATATCTCACAGCCTGAGTCGCTTTGGGACTTTAAACCTCACAAACTAAACCAGCAAAAAGCTTAGTCATGTTCCTTCGCATTATTACTGTGACGCAAGAGCTATGAGTGAATACCCCTTTTTGCAATTTTTGATTTTCCAATTAAGTCAATTAATTGATCAATTACGCACTCTACATTTATTGATGAGAAACACCAAGCATCCACTTTTCACTCCGAGCGTTTTGACACCTTTGAAACCCCATGTACGAATTTTTATTTTTCAATTGTTTAAATTACTTAATTGATCAATTACGGTCTGAAAACTTTTCTTATTATCCTCATCAAGCATTGTTTTTTATTCTGAGCATTTTGACCCCTTTAAATCTTTCTTTTATATCTTTGATTTTTTTATTTTTTTCAGTTAATTGATAGCTCAATTATATGCTCTAAATTTTATTTATTAGCATCATCAAGCATTCGCTTTGCATTCGGAGCATTTTGACACCTTTAAATCTCCTTTTCCCATTTTTCATTTTCTTTCACTTATTTCAATTGATTAATTGATGAATGACACATTTTAATCTTTTTAATTAGCATCATCAAGCACTGGGTTTACATCGTGAGCATGTTGACATCTTTGAAGCCAATTTTTCCATTTTTGTTGTTTTTTCATTTCTTAATTCATCAAATAATTACTCTTTCGTAACGCGTCATCGCTTATCACACACCAATCAATCATCAATCACTAGGACCACAAATTACCATTGGTAGAAATTCTTACGCAGCCCCCGATTGTTTTCGACATGCTGTCCACGCACTACTACTACTGCTTCTACTATTATTACTACTACGCCAATGCACTTTCGACCAAACGAACTAGCTTTTAAGCTACACCTAAGATTCACCGCAGTGCGCAACTAAAATTTCATGCAGTGAGCAGGGACGGAATCTCGAACAGGCGCATCGTACGAGCGCAACTCCCTCCTGCATGCAGAGCGCCCGGCTGAACTGGTTCATTTAGGGACCAAAATGGCACCGTTAGCTCAACTGGCAACACTGGTCTTTAGAGGGCGGCGGCAAGTGCCCCTTCAAAGGATACCACCACCCTAAGCCGGGCGCCGCGGCGTAACATGTAGGTTCCCTAGCAGGTGGTGTCGTCTTCCATCGGAGACGCTTCGCCTCTCTTCTCTCTTCGATAAGTACAGGAGGGGAGGCTGCGCTGTATGCCATTTCAGCGCTTGTAAGACAGTTCGTCATGCTTTCTGAGAAGCAGAGGGAGAAGGCGGCTCGCGAGTGTGAAGCCAGGAAATGACAGCGAGCTATGATGACAGAGCAACAACGTGAAGAGCGTTGAGCCAGACGTCGTGCTCAAAATGCGGCTCGTCGAATGCGTGCTTCTTTTTAAGCCACCGAAGCAGAACAAGTCTTACTGGAGTGGGACTTAATGTCTGCTTTGAATGGAGCACAAGAATGCAACTAGACGGTTACAACGTGCTCGAGAAAGGGAAGAGGAACGGCGGAAGCGACTTGATAAGGCGCGTGCGTCTAGGGTGAAAAGTAACGAGGCCAGGAAGAAATAGCGTGTGGAAGAATCGCCTAAAGACAAAGCTGAACCTCGTAAGGAGAGGCGGGAAGGGTCAGTTGCAAAGGCCGAGTGCTGTCAACGGAGATGTACAGGATCAAAAGTGTACAGACTATGCCCGGTGAGTGAGTCAATTTGATTCTGTCACATGACAGTTCCATAGATTGCCTTCGCAATCTCCTCGGCTTAACCACAGCTAAGCCACTATGAATTTTTCACACACACACACACACACATCACGATGTAAAAGGTCGGAGTGCACTAGGGAACGTATGTCGGAGGGGCGGAGGTAAGAGACTGGGAAGTAGTTATACCTCTAAAGGAACGAACGACCCTCATTGCAGGCAATCACACGAATTAAGATGTGCATCCGATGTTCTCCTTACTGGCCGTATAAAGGCATAAAAGGACGACTTGCAAAACAGTGGACAAGTAATCCTGATGTTATGAAATGAGCGTCGCCTTCAGCTGACGGTGTAGTTTCTCGACCAGCTTGCAGATGATAAGCTGTAGAAGGAGAGTGACGCTGAATTGGCGACCTTTGTCGCTGATTAGCTCTGTCGGCACAGCGAAATGGGCGACCTATGTGTCAACGCGCGCGGAGGCAACCGCGCCCATTCTGCATTCACCGCGGAAGCCTCCTAATGGCACGCGCCATTGGAAGCTTCCGCGGTGATGTCCGGTATAAGCTTGGCTTCCAGTCAGCGAGTGAAACGCTCTGTTATGGTAAGTATATAATGGTAACTGTGCCGTGACAGTACGCTAATGACTAGCTCGATGTGATTAATTGCAAAACAGGAGCCTGGAACCTCTGCAGGCAGCCAGGCTTGAAAATGAATGAGCCTATATTCCTGGAAGGCGAGTTCTCCATACTGTTGCCATAGTAAAACGGTAGGAAAACGGTCAACCCGACCATGGCGTCTGCGTTCCGATGAAGTGGGGGGGGGGAGAGAGGGGGGGGGGCTGCTTCTGGCCCTGATGGAGCTGGGACAGGTAGGTCTCCACCGCTTGCGGCGAGGGCTAGCCTGCAACCAAATTATCTTTTGTAGGCCGTCATTGCACCCACCACCGCTTCGGTGGTGGTGGACGACGGCTGCTGCGGCGTGCGTCTTTCTCACCCTCTTCTTTTTCTTTTTTCTCTACTTTCTCTTCTGTCCGCACCAGGCAGCGGAGATGGCTCAGCTAGAGAGCCAATAGAAGGTCCGTGCATTTTCTTTAACAGCGTTTCGATGGAGGCGAAACGAAGTGGCGTCCTTATGCTGTGCGATGTCAATGCAGGTTAAAGATCCCCAGGTGATCGAAATTACTCCGTAGCCCTGCACTACGGCCCCCCTTTCTCTCTTCCCACTTTCCCTCCCACTCTCCTCTCTTCCCTTACGGCGCGGTTCAGGTGTCCACAGAGCAAGTGTGAACCAAAACAAAAACGGTCTTCTACTTGTAAAAATGGTTGGTTTGTAAAAATGATGTGCGAGAATGTTGCCCCCAGAACGGCGAACGATATAGGGCTCAATGGCCAGGTCGTCGGACAGCCAGGGCTACGAAACGCCATGGAGTAGCCTAGCTGTCCGTGTTCCAGTTCACTAGTGTAGACGTTCCTTCCACTATACCCATATGCTAACAGGTCTCGTGTTTAGTTCGTTTGATCCTTTCCTCATATACCAACGAAGTGAAATTACACAGGCTTCTCTAAGGATAGCTAAAAGAACTGCATAGGCTGGATGTAAGCTAAAAACGGTGCTTACATGATAAAAAATTGATTCACCAAAGAAGACCATATCTATGATTCAATATCGCAGTTCAGTTCAGTTCAGTTCAGTTCAGTTCAGTCGTTCAGTCGTGTCCGACTCTTCGTGACCCTATGGACCATGTCACGCCACGCTTTCCGGTCTCTCACTATCTTCCTAACATCACATAACTTCATCTGTGCCTCGAGGATGCCACCTAACCATCGCGTTCGCTGCCTACCCCTTCTCCGGCGACCCTCAACCTTTCCCAACATCAAATCTTTCTCCAGCGACTCCTCTCTTCTCATCAGATGACCAAAGTAGCTGAGCTTTAACTTTAGAATTTGACCCTCCAATGAGCAGTCAGGGTTTATGGTCGACAATATCGACTGATTTGATCTTCTGGCAGTCCAAGGAACTCTCAAGAGTCTTCGCCAGCACCACAATTCAAACGCGTCAATTCTTCGGCGGTCAGCCTTTTTCGCAGTCCAACTCTCGCATCCATACATCACAACTGGAAAGACCATAGCACGAGTTATACGGATCGCACATAGGTTTAAATAAGAACGCAAAATACTGAGCGAAGGGTTTATGTTTAAAATTTTCAATGGTAGTAGAACATTTAGCAAGAGAATCTGCCAGTTGCTATTGTATAATAATGCGAGAGCACAAATTAAAGCAACGCAATAGCTTGAGCACGCGCACAGAAGGAGCAATGAAGCTTCGCCCAACAAAGAAATTCCCTTGCAAGGGTGAAGGAACGGGCTAGTTCGTAAATCATATTAGAAAGCAAAACAGAGCACTTCAAAACAGACCCAGAAAGGGAACAACAACACAGCGCTGACTTCAACTGTTTTTCTTTTATTACAGAGCGACAATATGCATATGTACGAAATGTGGGCGTGAAAGAATTGATAACAGCTGCTGAGCTTGCAAGTGGCGGAAAGACAACAAACGCAAAGTTAAAAGGCGCACGATAACAATACAAGTCAAAACAAGGCAGAACGGCAAAGCTATGAAGAAGCGAAATAAGGAAAGGCCAATAGGTAAAAACAGTTACAGATGACACAATCCGAAGATCGAAGACTAAAATCGAAAAAGAGCCAAAAGGGGCATTAAGAGCGATACTCCTCTCTGTTTATTAATAAAGTTATTACTACTACTACAATCACAGGTGCCAGGCTAGCCACCGCCTCAAACAGCGGGCACTACCAGTCCAGTAGAGCCAGGAGCAATCACCCTCGCCTCCCACACTGTGCTATGTCAGTGTACGTTAAACATCCTCAGCCCCGCCGGGGTGGGCCAGTGGTAAGACGCCCGAGTACTGTGTCGGAGCACCCAGGTTCGAACCCGACCTCGGCGGCTGCGTTTCGATGGAGGCGAAACGAAGTGGCGTCCGTGTGCTGTGCGATGTCAGCGCACGTTAAAGATCCCCAGGTGGTCGAAATTACTCCGTAGCCCTCCACTACGGCTCCTCTTTCTTTATTTCCACATTCACTCCCACCTTCCCCCCTTCCCTTGCGGCGCGGTTGAGGTGTCCACAGAAACAAGTGAGACAGTTTTATTTATTTATTTATTTCATATACCCTCTCGACCCTGCGGGCATTATTGAGAGGAATGGCAAGCACAGATAGCAAAAATGAATACAATCACGGGTTACAGCGCTACATATATTGTTCACTACACTGAGTTATACAAATTTCAACAATTCACGGAAACCTGGACGAGAGTTACCGCGCCTTTCCCTTCCTATAAATCAATCAGTTTTTTTTTTTAAGCATCCTCAGGTGGCCGAAGTTACTGCGTAGTTCTCACTGCGGTAGTTCTTTCTCTCTTCCCAACTTTCACTCCCACCTTTCTCCCATCCCTTACAGCGTGGTTCAGGTGCCCAGAAAACAATTGCGACAAATACTCCGCTTTTCCTTTCCTGTGACACAATTAGTACTAATATCATAACTATCTTTTCTATTATTATCCATCAACATCGTGTCTTATATCAACAGAGCTGTCACTCGAGATTCCATTCAGCAACACTGGGCTCCTTCACTCGTTTTTCTCCGAGCTAGAGTCAAGCGAGATATATTTCATTCAGTTATTACAGCTTCATGGTAGAGAAGCGATGCAATTCGCCTTGTACAAGCTTTTGTTGTCTCACGAATAATGTACGGGACTGCCTACCTCCACCTCACCTCGCAAGGAATCGCAAACCTAGAGTCACTAATACAGGCGGCCTATAAAACGGCACTGGGTCTGCCGAAGACCACATCAACATCGCGCCTCATGTCTCTCGGCATCCACAACACACTCCAAGAAATCTGGGAGGCGCAACGACTGTCACAGCGCAACCGCCTAGCCATCACTCGAACAGGCCAAATCCTTCTTAACAAGACTCACCTCAAAGTACCCTACACAGTGGACCAAAGGACGGAACTTCCTCTATCAGTCAGCAAGAACATCTATGTCCATCAAATACCCAAAAACATGCATCCGACATTTAACGCGGAGCGAACAAAACGCCAGAGCTGAAAGTCTTCGCAAGAAATTGGATGGCCACCCGGACACGCTCTACGTGGATGCAGCCGGTCCATTCCAAGGGCGGATGACCATCGCCATAACGAATCCCGAGGGCAAATTAGTCAACTGCGCATCAGTTCGCACATCCAACCTCACTCATGCTGAGGAGGCAGCCATTGCACTAGCGCTGGCTACCAACCCAAACGCTACTGTTCTCACCGACTCCCAAAATTCGTGCAGGAATATTACCAGCGGACTCATCCATCAATCATGTCTGACACTATTAGCAAAACACCCTCCTAATCGGGCCTCATTCATATGGTTTCCGGGACACACGGAACACACAGGAGGGAATGACGCCGCCCACCGGCACGCCCGAGCTCTCTTACACCGGGATCCCCCCTTGGCCGATGAGGAAAAAGAGCATATCACACAGCCTATAATCACCTTTGCTGAACTCCTACAGGCCTACAGACAGGCCAGACAGACATACCCCACACCTCACAAAACTCTAGACAAGGAAGAAGAACACACCCTCCGCCGGCTACAGACAGACACTCTCGTTACACCATTTAAACTCCACCAATGGTACCCCTCACTTTACACATCAGAGTGCCCACACTGTGGAGAAATAGCTACGGCTTTTCACATGGTGTGGGCATGCCAATTAAATCCCTTTATCAATAAACTTCCTAATCCCAATATGGAGCAGTTGGAGGCCATTCTGCACAGCGAGGACCCCGACCAACAACGAGGACTGGTTCGCAGGGCCCACGCTGCGGCGCAGGCCACTGGGCTGCCGGAATAGGCGGACCACCCACAACTCCGAGAACTCCCATGCACTCAATAAAGTTTTCAATCAATCAATCAATCTCGCGGCGTCGCAGTCGACTGGGGGGGGGGGGGGGGGGGGGAGAGGGTTAGCACCCATAGGAATACATGGAACCGAAATATTTCTAAGCAGTTTTTTAATTTCACGAGACACCTATAATGTCCTTATTCGGTGCAGGGTAACCATGAACATCCTAGAAAAGATCGTGAAAGTATGAAATCTCATGACCGAGGCGAAGTATTTTTAAAACACTGCGAAACGTGTGGGGGTGCAAGTTGGGAAGGCGACCCATAAAAACAGAAGTAAACGCAACTTACCGCAACATTTTTCTCGTCTCACAGAGCACCAGAAGTGGTGGCCGGTTGTTAAACACTTTAAAGAAGTATGCTGCGTCATTGCGGAAGTGGTCTACTTTTAAAGCTCCCCGAATAATCTATATTGTGAATCCGGACACCCCCAAAATGCTCATGTAGCGAAACACGTAGTTTTGTTTACAGTCTGATATGCTGCCCCATAGGGTGAATAAGCTTGATAATACTGTCGCTCCAGTGATACGTGCTAGACAAAAAATCATTTCAAAGGCAATTCTCAAACGCCGTACGACAAAATGGACTGAACGAGAGTCGCGCATTGCTGTAGACGACAGCGTAGCTGGCGATACCCACCGCGGCCGCTTCCAGCTCCGGAGCGTCTACTAGCGACAGTGCAGGTGATGCATGCTGTGAACGGGCGTGCTGTGAACGGTCCCACAAGTCGTCAGACTTGCAGTACTTGCAAGGGAACGTAGTGTGCCATGCAACATGATGTCGGGGCGTGATACAAGACGTTCCCCCAAAAAATGAAAAGGGTTCAACGCTGCTGAACCGAGTATAATGTTGCGATAAGTTGTATTTACGTGTGTTTCTATGGGTCGCCCTCCCAACTTGTACTCGCACACGTTTCGCGGTATTTTAAAAATACTTCGCCTGACTAATGAGATTTCATATCTTCGTGGTCTGTTTTAGGATGTTCATGGTTGCCCTATACTCAATAACGAGATCGTAGGTGCGCCGTGAAATTAGAAAATTGCTTCGAAATTTTTCGGGTCCATGTATTTCTATGGGCGCTAAGCCTACTTTTCACCCCCAACCGGCCCAGCCTGGCGACAGAAGCGCCCCCACATCGCGCTTACGTCACAGATCGGTGTTGGTCTATATACGTTTTTGTTTAAGCCTCCTCTTCAGATACAAGGTAGTATTTCATAGTTCTAAAAAATAAAAAAACAATCTCACGATAGATCACCCCAAGTGCAATCTATCAGTCTACGGTATCAAAATGTGCATATTCAAAGTAGTGTGCAGTTCGTAAATGCGCTTCCATGATTCTTCTGTCTCGCCGGCTGATGTCATTCAAAGCCATCTGGTGGCGTTCTAGTAGCTCGTGCAAGCTTTACCTCCCAACGTGCACTCACGTTTATTCAGAATCGTCATCAGCGTTCGATGAAATCCACTTCCTTCGTGCTTTTTCTGAAGGGCTCGCTCATTAGACGGCGGTTACTGCTATAAGTAACTTATAATTACTGCGGTTACTGCTATAAGTAAAGCAACTACTAAGCGGGAGACTAACAGTGTCATCAGCATTTCAGAGTGTTCAGGCGGCAGATTCTAATCCAGTATTCTCTTAGAGGCGCCTCAAATGGCATCGGTGGCGAGAAACGCTGCAACCGTTAGGCCTAATGATCAGCATGGGATGGGCAATGACACGGACTGTCATCGAACGTGCGTTGTGAAGTCCTGGTCATCGATCGGTAACTACAATCGAGTGTGCTCGCACATGGTGATGCTCCTCTGCTGCCACGTCCTCGCTGCCAGCTTCTACGACCAGTGTAACGAGAGGAGCTACGCCTGCGTGTTGGACGCGCGTGGTTGCCACTACGAAGGCGGCGCTGTATTGGTGCACTCCAAGCAGGATCATGCCGCATGGTCCGTAAGTACCACCGAAGCTTTTCAAAATGTTCCAGTCAGGACGCAGTTTAGTGAAGCGGTTACTCAAAGACATAGGGAGATTGTGCAAAGCTTCTTTAAAGACGA
Source organism: Amblyomma maculatum (assembly GCF_055883805.1). Lineage (NCBI taxonomy): Eukaryota > Metazoa > Arthropoda > Arachnida > Ixodida > Ixodidae > Amblyomma > Amblyomma maculatum. The sequence continues at coordinate 38,890,489 of NC_139352.1, forward strand.
GACCAGAACTGTCCAACAAAGCGTCATGTCACAATCAATGACATGCCCTCCTTAATTATAGCTGTATCCTTTGTACCGTTTATGTTCGACATACAAAATGACCATAGGACTTCGGTTCACCAGGGTATGTGTAGCAGGCGTTCCTTTCGCTACATCGTTGAAGTCGCAAGGATTCCTATCTCCACAATGAGAATGGTCGCGGAGCAGCTTCTCTTTTATATAGTTCAACTAGGTCAGTCTATCTCCGTCATAGGAAGTGCAGCTTGGTACCACCGGTGATAAGCGCGATCAGCCCGATTGCTGTGCTAGAGCAACGAAGTCAGCGTTCGTACACTACGATGCATGGGACCGAGGCAAGTTGCTGTTGGATTCTGTAGGGCTTTATTCTGCGGCCTTCTAGATCGCATAGTTCAGGCGAGCAAAGCTCGGTTCCAGTGTAGGTTTTGCTGCTTTTAAGGACAGCAGATAACCACAGAAGTATCCATGAATCAGTTTGCCATCCTGTGGTGGTCACGCGCGTTCACAGTGGCTAATACACTAATATTCTGGACAGCGTCTTTTCTGTTTAAAAAAAAAAAAAGAGGAAGAGGGAAGCTTTACGCTAAAAAAATCCTGTGCGACAGATTTCAATGAATGTGTCTACCTTTCGGTGAATTCTGCCATTTTTTGATGTGAAAGACACATAATTGGAATTCATTAAAATGGAAATACTGTTCGCAGTCACTATCACGTGATACTTCGTTGGAAGAAGACATGGTCAAAAGAACAAATACACGACAATCACGCTTGGGTGGTGAATGGTGGGATTACACCCGGGCGCAAATGCCATCTCGTGGTAAGGGCTGCAATGAGGACAAAGGGTAGGATGTTAACACTGGAGCCGTAATTAATCAGGTCTATACACGATAATTATAAGGATGTCTTGCAGCAAATTTAGCGTCATAGTTGGCGTTGGCGTGCCGGGGAAGTTTGTGTTAGTTGGTCAGGTCATCCTTACCTCACGCTTTAAGGTGAGGAATTCAAAGAATACATTTCATGTTAACGTGGCACAATACTCCTGAGAGGACAGAAGTTGTCGACCGAATTTTCTAATTTGGACCTATTCAGTGTTCTGGCGTTGGCCATCTGGGTGAAACCAAGGTGTTGGTGAAACTGGCGGAAATTCAAGTGTTCGCGCGATCAAGGCGGTTTCCTTTCTGCTAGGGAGCGTATTTTTGTTTTAGGTGTCCACGGTGAGCGTTTCAACATTGCGCCTCGCAACTAGAACGCAGTTCGTTAAAATCCCCCGCGCACCGCCGGATCTCTCATAATGTTAAACCCCTTAAACCAAACCGAATCGAATCTGCAATGGAGAATTGCGAAAACATGTACGTTGATGCTACACGCGATACAACGCGTGCCTCTTGTAGAACTTTTGCTAGCAAGGCCAGGTCTCTAGCAGTATTCTGGAATTTTCCTTTCCTATGGCGCGTTCGTTGCAGTTCTATGTACAATTATAAATGGTTTACAGCAAATTAAAGGGGCAGTATCAGACGTTTTTTCCTGCAAGAGAGATTGGATGGTAGACCGTCGCTCTTGTAGCGTAGCATTACTAAGCGCCCGTTCAGTGAATTAGGGGATTGGAGGTAAAGCGTCGCTCTTAGCGCGCTGTTATCATAATCATAGCAACGTGACATTCTGACACAAGCCGGAAGCGCTTAAAACGGAGACAAGCACAGTGTAGGTTTAATAATGTATAAGCATTGTATGGTTATTTAGGCAGTTTTCGCATGGGCATGACATTGTCCTAACTATAAAAGAGGAGCTACTTGATATATCGGGAAAAGAATGGTGCCTTCGGATAAAAGGTCAAATAAAGATGCCCCACTGCCAAAATGGTTCATTTGGATTGCATAGGTAAATAATTAGAGCGTAATAAGCGTGTAATTGGGAGCCAAGATGACCGCCAATCAAATTTAGGTTTTGGTTCTCAGCTTCCGATTGCGTGTCAGTAGATTCCACGTGTCTCAGTGGAACGCCCCTTGCTTTTTGAACGTATCGCAGTTCACCGGCGTTCCATAATTGGTTTGCAGGAAATTAAAGGAGCAGCATCTGTCACTCATGGAATCCCGCTGACATATCTCGCTGACAACAAAGCAACGCTTAGGCTTACGCATTTCTCCAGGGCAAATTCTACAGTGATATCAGAAATTGTTTCCATCGCACCTCCGCTCACTCCAATGACGTCACGTTATTGCTAACTCCAATACATCAATGGCGGTGGTCTCCATGGCAACCGCGTTGGCATGGCAAGCGCCTCGTTTATTTTTACAATGCCAGCCGAATCGATCGCTTCGCGATGGGAGCCATCGGTGCGTCTTACTTCAATGAGTTCCCGCAAGTGGCACTATCGAAAGGGTAGAAATGCTTTCATCATATCAACGTCCAAAAGCCCTGGGCTGGCATTATAGCTATTTCTCACTCCCCCTTATACACCACGAGTCTGTCAGATTCTTGCTTCATCCCCTTTCAGAGAGCCCCGCCGCGGTGGTGCAGTGATTAAGATGCTCGACTACTGCACCACAGTAGACGGGTTCGATCCCGGCCGCCGGAGGCTGCGTTTTGGTGGAGGCGAAACGAGGAGGCGTCCGTGTGCTGTGCGATGTCAGTGCACGTTAAAGAACCCCAGGTGGTCGAAATTACTCACCAGCCCTCCACTACGGCAACCATTTCCCACTTCCCGCTTTCACTCCCTGCTTCCTTTCTTCCCTTGCAGCGCGGTTCGGGTGTTAGCAGATGGCGTGACACACACTCCGCCTCTCCTTTTTTGTGTACTAATTATTACCCATTATTATGTAGCTCTCACTTCGTCCATGGCGTGGCGCTTTCTCAAACGCCAATCTCAAGCGGTAGCTTTTCTCGCCCTTCCTAGAGATTTAATATTGCGGCTGGCATACTTGAGGCATTGTTTTAAGCGTTTTCGTCAATTATTGATGCGAAATCAATACTAGGTTATTTCGGCAGGGTTCTGATTGCAGAACCTGTCCGCAGCGGTTGTGTCGTTCTAAGAAGAGTAGGATCAAACGTATGGTCAGATAAAACATTACGTTAGTAGGTAAGTGGGTAATTAGAGCCATAAATTTACGATAAAAAACATCGAAATAGCATACGACTATAATGTCGACATCCACGGAATGCGACATCACGCCAACTGGAAGTGCATCTTCTATAGCCGTTTCAGAGCAAAATGTTGTTGCGACTGTAGGAATAAGGAAACAAAAATGCACGGGCCTGCTAACAGCTCTGTTGCTGAGCCACCTCCGCTGACTCGTGCAGACAGAAGAGAAAATAGAGAAGAAAGAATAACAAGGGGAGAAAGACGCGCGTCGAAACAGCTGTCGTGGGTGCAATGACGGCCTACAACAGATAAAACTTCTGTGGCAGGCTAGCTCCCGCCACAAGTGGCTTTGAACTACAGTCCCAGCCCCGTAGGGCCAGGAACAGCCACCCTTCAGCACCTATCCCCTTGTGTAGCAAAACGCTGGACTGGTAGCCGAGCTCTCACCACAATGGGTGTCAAAATCTCTCGTTGGCGAGATCTGTCCACGAGATGTGTTTACGAGATTCCGCGAATGAGAGATACTGCTCCTTCCCTTTCCTGTAATCCAATCATAGAACGCCGGTGAACTATGAGGCCTTCAATAGAATGCTTGTGGGGTTCGACAAGGGACGCGCGATGTACTGTATTCCGCAGCAACGCTCAGGATTTCGAATTTCTCCTTTCCAGATTCTGCAGTGCTCTCGGTACTTTTTGCGGTTCCTTGCTTGACGAATAACGTTTCAAACTATTACATGATCGTTCGTTTCGCCCACACAAGCGTTTCAGTCGCGTAAATATTCTTTTGCGTCTATTATGAAGCAACCGCCCTGACCTGACCATAAATTCTCTGAGGGCAGAAATCACTAAAGGCAGGTCGAGCGGATAACTTAATTGGCAGCCATTAAGGCTGGAATGAGCTGCACCGCCATTGACTTTCCGCTTCTTGGTACAACGGCACCAGTAGGCTGCTGCTAACAGAGCAAAATTTTTTCGCTATAATGGGCACAGTTTACACTGGCGAAATTCGAGCTGAGCGTTGAAAGCTATAGCACCTGGTAGTATAAAAAAATTCTCAGAGAAGATTTACAACGTATAGTGTCATTCTTCAATTTTCCTCACTTAGCTTGCCACCATCTACTATCAGTATATCTAAACTTGTTATGCTAACTACTTTTATTTCATGTTTCTTTCCGGTACTTTCAGTGCCACTGCCAAAATGTCCCAGGCTGCAGCTAAACGACATGCATTATTCAATCGGCCATTAAAGCCTTACGCAGCCAACACCGCTGAGCACCTCACTATCTGTACCTCTTTTTACAACAGCAGTTCAACAATAAGCAGCGTCCTGAACAGCGCAATTCTTTTCGATGGAGACGTAAAGCAAGGCGCCCGTGTGCTGTGCGATTCAGTGCACGTTACAGAAGCTCAGGTGGTCAAAATTTCCAGAGTCCTCCACTACGGCATAGCTCATAACCTGTGTCGCTTTGGGACGTTAAACCCCACAAACAATCCATCCAGCAGTCTATGACGGGTCAGTACCTGACAGGCAACCTGATGACTGAGGGATGGGGAGCGCCACCCTACGATGAAAGAAAGAACGTTACGAAAAGTTGATTTTCATGCTTTCAGCCACGTGGCACCACTGAACTGGTATCTCTCCCCCGCAAATGTAAAGTAGGTGCAAAAGATAGCAAATGGGGGAGGGGTGGGGATGGATCTGGGACAGGTAGGTCACCGCCGCTTGCGGCGTGGGCTGGCCTGCCACCGAATTTGTCTGTTGTAGGCCGTCGTTGCACCCGCCACCGCTTCGGCGGTGGACGAAGGCTGTTGTTGCGGCGCGCGTCTTTCTCTCCCTCTTCTTTTCCTTTCTTCTCTATTTTCTCTTCTGTCCGCACGAGGCAGCGTGTGCTGTGCGATGTCAGCGCACGTTAAAGATCCCAAGGTGGTCGAAATTACTCCGTAGTCCTCCACTACGGCTCCTCTTTTTCTCTTTCCACTTTCACTCCCATCTTCCTCCCTTCCCTTACGGCTCGGTTGCGGTTTCCACAGAAAATAAGTGAGACAGTTACCGCGCCTTTCCCTTCCTATAAATAAATCAGCCACTGGGCCTATGACTGGGCAGCGGAGGTGGCTTAACTACTGAGCCAGTAGCAGGCCCGTGCATTTTTTTGTCCTTCATCTTACAGCCACAACAATAGCAAATGGGAAGGAGTAAGTATGACGCATGAAGCAACACGAAGCTACGCAGCCAGGAACATCAAAAGTATGCCGGTGGCAGGCGATAGCAATCAGTTGCAAGAACACTGGAAGCCTTGAACCCCCGTTTGGAAGACGAAAAACTAGAGAAAGCTTCCGGCAGATGCTAAGTGGCACATACCATGTCGATTAGAGTGTGTCGGCGAGTTGTATGTGTCAGGAAGTCAGAGGGTGAGGTCTAGTTCGAACGAAACGAAAGAACGTGTGGACGGTTTTATTTGAAACCGTGAGTTACCGTGAGTTAAGAATCAAACACAACGGGACCGTTACACCTGATGTATCAAGCCTGATAGGCTCAGGAACTTACGAGCATGCGTGTGGCATGTGGCAGTCTGCAGGTCTAATAGCCGGGCACTGCTCGGTAAGAGGTTCAGGAAATTGTCACAGCACAATAGATGACTCACAAACGACCATTATAAATAACATTTCTTTACATAAGCGATAATATAATTATGTAGTGTGCAGTAACGCACAGTGCTCTCGCGTATATGCCTCATGATGCGCATCAGTTTACATTCACTGTTTCGCTGCTGCCTAGACTTAGGTGGAAGACATGTATAAGGTCAAGGCGCAGTTTACAGAATGTATGAAGGATTGTTTAAAAAGGACAATGTACGGCTTTCTTAAAAGTACCTATAAAAAATGGTGAAGGTGGGTTGGTCGATTGTAATATTTCTTGTGGGTCACTATGTCACGGGGATAGGTGTATTGGGAGGTGGGCCAAGGATAGCACTGGTTGGGTGCGCAACTTGGGTGGGTACCATGGGGCTCCCATGCAAGTGTGTGGCGACATAGATTGAGACATTGTGGTGTGTTGGTCCTTGGGCAGCTTGAATGTGTGTGGGCCAAACATGGATATATGGCCGCATATTTTGTACACCTCGCCTGGGCGAACGAGCAAGCTTACAGAGTGCCGGTAAACAGGGACCTTATATTCTGGAAGTGACCACACTAATAAAGCATGAAACTGAGTCGAATATACTTGTGGTCAGAGCGCCCTCTCAATAGGAGCTTTTTTTTTTCTCCGCGAGAAACTTACCCCGTAGATAATGTGAGAAAACGGGGAGTACCTCCGCGAGCCGCTCGCGGTGAGCGCAACTGCATTGTGGGTGTCTTTCATATCATCGCGAGACAAGACACGCACGAGGCAAGAAGACCATCAGCTATACGTTTAAGACGATATGTCTACCTTCTCGGATTTGTCTCTGCAGGACGAAAGGAAGTGCTGGAGTGGCGTGGTTCGAACGACGTATGGCGGCGAGCTTAAGGTCCATTGGGCTTTCCTGTGCGGTACGAGCATTCACTTCCGAGCGGTTTTCTGCACAGAGTATGGCAGCCGCACGGATGTTCTGCTCGAGGACATCACAGTAGACGATTGGGACGTCCTCCTTGGCTTCTTCCACACTAAGTATGGCAGCCGCAGGGACCTCCTGTTCGCGGACGTCATAGTGGACGCACGGGTCGCCATCCTTGGATTCTACTTGTGTGAGGTACGGAGATAAATAATAACACTTCATTTCAAACAAGTTACTAAGATTCAATCGGTATCGAGATCATGACACAAAGAACGATGAAGAGAGCGAATACATTCATCTTGATTATTTTCTTCAGTACGGAGATAAGTATTCGTGACGTTGGAATGGCAGCGATCGGCTCATCGGTTTGATTTTAGTGTCATGTGTGATATTAAGGAACAATGTTTGCAATAAGAGCCCTCAGACATCTCCTCCCGACGAGAAATAAGAGCACAAAATATTAATTTTCTGCTCACCACTCATTGTGGGTTACCTGGATAAGCACGGACAGCAAAGGCTGTACAGCCCTTATGAAAATAACTAGGTCAACATGACGTGTAACTCAAGATAACCACAATTAGATGTGAGGTGAGAAAGGAAAGGAATGCGATGTGTGAGATTGGATGGGATCAGATTAGATTTGCGGAACGGAAGACCAAGGAGAAGATGAAGCTACAGGAGTGGTTCCAGACAACGGCACAGATATCGGAGCCTTGAGGTGGGTTGATGGTAACAAACGACTATGCAAGAGCCTAAGCTATTATAAACATTGCACTATACTTCACGTTGTTGTTGTTGTTGTGCCCTCAGGTAATGGCACATACCCACCAGTGGAATTGATTCACGCGATGGTGCACCGAAGGACTTCTTTCTCTTCCTCCGCGAAGAACACATCCCGGTAGGAGCATTTCCAGGACGAGGATGAAGTCTTTGCTCAAGTGAATGCTCTTCCTGAATTATTCTTATTGAGGAGGTGCAAAGCGAGGGTCTGCGCCAGCTCGTCCATCAGAGACAGAAGTGCGCGGTGCGGGACAGAGGATATGTAGACAAAGATGAAACTAACACTCAAGGTTCTTTAGCATATCTTTTTTCCTCGCACCACTATTACGAACTTTCTGAACGCCTCTTGTAATCAGGCGACGTGAGACTACGTACCCGCGAACGAGGAGCTGAAAAGCGAAAACTCAGACGAGAGCAATTTACACTATCGCATCAAAACAATAAAGGCGGAGATTAGGTGTCCCGCATAATTTACGGTGGATTTCAGCGCACGTACCGGCCGCATTTTTTATTTTAACTTTTTGTCTTCCTTTCAATCATTCTCAGGTCACTCGCAAGTTAACCGGGCTCCGAAGCACCTGTATCCCCTTGATTGCCTTAAAATGTCTCTACAATGTTTGTACATTTAGTGTCCCATTTTAAGGCGATAGATTGTAATGGCTCATGCTCGTGGATCGTGTCCTTAACGCTCTCCTTACCTGGGAGGCGGTAGCTGGCAGATGACATGGCCGACCACTAGCTGGACGTACATCTTCCTGATGTTGCGTTTGGCAGGAGCTGCCAAACGTAACATCAGGAAGATGTACGTCCTCATGATGTACGTAACATCAGGAAGATGTAGGAGCTGCCAAACGGGCCTCCCCTTTCATATGGGAAGGTTCCACGTTCATTGAATTCACGTATCCTTAGGCCAAACAGTCACTTTCATACGGCTCGGTTAAAGCTGGCCTTTATATATTGGCTGGTAGCTTACGCTATCACGTCATCGCGAAGGACAGAATGCAAACAAGAGAAAGAAGTGGCATAGTGGAGGCCATCGGACTAGCGCGCGATATTGGCGCTCGCCTCATCCAAAGTGCCTCCACGAACTTTTTTTAATAAAGCCAATGCCACAGCACCAAATACTGTACATTATGGCTCGCTCAAACTGGAGTAATGAAAATGTATTCTTCAAAGCGTGCGCGCAAGCCTGTTCTTACTACTGTCTAAGTATGCATCTGTGTTTGTAATGTAAATTGATTCATTTTCACCGATTTTGTTTGCAGATAAAATGCTTGAACGCCGGGAAAAGTTCCTACATCATGAAGCGTTGCCTGAAGAGCTGCCCACTAGGACGTAGAATGGCGCTACGGGTTCAACCTAAGCGCCTCTTATTGAAGGTGCTTGCTGACGCAGGATAACCTGCAGCCAATTCCCTGCAGCCACTGCTGGGTGGCTTGCTTATTGGAAGGTGCGCTTCTTAGGGAGGCGAATATAACAAGCTTTCGGCCGCCTAATGGCGGCATAAATTATTTGTTGATAGTTTTGAAGTTTAATAAACTTTATTAGAGGTGAAAAGTGGAGCTTTAATACAGTAATGAAGGAACACTTCACTTGATTGGCGATTGGAAATATAAGGCGAATGTTCCTTACTCATCACCGCGAGGAGCAATCCTCCTATCAGAGATGGAGTTATCAAGAAGTTGTGAAGGCTAACGTAATGATGGCTTTAACTATGTCTAACTAAATACCATCTTATGTCTAAAACGAGCTAGTTCATTACGATAGAAGCATCCCGAAACCGCCTTCTCATCGCGTCTATCTCACGAAACGAATAGATCACTTTTTCTAAATCTCACAGGCAGGTTTGTAAAGTTCACATGTTGCGAAATAGTTCATGCCAGTGCCAGTCTAGGCATTTTCCTTTGTCATTTATTTACTAATTCACGCTTGGAAAAGAGGTGTATTGCTACACAGGGCCGTAAGTGTTGAAATGTAACAGTTGTACACTGGCATATTCTGTAGCTATAAGTGTATTAGAGCTTAACATATACTGTTCCGGGTGCAACATCGAATTTTGCTGTGCTGGTCCCAATAGCTTTGACTTGTATGCGGTCAAAGCTGTGGCTGAACGACATTGAGTGCAGACAAATACTGTGCGTTCTTTCCCAAAAAATCAGCTTCAACGAGAGGAGGATCAAGATAGTTTTATTCGTCGGGAGGGAAGCCTTATGCAGGGGCTTCGTTGCCGTTCGGCTTGGAGCCCTCGTACTCCGGCGGCCTGCAGCGCACCCGATTGACCCGGGTTGCATTCGCAGGTCCGAGATGAGCACAGCATACTAGCTTCCACTGCTTACAGGTGAAGAGTTGCAGATACCGCCGAAGCGATCTCGTGGACATGCCCACAGCTTATGTTCTAAGTTGGCCCTCGTACCGTCTCGCCACATAACAGCCTCAAGTCTACTTCTTACTTCTGGGAAATCCATACATGTGAAGTTTAAACTTCACTCCAATAATAAAATATTCACCCTGCACAACAAAAAAGCTCTAAGGCCATCAACAAGGAATTGGAAGTCTGTTGTATAATTTCTGCAGTCATATCAGGAAACATCAAGAAAAAGTTGTCAATAAACGTATGGCCCCGCCGGGGTGGCGCAGCGGTTACGGCGCTCGACTACTGTGCTAGGAAGGTGGGGTCGAATCTCGGCCTCGGCGGCTGCGTATCGATGGAAGCGAGACGGAGTGGCGTATGTGTGCTGTTCGAAGTCAGTTCACGTTAAAGAACCCCAGGGGGTCGAAATTTCCGGAGTCCTCCACTACGGCGTCTCTCATAGCCTGAGTCGCTTTGGGACGTTAAACGCCACAAACCAAACCAAACCAATAAACATAACAGAATTGACTAACATCAGCATTCCCAAAATGTAGCTTCCATGCTAAAAACCATGCCCACCGTGACACTTGGAAGATTAGAAAATAGGAAGAAACATACATTCCGACCTCCAAAAAGAGCTGTAATGACAACGCTGCTCAAAAAGCATACCTGTCGCCGAAAACAATGATAAGCAGTCATGTTATCGACTTACCTATATTAAACATGGCCCTCGACAACACAACTAAATTCTGGCAGGTTCGTAACCCACAATCTGTGCGCGGTGTTGCCTTCACTGACAGGTGTAGGCCTGATGTTTCAAAATGTTGAGGAGCTTACATGTCTATTTTGTCACTATAACTCTTAAGTAATTAGCAGGAACCGCCACCAATTATTGCAACTGATAACTTCACAATGGCAATGACCACTTTCTCAGAACCTGTTATATCGAGTCTGATTGATACTTTATAAGCCGTCATCATCCGCAGGCATTGAAGCAATCAATACAATGGTACTGAAAACATCCGTAATACTTTCCGGGGTGGCGCAGTGGTTAGGGCGCTCGACTGCTGTGCCAAAAAAATGCGGGATTGAATCCCGGCCTCGGCGGCCTCTTTTCGGTGGCGGCGAAAAGCGAGGCGCCTGCGTGCTGTTCAATTTCAGTGCACGTTAAAGAACCCTAGGTCGTCGATATTTCCGGAGTCTTCGACTACGGCGTCTTTCATAGCCTGGGTTGCTTGGGGACGGTAAACCCCTTGAACAAATCCAATGCTTGTGCCAAGTTTTATTCTTGCTGTTCTTGGTGTCTCCTTCCACGGATGTCATACCCCATGACATACTGAAAAATTGGTAACGTCGTTCTGGTCCACAATTCAGGTAACGAATGCTGCGCAGCCTAATCGCCATCCTATATTACTCACTAGCATACATTACAAAATCATTAGAAAAGTTATCTACATTGTATTGATTTAGTTTCTGGACATAAACAATTCCTTTTTTTTTTTCGCAGCACGCGTCTTTGTTAGCAATACTCCTGTGTAATTCAACAGGCTGTTTTCATTCATACCCTACAAAAAAACCTTATGTTGACATGGTGCATCTTCGCTCTGCGCTGGTCGCGTGGTCGTGCTTCCTCGAGGCGCGAAAACCGAAGTTATTTGGCTGAGCAGCGGCTTACCCTACCTAACTCTGTCGCTCTGTGGCTCTCGGTGATTTTTGTTAAGACCTTACTCCGTCATAATATGCTAACCTCTAAACAGAAGCGATTTTTCTCTACATTGTAACGGCAATTGAAAACTTGTTTTGCTCATTTATCAATCTGTCTTGCTTAGATTTTTATCCTGAAAACTAGAAAGGTTAGATAAATTCTCGACTAATTCCACTGCCAGTTATTATTACTAGCCGAATGCAGTCTTCTTACGGGTTACCTCAGAATTTACACTGCTCTAGTTGGATTCATATTAAATTTCACAGCCCACCTCTCATGTAATGTCCTCCGACCTTTGAGGAATAAAGAAATAAACGAATACAATCTGTGGACGAACACTAACACCTTTAACTGAATATTCCCGCAAGAGAACTTAGATCAGGTGCAAAAACGATAATCTGGCTGGCTAATGACACTCAATATTAATAGATACAAATACATGTCTTTCTGCCGTCGCTGGAGTCCCCTCTCGCTCCGGTGCAACATTTATCGACTATTCCCAGTTACCTAATTTCTGTGGTATTCATCTTCACGCACATATCACAAGCATTGTTCCCTCACTTAGCAAGACATTCGGCTTTTTAAAATATATCTGTCCATCACAACGTGAAAACTCGGGCATACAAATCAATAGCTAGCTGAAAATTAGAATGCCCACCTTCCAACTAGTCTCTGAAACAAGCATACCTACCCGACTCATTTGAATCACTTGAAAGTGAAGCAACTAGATTTTATTAATCCTCTTATTTTTATATTAGTTTCAGATCTTCAAAATCACAGACCAGTTCATTTTGCATTACGATTCAACGCTACACTGTTTTTTTAAGATTGTTTCATATTTTTTTTTAATTATGAGCCAAGAGATTAAACATGCGTTTGCACACCCTTACCACGGAACGCTCCGCACCGGCCATGAACAGTATCGCAACCCGGCGCCCGCACGATTATATTCCCTCTGTGCCTTACCCCCGGGCTACAGTGACTGGAACGGCCTCCTGCGAGATCCTACTGCCATCCCTTTCCCATTTACGTTCCCTGACCGCATTGCCTGTGTTCTTGAATAACTTTGCATAAGTATGTTTCCTGTAGGATTATTCTATACCAACTATTGTATAAATTCCGATGTGTCTCAGGTTTTACCTATAATACCTTCTGAAGACTGTCTTTAAGGTTCTCAAGAAAAATTAAGTGGATGAAAGTGTTCATTACAATATACAGGCAAATATGTTACAGGGCTGACAGAAAAAAAAAACGTGATCATGGCTGTTCATCCCTACACAGGCCGACATACGCCGTGCTGCAATGTTTGAAGTCTGTGAGTTCGGGCACAGTTTTTGCAGGTCAAGAATTCCAGTCATTCCCTCCGAAGTCCAAGTGAACACCTACTGAGGAAAAAAAACAAAGACCGGCATACCACGTCGTGTTGTGTGCCCCATAAACAAAGCCCATATTGTTCCCAGAATGTTTTAAGAAGTGTTCGCTATACGCAGCCGCAGGGCCAACCGATTCCTGAAGCACGTTGTGACTAGCATGCCTGCGCTAGGCCTTATGCTCTTATCAACTCGTGCAGTACATTTCTTTTTTGAAGTTTTGGTGGCGTACGCTTGCGAACTTGCTCCTGCGCACAAATGCTTCTATCATGAAATAAATAGGCTTTCTAGTGTTTGTGGGTTCTTGCAGTGCAATGATAACGCAGAGATAAGGGTAGAGGTAGATAATGCCGCTCGAGGACAGCCACTGGTCTGTTAAACATCAACGGGGTTAAGGGAAGCAACACTTTCCGGTGGTACTTAAGATTTGCCTCAAGGGCGCAATGTGACTGCGCTATTGGTTCTATTTATTTCGTCAGCAAAACTAGCTGCATACAAAAATTTACTTGATATGCTTCAGAAGTCAAGTTGGCCTTAGACCTTCACGAGCGCCGATGGAACGAAATATTAGACTAGGTTTTGCTCTACTTAAAGCGATTGAGATGTGCGAAAGTATTTTTGGGCTATTTTTTTTTTTTTCTGTTAAGGCTGTTTCACATCCAGGCGAAAACGCTAGCGATTTCAGCCCTGGCGCCGCTAAGACCTGTTTTGAGCAGTCACGTCTGATCGAGCGGCGCGAGCAGCGCGAGCGACGCAGTTCCAACACGTTGCAGAGAGAGAGAGAGAGAGAAAACTTTATTGTCGGGAGTAGTCTTAATGGGTCTTAGTGGAAGAGCCAAGTGGCCGTTAGCTGGTGGCTTGCGGAGACTTCTTCAGCGCGGTTTACGGCGCCCAGTTGCATATAGGGGCTCGCGTTACGCAGCACTTCCTCCCAGGATTCAAGTGAGCCTTGGGAAAATTTTCGCTCAGTCGCTGTCCCTTACCGGTGAGTTCGCTCAGTCGCTTGCATGCGAACCAGCTTTTAGCATTGAGCGACTGGCACAGAGTTTGGCAACGTGTGCCTTCGCCGAAATGCAAACTGGTTAGTATTCTTCTAGGAATGGTACATTGCCTATATCACTGCTCGGTGGGCATACAATTGAAGTTGTACATATGTCATCGGTTGTCATCCCTATCACAAACTAACCCCCAACTTGAAAAGCAAGTGGATACCAAGTGGGAAGTGAAATGGTATTGCCCTCAACGTTGCGGGGAAAAAAACGTTTGCGTCAAAATTCGCTACGCAATCACGCGTTATTTTGGAACCACTTCCACTTCCTGCTCATGCTTTCTACTCACGCCACGTATGAGGCATGTAAGAATATCTGCTCAAAAGTGATTTAGAATGATTACTCTTGGCAGGCGTTACAATGAAAACTGCAACCACTGATAGCACACATATGAAGGTGTCCGTTCGTGTGAGTGATGGACTCCAACTACGGAGGTCTGGACCACTGGCGACACCTGGCGTCCCCTTTGAAAAAAACATGTTTATTCGTCGTTGTAGTCGTTTTTTCTGGCTATCCCTCAGATATCAGCTACAAGTGCTGCCTTTCGTCAATGTGGTGCCTTTTTTCAAGTGCCACAGCGTCTCCTTGATGAGCTTGTTCTTGACGTAAGAGCGCTCAATGAACGTGACGCCGAGCCGAGTAATTAGGAAGTCCTCCCCTGAAAACAGCAGTAAGCAGGAGTTCCAGATGGCTCCAGCGGCCATAGCGCTCGTGCGCTGACTCTGTCCTATCGCTTACCGTAAAGCTGCCGTATCAGGGATAGAGAAACGTTCCTGGGGAATCCTGCGACAAATGTTCAATGTTAACATAACCGATAACAGTGTACACAGGATAAGCGCACTTTCCAGGATGCTTACCACCAGTTCTTCAACACTCCCTTCGCCCCGATAATGCTCTGCACGTTCAGATCTCTAAATGAACGATGACCACAGCGTTCCCTACTCACCCAATGCAGTCATTAACTCTCCTGGCTCGGCACACACGCACCACAAATCAATTTCAATGCAGTTGTATTCGAATCGATTACGATGGATTCCAGCAAAATGAAAGTAATTTTGAGGCATTATGGTGGATTTGAATGTGTATTGTGGCCTAAGGCGGAAGAAGTTGCACTACAATGAATTATGTTCAATCAAGGTCAGTCTATCGTGCGTTAAGAGTGAACTAAGTTGCATTAAACGGAGAAAGGTAGATCAAGCTCGAATTATATTGGAGAGTGATATATTTTAGGGAAATAAAGTTGATTGTTTGGAAGCTGCGACTAAGTCTGTCATAGCCAATTCAGGGTGCTCACAAATTTGTGCTCAAATTAGGACGACGTCAAATTTTCTCGGCCTGGTGGGCCACTTTTTGCCATTTACCAACCTGACGTTTGAAGGCAGCATTGAGTGGGCCGTACTAAAATTATTTCGCAAACCAATTTTGGTCTAATTCGTACAAATTCAATGTTTTGGAGTCCGGTGGGTTGACGTCTGGAGGTGGCCCGTGTGTATTTAGAAGGTTCCATCGAGCTGTCCATAGCAGAGTCCGTTCGACACCTACTTCGCTGGAATTCATATGACGTCAAATTCTTGGGAGCCAAGGAGACAACCAAACTTACAGGTCACCATTGAGTTGTTCAAACTCGATTTAGTTTCGGCACCAAATTTGGCAGTCTCAAACTTGGGTGTCCAGTGACATCCAACTGGCCCCTTCAGTGCCTCCACCACAGCTGGCTCCAGAGTTGGTATGGCAGCCACCGAGGCATGCCAAAATATTGTAACACTGGAGTTGAAAATTTCATGTCCATGTAACTGATGAGCCAATTATGCCTTCCGCATTAAACACTGCTTAAAATGAAGGGCCGTAGAAACAATGACAAATTTTAATAGAGACCATGATGAAAGGATAAAAACGTGGAGAAAACTACGTAAAGTACAAAATGAAAATCACAGAAAGAAGTGTATAGTTGTATAAACTTGCATGAAGCTATGGAAAGAGTACATTCACGGGCTACGAAAGCAACGTTAAATTCTGCTCAGTGGTTCATCGCGCACTTGTTTATTCTGGCCTCTTGTAATCATGCTACGTCGTTTTCTTGAAAACCAGTGTAAGAACTACCACCCTTGCATTCTTCTTTCAGTTCCTGTGCAAATGACTAAGGAGCTGGCACGAACTATAACAAGGCCTCCCCTAGATAACAAACCACTGGAATTTTGCACACTTGGTACCTTAAATGTATTTCTGTCTCCAACACTCGCAGTTAAAGGCCTTAGTGACATGAACCAACCAGCCTGCAAAAATGGTCTATCACTTCAGGATAGATCTTCGTGCAGCTGCGGGTTACAAGACGAACCTGAGTGCCTCCTGAAGTCCCACCGAAAGAATGCGTCGTTTTCTTTATTATTCTGCACGTAAGCGCAAGATTGGACACCAACGAAACAAGGTACGGCCCGAGCCCTATTGGCGGCTTTTGATTATTGGGCCGCGGCTACTTTAACTTACTCGTCGCGTTCTGGGAAAAGTATTTTACCTGACTCGGAAACCAAGTTTTGCGCAAGGGTGCAAGATTCTGGGATGCCTTTCAAATGTGAGCTGACTGCAGGATAATATGAAATACGGCAATTCAAATGGTTATTGTATGTTAAACGTGAAGTTAAGCATTACGTAATAAAACAGCTTCAAAATCTCTATCTCAGAAGATGTAAAATATTTCTGTGTACGAATAGTCAGCCCTTCTAGAGCTTGGTAATTGCTATAGCTGTTGACAGGCTCCATTTGTGAGAGCATGCGAAAGTTTATTAACTTAGATTGCATAGTCTATGGAACAATGCATACAATATTAAGTGTCCATGTCTTTATTAGGCGGTTTCGTATATTTTTGTTTACTTCAGGTGCAATTGTATCTCTGTGTCGCAGTGTATGTAGTGGGTATTCTCGGTGTTATTAACTGTTTTCTAGTTCTCTCAGATGCTTTCTCTGCATGCTTTGCTTACTCTTTTTCTTCTCAATGGATTGAAATAAAATCGCCTCACTAATGTGAGGCAGTTTCATTATGCCTGTCTAATTTTGTATAGTGGTCTCTCTGCCCTATGCAGCTTTTATGGTGTAGCAGAGCTAGTCACCCCTGATGGGGCTGGTACAGGTGGGTCACCGCCGCTTGCGGCGGGGGCTAGCCTGGCACCGAATTTTTATGTGTTCTAGGCCGTCATTGCACACGCCACCGCTGGTCGTGGACGCCGGCTGTTGTTGCGGCGCGCGTCTTTCTTTCCCTCCTCCTTTTCTTTCTTATCTATATTCTCTTCTATCTGCACGAGGCAGCGGAGGTGGCTCAGCTACAGAGCCAGTAGCAGGCCCGTGCATTTTCTTTTCTTTGTTCCTACAGCCACAACAACAACAACAGAGCTAGTCAGTCTGCAAGCAACACTGTCCTGTATCCTGCTGTGTCTTACCGAAAACAATTCAACTAAAAGTACCGTTTCTTTCTGGCCCTCGATAACCTTCCCGCGTAGGTTTCACGCGATGATTATGTTGTCCTACGAATCATGGTATACATTTTGTCCTTTCCTGATGATTTGTAGGTAAAGTTAGCTAATGTTCGTGTGTTCAATATGATTGCTATATGAGAAACGCAGAAAACATAGTACATTGTGGCAATTATTCTACGGGGTACTTCCTTAGAGATTTTCCTTCTCTGTACTGCGTTCGTAGCGCAGTGCTGATGAGTCATACCTGCAAAGTCGACGTCGTCGTACTCTGTGGCGTACAGGGCGTAGGAGAAATCACGCGCCAGGAGCGACTTCATCAGGATAATGTACCTAGGAAGGACGGCAGCGGCTGTGTGACGCCGCACTCGGAAGGACAGAATGTGCCTAGTCCCTCACCTACGCCTGTCCTGCTCTGCGATGGACACCAGCCCGCCACGGTCCCACACGATATCCATAGGACCAGCGCACTCCCTGCAAAAGAAGGCTCTTTTCAGGACCTGATGGCGGTGGGGATCAAAATGATTTAAGAGCACCCAAACTAAGGACAGCACCATTGGTGGTCGGAGATGGAATAAACGGGATCAATGCTACTGACGGGGTAAGGAATTGCGGCGCAAACAAGAACCCTCAAAAACGCGACCGCCTCTTCGCAATGAGGCCTTGGTGGAGAGTACACACCCAGCTGCTAGAGCGCTGCATCAGGACTAATAAAGAGAGCGGTCAGTGACAGTGTGGTAAAGTAGCCAGAGTAGTCCAAATCATTTACTCAATATAATCATCAACCTGACAATGTTCACTGCAGCGCAAGGCCACTCCCCATCTTCCTCAAACTAACCCGGGCCTGTACCAGCCGCATCCACATGATTCCCGTAAAGTACCAATGCCCATTGTACGCTTGTTACGCTTATCTTTCCTGGGAATACAGTGTGCTACCATTACGTCGAGCTCAGTCTAGGGGGATCGGTTCGCAGATGATTCGCTGACGTCATCAAGAGACGCGTGCTACGTACGCGACGCAAATTGAACGGGCGCCTCAGATATTTTTTTCTCTTAGATCATGAACCGGATGGAAAATACCAGTGCCTTCATCAGCAGGCGGACACGGAACGGGTTTGTTTCAGCCGTGGCGGCGAGCCGACACCGCCGCTAGAGTCTGCGTATGGCCCGGTCGGCATCGGCTCGCTCGTGTGGGTACGGAAGAAGGTCGGTTTTGCTCAATGCGGAAGAGCATGGCTTTGGCGCGGTTTTTGCCGCATTTGCAGTTCGAGCGCAGCCTTGCGTCGTGTCCCTTTCACGTATTTTATTCACAGCGTTCACTCCGTATTCGCTCCGCTTAGTCGTTATCAGTATTGTACATAAGCCCTGAAAAGAAAGCACACAATGACGACGCGACCATAGCATTCTTAGCGCTCGTTAAGAGTCGTCAATGCATACGGAAAGTAAGCACGCCGAACGCTTCAACATGATTCTGTCATACGATACCGCGGAAATAGAGCTTCGGCATCACGAATAAGCACCGTACACACTTGGTACATGACTGCTTCCTTCTTAGGCTAAAACATGAAGCGGACATCGGGGTGGCCTGATCGGGTTATTGTTGGCTCGTCTCAATCCCACTCGGCTTTTACCTGGTTTGCTGTGTGCTGTATTGTGGTGGGGTTGCATAACTTGCGCTTGGAGCTTCCTTGCAGGAGCGTTACGGATTAGGCTCGGGGTCTGCGGAAAGTTTGCAGAGCCGCACAAACAAAGCAACAACCCTGGGGTGGAGAGAACGCAAGAATTGTCCGCTGAATTCGCGCTATTTTTTAACAGCCAGACCGGCTCGGGGATGTATCTTCACGTAGGAATTAAGAGGGGCACACCGGCCTGCGCAGACCGTCCGCGATTCAGCCTGCTCGTGAACCCGCCTTTAGCGACCGTTGGATATCTTACAATCTTAATACATGTCCATTCTTTCGCGACTTCGACTACAGTCTCATTAACTGTGTGTCATGAGTAGAGTGTCATAAACTGTGTAATAAGCACTGTGTGTCATCTACCTTCCTCCTCGTCGTTCACTCTGTATCTCCAGCATGAAACCAACTAACCACACCTCAGCGCTTGTAAGCATTAACTAAAGATTGTGCTCTAACCCACTTGGCTCTCTCTATTTTTTGAAATTGCTCCTGGCATTTTCATTTCTATATCTACTGCCTTGTCCTGCGCTTAGCTTAAACTGTTTTCGCTTGCCTCCACATTTCTGTCGCGGAGATCGGTAATATATTCATCTTGACGGGTACTGGCAAACTGCTGTTCATCATGTGAGAGCACTTCTGAAACACTTTTCACACCATTTTTCTTTTATCTTAGTTCATTCTTGTGGTCAGGATCTAAGGCTGTTAGCTGCCCTGGGTAGGCATATTCCTGTCCCATTTCCAGCGTTATGCTACCAGTCGTATGCCGCTATTCCCTTCCAAGACTGCTGAACATCCGTTATCAGTGCTGAACCCACTTTTCTGCTTTGCCTACATAAGTGGCTAATCTCATTGTGGAGTACCTTAAGTCTCTTAGCAAAGCCCAGGCCACCACAAATGCACTAGTCACAATGGTGGCTTTTCCTCAACCCTATTTTGGTCTCCTTTAACATGGCGAGGTGATACCATCAGGTAATCGCCCATTGATGAGGTATTCTCCACAAAACTTTTTCTCCGGACGTTCGAAATCCAGGTCTCGGAACACAGCTTGAAACAGCGGTGTAAATATTGCTGGAGATATCATTTCTCATAGCCTGGTACCGTCGCTTATTAGCATTTCGTTGACGCCTATACGGACAACCATGGTGGTTGTGCAGCCGCTACACATATCTTTCACTATTCCTACGCATCTCTCTTCTACACCCTGTAGTCCCATAATAGATACATTTCTGCGACATTCTAATGTTTATATGTTATCTTTCAAGGCTGTGAAAAGGTTTCTGCGCTTTTTATACCACTTCATCTACCGTGCGAATAAAGCATTCTTTTTCCTTTCATTTTTGAAAGCTTGGAGGTAGAAATTGGTGTTGCGGTTACTTAGTAAATACCTTATAGAGAACGGACGGCAAGCTGACTGGTCTGTAACTTCGCAAGCTCCTAAAGGATATTATTATCAATTTTTCCACGATTCTGTTAATTTCAAAGGAGATATGTTTTCTATCCGCATTTTATCTGCGGTAAATTCAGATTTTGTCATATTATGACGCCCCTCCCGGACCAATCAGCCTACGCCTTGTTTCAGTTGTCTGGCCAGGTGGAATTTCGTAGGTGGCTTTCTTGAGCCACTTTCAAATTGACGCCGGATTTTGCATTCTTCACCACGCATGATTGTTCTAGTCCCTTTTCTCTCTTTCCACATTCCTTTCTAAATCACACTGTCCTTGCTTCCAGTGCACGGTAGCCAACCAGAACATCCTTCTAGTAAACTTTCCTCTCCAAGTGATTTTCTTTCCCAACAGATCTTCTGCAGCTTTGAATAATTATCAGTGGTTCGAGGTAACAGACATTTTATTTTGCACTTTGTCAATAACTAGGTGTTAAAGGTAGCAGCTGGTTACATTTCAATATATGCTACTCATACCTATTATTTAATTTAACTGATTGCCGCAAATGGCTATTCCAGGTATCTTATGAATATCACAGTTTTCTGAGGCACTGAGTGTTTTTCTTTTTTTTTTTTTTCAATAAGGATTCTGCCAGCTAAAGCTTAAACGACTGAAGAGGACCTACATTTGGTAAGGAATGGTAAGCCCAAGCAGCTTAGTGCCAAAAGATAAATTTCGGAGTTCGACTCCGGGATTCCAATGGCTGTTATAACGATTAGTGAAAGAAGAAGATATAATACCTGAGACTTTTTCCCATGCGATGAAAGCGTTTCTGAACATATGCCGCTTATTCCCGGTCCATGTGACAACGCGCTTAAATAGTGTAATCGGGATTGCTTTCGGCCGGCTTTTGCCATCCTTTACCGCCAGCGGTGGTGCAGTGTTGGAAGGCGTCAACGCAAGAAGCTTGAGACCGCGCAGCACCTCGAGCCTCCTACGTCTACGGATCAACTAAGTGAGCAAGCAGGCTGGCAGCCTTGTCTATGCTTTTTACCTCGCAAACTAGGGGTGCCTTCATTCGCATGGAAACGTTTTCCAAAATTTGTTTTTGCCACTTAGCCAGATACTTAATCAAGCTGCTCTAGCAGGTTTTATTCCGGAAACCTTCCAGCAAAACTGGAAAATAAACTGAATTTAACTGAATTGAAGTCCGGGGGGGGGGGGAGGGAATTCTTAAAATATTCTCGTGTTTAGAATCGCAAAAATGTGGTACTTATCTTTTATTCATGAGCCTATTTTGAGACAGCAATGCCCAGTCTTTCCGGAGGTAGACACTTTCTTTCAGTTAGATTTTGTCTGTTGATGGCTGGTTCACGTTGCGCTGATTTTCTCTCTGCTATAAATTGATATTTCTTTCATCTTACTTTCCAGTGACATGTCCTGTGGTTATAGAAATTGCTCAGCTATTTAATAAGCAACGTGCACGTAGAGCAAGGTGTCAGTATGATCGCCAAGACTGTTGAAATAATACTGCCCGCATCCAGAACGATGGGGTGAAACCAGCAACTTTCCAGTGACATGTCCTGTGGTTATAGAAATTGCTCAGCTATTTAATAAGCAACGTGCACGTAGAGCAAGGTGTCAGTATGATCGCCAAGACTGTTGAAATAATACTGCCCGCATCCAGAACGATGGGGTGAAACCAGCATTTTGCAACATTTTTTTTTTTTAGTACCGCTGTCTACCACTTCACAAGTGTAGAAGGTATATAGGTTCACAGGTGGATCGGTTTTCTAATATTTCTGGGAGACATGACGCTAACATTTGGCTCAACCGTGGTTCAGTAGACATTGAGGAGAGGATAGCGGGCCCTGTGAAATGAGAAAGATGGTCGGCTGAGAATATTTAGAATAAAACCATTAATAACGCTTCGCGCATCGTCCAAGAAAGAAAACAGAATAGAAATTCTAACCCTGTCGCAAAACAATAGAAAAAGGCCGAATGTAAATTGGCAGTTTTCTAGATTCATTGGCTCGGAGGTGTCAAGCAGTGCCCGGCGAACAAAAATGGCGTGCAAAGAAGAAGGCGTTATGTTAAGATGAAAACGGGTTAGAGATGTCTTATTTTAGCATTAGAAAAGTTTACAATACCTATTGTTGCCGATAGCTTGACGCATTTAAGGCTGCTTTTTTATTCACAAAGCTGACTTTGAGAACAAATACTGCCTAAGAGGATAAAAAGGGTAGTTTTCCGTTGCGCAAGAGGTATGAAACTTCTTTCCAGTGAATTATTCTCTAGAGTTAGGCAAGCAAATAACAGTGCATTAGAAAACCTGGAATAGTAAATCATTTGATTCACTGCCATATCAATGAATCATACAATGCAGACTATATAGCTTTACCAGTGCACAATGGCGACCGAAGATTGCAGGCCCGATGATCTTCGCCCATATTTTATTGTAGTCAAGAGTTTTCTAGCGTTAGCACCAGCGCCATGGTCGATGCGAGTCTCTTAGAGACCTTCAATAACCATGACCCTCTAAGCATCATGGGAAGCGCCGTTAGATATCACAGATATCTATTTTCGGCTCAATGTAGAAAAACAACGGCATTTTACTATCACAAATCTCCTAAAGTTCAATACTCTGGCTATCAATTGCAACAAACCAACAGAAACAATATTATGTTTAAAATGTTCCCAAACTTGGAGAGAGCCTTTATCCACACTAATACAATACAGCACACCGCCGAAAACAATTCCTTTGCGTATGACAGGCCCACTTATTAGATCAAACATGTGTTTAACGATATATTATAATTGAAGCATTTCAAGAACACTTTAGCGGAATTTTAGACAAGAGAATATTTCCAATAGTGTCGCAAGCTATTGCGGTTTCTCATCTATGGCTTCTCTGCGACGTTATTACGCCACGAAAAAGTCGTGCGACCTTGCAAACCGCAAAGTTCTCGCCGTGTCCTGGCGCTGCTCGTGTGGATTTTGCCAAGAAAGCATTAAAGCACGAAGCAGAAACCTGTCCTACCAAACGTAACAGTCGCTCTGATGCGACACTCGCAGCATGCAATGCCCGGCCAGTGTCTGGCTTCAAATCTGCTTGTAACACAACTGTCGCTTGTAGAGGTACCTTGCGCTTACAAAAATATTTTCTTCGAATAGCATCAACGGTCTCGGTAGCCACGGACGCATGCAACCTTTTCTGGCCCAATTTGATATGAAACATATCAACAGATGTGCGGAAATAAACCGGGAATAAGCGCTATTTATCGACATTTACTTCTTCGCCACAATTCAAAACGTTTACTGCTCGGACCGTTAAGAGTTGCTTATTACATTCATTCTTCACTGAAACAAAACTGTATGTGTGTACACAAGAAAAAACAACTTTTTCGGAGTCAGTATTTATTTAATGCCACACTGTGCGCTCAAAATGTCTAGCTTCTTGCCCCACATATGTCGCCTCATTACGCCTGGAGTGTTAATGAGAGCTGCAGTGATGAGCTGCCAGTTTCCCCTCTAGATAAGAGTGAGAAACTGAATTATTGTAGTCCTCTCCGGCGACTGAACCAAGGTGCAGCAAAAAAGCTCTCTTCGCTCTAAACCACCCTCGCCACGAGTTATATCACTTACAGATCGCAGCGCCGCCATTATGAGGCAGCGTCAGCCCCTTTATCCGCTTTACCTTTCTTGGCTCTGATGCGCTAAGGGATATAGTTCACGAAATATACTGACTCTGTCACTAGAGCGCCCTACATTGCAGAAAGCGGCTGCTGTGAAACAGGACGGATATATGACAATTCTAAGCAGAAACCATGTCACGCCGGAAGGATAATACAGAAGGCAACAGAGTTGGATGTCTCATCCTAACAAACACCTGCATCAAATTATCGAAGGTAGGCGAACACCTTTAACGAGTGGCGCATGCGACATTTGGGGTAAGGGACACATTGACACGTCGAAGTAGAGAGAAATTCCCATCTGCTTCAGATGACATATACATTTCTTTATCGCCTCCGCATTATCTCAGTATGGTTCACATGATGATAATCTAAGGTTGTGTAATTTTCGCCTGTCATGCATGCATTGCCCGTATATTGCCCATAGATTGCATATGTTATATGTTTTTTTCATGTGAAGCACTAAGGACCGCACAAAAATACACCAAGCATAAAACGGAGTATTTCCACTGCGAGATCTTCGTTCCTCTTAAGCGGTGATAACTGTGGCTAATGCATTAATTAAAGCATAAGCATGCGCTTTATTTTCAGGCATGCTACGTTTTAGCTATACATATTTTTACACATACTCAAGTCATACAAAAAAATCAAGGGCAGCAGAAGCAACAACACTGAAATAAAAGCAGCTATATAATGCGCGAATCCAACACTGTGCGGAATCGTTACTAAATAATCAGCAACAAGAAACAGGAAACTTGTCACGAAAAAAGGCAGGGCAAGGCTTATGGCCACCATGGCAAAAATACACATCACACAACTTCCTGGCAGGCGCCGCTCGTAGGTGTGGTGGGGTTTGCTGTGAAGTGCTACCTACCTCTTCCATTTCGGCTTCTTGTGGATCTTAGTTTTACGTTCACATAACTAAGCGTGTACCACTGTATCGGGCAATTATTAGAGCCGCGTTAAAATGCCTGCATGCTTACCTGCTGAACGAGTACAGGTCGCAGATGTAGATGCTTAACTTTAGGTCAGGGGTCTGTAATAAAAAAAATTATACAAACGTCATGCTAAATTGCATGTCCCCATTGCTGAATCACGTTTTGCTCTTATCGGTGGCAAGTGTTTACGGTATTGGGTAGATTCTCATAAACCTTGGTAATAAACGCACTCAGGCATCCCATTAGAGAAGCCAGTCCGCTTTTTCTTGGCGTGAACTTGGCGAGCAGTCCCTGCGACCTGGCGACGGGACGAGCATCAAGACACCGAAGGAACGTGCATCAGGCGCGGGAAGCAAGAATTGTCCATCTCACTGCAGACCGCTTACCCAAGCAAGGCGCCCGTGTGCTGTGCGTTGTCAGTGCAGATTAAAGAACCCCAGATGGCCGATATTTCCGGAGTCCTCCACTACGGCGTCTCTCATAGCCTTAGTCGCTTTGGGACGTTAAACCTCACAAACCAAACCAACGATCCTTGCATTTTCCGCACCTCGAGCTGCCTCCCCGTCATCCCTCTCACCTAACGCCTTCCTGGAGTAGAATGACCTCCTGAGCGTCACAATTCAATATGCAAAAATGAGATTCCCATTTGTACTTCGATGAAGACGGGTTACCATCCGAAACTGTTGGTAAAATAAAATAAGATAATCAAAAAATTGTATGACATTCTGAGTGAATTTTTCTGGTCAGTTGATCAAAAGCAAATGATAGCTAATATATATATATATATATATATATATATATATATATATATATATATATATTCAAACAGGATGTCACACAACTTTCCCGATTATCTATTTTATTCCAACAGTTTCGGACGGTGGACGGTCCACCGTCCGAAACTGTTGGAATAAAATAGATAATCGGGAAAGTTGTGTGACATCCTGTTTGAATTTAACTCTGGCCCATTAGTAACAAGCAATCCATGTCTATATATATACACGCTTCACAGCATGAGTACCTATACTTTATTACCGTTTTAACTGGGGCCCAGTTTTAGCAGAATGTTAGAAGATATTTTCAAGCATTTATTTATAAGGGAGGGTAGGGGTGAGTACGTCACCTTAGATGACGAGCACACACCGAGAGTTGTACGGACTGGTGGTTCACCCTGAGCGACGCTCAAAGGATGAGCACCTGTTCGTGTTTTTTTCTTTCAGTGTGTGTGTGTGTGTTCCTCTTCCTTCTTGTTTCTTTTTTTCTTCTGTCCGTGTGTCTACTCGCCATCTAAGAATGGGACGCACATTTTGCTACCCCTATAAATACATGCTTGAATGCATTTTATAATATTGTGATGAAGACTGGTCTCTAGTAGAAACGTTAATAAAATAAGCCTAGTCGTCATGTCTTGTAGCGTACGTAAACCTACTTTATCAGTTCTGGCTTAAAGTGCGCTCCCCCTGCCTCAATCTCTCTCTTTACATATGTATATATATATATATATATATATATATATATATATATATATATATATATATAGGGACAAAGAGGGTCATCGTTATAATACATGAATACATCGCCGACTGTTGGCTTCTTTCCATCATATATATACATATATGAGAACAAGCTTGTTAGGCTAATACGTCTGTATAAATCGTTTGGGGTAAACAGAAAGCTTACAATGCGAAAGATGCACAAAAAACTCGGCATTTATATTTATAAGCGAGGAGTCCTCAAAACTATTTTGTGTGCTGGCTGTTCCTATATTTTCCGTTTTTCGTGGTCGAAGGTGTAATGCAAGCCATCCAAGTAGTCTCAGCGCGCAGTGTGAGGCTACAGCCACCAGTACGAACCCACATAAGGATGCAGTTGCGCGAGAAGCAGTTTATAAGAATGGTCCAATTGAGATAAGTTGGTGAAATACGAAGCATACAAAGCAGCACACCCCATTCCCTCTCATTTTTAGTTCGGGTTTAAGGTTTCAATGACAAGGTTCATGCTTCAGTGCTGGTAGCGGCAAAACGGGAGTCTGGGTGCCTTAATGGCAGCGCACAAAAATATTCTGGGACAAATTAACGCTCAATGATGTCGTCAGATAGCAAGGAGAAATTACGCATGAATGGATGGGGATAAATACAATGACCTGCAAAGCAGGTCGCGAGAACGTAGCTGTCAAACAGTCGCTGTGAGCGTTTGCGGCGATAGCTGCAATATAACTACATAAATCGACAATAGCTTCGAAGTAGCGTACACGCTTCCCATGTATATTGTTTGGAAACAGGTCCACTCCGACGGAGTTTTTTCTGGTTATTTTCCTGCTTCTTTAACGCACGGGGACCACGAACGCACCCCTGAAATCACTCACTGTGGACAGTCACGCTAGCGCATAAATAGTCATTGTTAGTCAAGTGAGTCTGTTGAAGTTTGGGGAAGCATGAGGGGACATGAATAGAAGAGAAGAACTTATATGTAGATACCTTGGTACATGTTCGAGAAGACACAGGAGCACAAAAAAGGTACTATACGAAGAGTGACGCTTATGTACCACCGCTTAGCCATGTCCGCGGGATTTCAGTGATTTTGTTTTTGTTTACGCTTTGGCCCATTGTTAGGCCACGGCGTATCAATGCTGTTCTCCAAATTGCATGTGCAATTTGTACGTTTTATTCAAAGAATTGATTGATTGATTGATCGATTGATTGATTGATTGGTTGGTTAATTGATTGATTGATTGATTTATTTATTTATTGATTGATTGAAAAGCCTGCTGCAAGTTAGCCCTTATTCTATTTCCTTTCTACGTGTGTGTACCTTTCTTACTCTCCTGTGCCTTCCGGGACATGCATTGTTCCATCAGTTGAAAAGAATTCCAGTTGGCTCTGTAGAGAGGCAAATAAAATTATTTTCCCTAAACTGTTTTCTACGACATGGACACTTGCCATGGCTCAACAAACTGTAGCAACACTCACTGCTAGAATCTTGCAGCCGGTGACGGGGCAGCGGCCCTCCACAACCGGAAGGCCATGGGTCGAGAAGAAACGTCCAGCCACACTCTCCACGAACTCGACACCAACGACGCGGAAGCCGCGCTCGTAGAACCTGTGTGAAGTATAGTGGACGGATTACAGGGGAGCAGTAGTCTCCCACAGTCATGAAATCAAGGTCAATCCTCATCTATGTGCAACGCTACCACCCAGACTCGTTTTCCATCTCAAAGCTTTGTTCTAGACTTCGTCGAAGTGCTGCGCTCAGAAAGGCCTCACACTTTAGTTTAGGTCAAGTAAATAGTCCATATTGCGAAAGATGCTGCTTAGCAGAAATAATGAATCATATATAGTTATAATGCCCACCGTATGCCGAGGCACATGCGCATTATGAACACATTATCATACCGCCACTGAAATGCTTCTAACATTCGGCTCCGTATTAGCACCCTTACCAGACAGACACAAAGAAAACATTGTCAAACTATTTAGATTATGTTGGTTTTGTAGACAACCTTTAATGTCCCAGTCTTCAGCATTATTGTGCAACCTCAATGCAGTCAAATCTGTCAACCTATAATAAAGATATAGTACTTCATCCTTCTAGCATATCAGTTTAGGCATCTCACCAGAAATTCTATTGTTACATTTCAAAAATATTAATTTCATATAGATCTTACCATTTCTTAGGCCTCAGTCATTCCGTCTTCCTTTTACTATAGAATACCATCCTTATTCAGAGTTGCAAGTCACATAATATAAACACCGGGTACATACGTTTTTTTCTTCATTAATGCGCATATCTCTACCTTTCTCTCCCTCTCTCTTTCTCTCTCAAATTTCAGAACTCAAGTGAGTTTGCTGACAGGCCATGTAGTGAGAGCCCTGTGGCAAGTCCTAACTTTTGAAAAGAGAAATTCAGGCTCATCTACAAGAAATTTATAATACTTCGCATGTACAACAAACAAAATGGGATGGCTAAGAAGCAGACCTCTGTTGTTCCTAAACTATTTTTGTAGTAGCTGACAAATTTGTCCATAGCTCATCTATGATATTCATGCGGGAAGAGTTCTTGTATCTAAGTCACTGAGTTCCGCGACGCGCCACAAGCGTTGTTACATCATTTCTTAAGAGAAGCTTACTGAGATCGTTGCTCCTTAAAGCCATGGCCATACCATAGTTTGCAGGAGATTTCAAGGCAGAATTAAATATCTGCCAGCGCAAATATATTTGCGGCGGCAGACATACGACGTCCATCGGAACTCAATACCTCACATATATTTGCTAACAGAGATGGCACCTCCGCAATGTGTCGAAAAGCATGCGGAGAAATGATGACCACATTGCATGGATTGTATATGTGTGTAGCTCAGTAAAATTCTCTGCTGGGCGAGTCGGTTCATAGTGGAAATGGAATACGTTTAGCGCGAGACAACTAGGAAATGACGAGGACAGAACACACAGCCACGATATATACAGCGTTAGTTGATTGATTAGGGCGCTTGATAATATGGTTGATGGAGTGATTGGCAATGGTGAATGAAACCAGCACGATGTAGATAAATAATCGCGCGCGCGTGCGTGCGTGCGTGCGTGTGTGTGTGTGTGTGTGTGTGTGTGTGTGTGTGTGTGTGTGTGTGTGTGTGTGTGTGTGTGTGTGTGTGCGTGTGTGCGTGCGTGCGTGCGTGCGTGTGCGTGTGTGCGTGTGTGCGTGTGTGCGTGTGTGTGTGTGTGTGTGTGTGTGTGTGTGTGTGTGTGTGTGTGTGTGTGTGTGTGTGTGTGTGTGTGTGTGTGTGTGTGTGTGTGTGTGTGTGTGTGTGTGTGTGTGTGTGTGTGTGTGTGTGTGTGTGTGTGTGTGTGTGTGTGTGTGTGTGTGTGTGTGTGTGTGTGTGTAATGGAGCCTGGAACTGGTACTGGTGTGGCAGCGTCGTCTGGCACTTCTGGCAATGTACCAGCAGATACGTGTAATAGTGTAGGAACTACGTTTGAGGATGTGCTTTGCCGTGGTTTTTGTGCTCGGCGACCAGCGAGACTTCACAAATCGGCTGCCGAGAAGACGGAGAAGAACTCTGCGTATAAGACCGCTAGACCATTTAAGCGAAGGCGCGATGAAGATGTGCAGGAGCAGTCGAAGTAAGGCAGTGAGTGTGCACGCTTTCACGTTTACTCTTCAGGCGAAGATTAAGCGTCGGAATCTTTTTACCGTAATGACCAAATGGTGTTTTATTCTTGCCCTGTGCTTTGTCGCATTGCAATAAACCGAATATCTTAACCTCTCGCGCAGTGTACTAACGCGCTTCCACTTGGCACCTAAAAAAAAAGACCAGTGCGAAAAAAACGGGGTCAAAAGATTACGAAACGAAAGGACGGGCGTTCGCTGTTGCGTTTCTTTGTACCCATTTTTTGTGCTGATCTTTTTATTATGAACCCAGTATGCAGCAACTCAATCAAACAACAATTTTGATCGAGCGTGATTCTAATCTCGGCACCGGGCCCCATCTGTCAGCGCGCGCGGACCAGGGACGTCTATGTACAAGTGTTCTTCAGTTTTGTCCTTAAAACGCTTTACCGCTTATTAATTTAGGTGTCTGCTGTACATGGCTGCTCCCATTTTTTTCTGTTCGAAAAGGTTGTACAGTTGCATAAGGCTCATTTCTCCCTCTTTAACGTTATATTCCTGCGTAGCCTTCCAGGCAAGTTAAGAAGAGGAAATCTAAGTTTATTAGCCGATTGATGCGCTGCTGTTGTAAATCTGTGTCTGTTCTTTGCGTGTAATGATTGCAAATGTTTTTCTTACCTCCTGATTTTGTGCATGAGAATGTAAATTTATAGATATTGTAGCCCGATCGGCGGACAGTACAGCGAACGATGTTGCTTGGAGGAAGAAGGATGCAGGTGAAATGAATAGTTTCTGTCGCTAACTATTCATCGCACGCTTTCTTCTACCGCTCCTTTTTCCGACAATACAAATTTCTATATGCTTATGTCAGGGAACAGTCGGCACGTAAGATGGATGAGATAGCATCGCTTTAGCGCTAGTGCCGGCCTGACTCGCAGCACAATTAACACGATTTCTTTACATTTAATGACACTGGTCCAAACAGCTACAGGGCGATTTTACACACACAAATGATTTTGAAGCAACATATTCTCTTCTAACTGCATAAGTCGTGACAGGTGGCTACCCTGTTACTATGAACTGTTTTGTGTAATCAGCAATGACAGTTGTTATCGCGCTCCACTGCTGAGTCAGAGGACGCAGGTTTGTTATCGGCACCGTTTCAATGAAGGCCAAACGGAAGGCGACCATGTTCCCTAGCGATAAAACCCTGTGAGTCACAATAACATCATACAGATTTCTCATACTAAACTCGTACTAAACTCGTATAAATCGCATATAACCTCATACAAATATTCAGTGTATGAGATGTATATGAGATTGTATAAGATTCTCATGAGTTTAGTATGAGAAATCTGTATGAGTCACAATAACCTCATACAGTTTTTTCGCTATGGTAGTGCGTGTTGTCAGCGCACATTTAGAACCTCAAGAGGTATATATTTCCAGAGCTCTGAACTGCAGCGTACGTGATATTCAATGCTGCTAATCACTAAATACCATGTGCAAACTGACTTGTTAGGCTGCGGCCGGAATTCATTCCCTGCTGTTCTTTTGGCATGTGTGATAACGTATGCGCGGAATTAAAAGATGTATCATACGTTCAAATGCAGGCGCGGCAGTTAGATAGGCACAAAGATTATCTTGTATAAAAACACACAATACAAATGTAGCGGTGTTTACAAATAAAGCGAAAAAACGTGCCCATGATAGCTCTGCAACTTACATAGGCACGCCGCAATAATTTGTCGGTATCACTGATGCACCACCACGCAGGTGACAACACAGGCTAATTATTGAGGTTCTCTGTCGTTTTCAGGAAGGACAAAGAACGCATTATAATTGCGAACAAATATGAGCCGCACATAAATTGCAAACCTTGTAACTTTTTCTGAAACCTTATTCGGCTGGTGTGTACCAGAACATTTGGCAATATTTCGCACAACCGGAATGCTAGCAATTCGAGGCTTCCGTACAGGTGCGGTCGCGGCCCCTGGTCCCCATTAAAACAGTCACACGGCGGCGCTCCATTTGGCAGAAAATTAGGGTGCCTCGATGTTACCCACGCGCAGCCGTTCAGGGTGATGACAGCGCCACCATTTTGGTTCTAAGGAGCGCTTCGCGCATCGGCATGACCGCGCATGGCGTGGTTTCGTTCCATCAACGGTGGATGGATGAATGGATGGATGGAATATAGGAGCGTCCCCTTTGAAACGGGGTGGTAGCAGTAGCTATCATGCTCATTTTTCTCCCTATATCTTAATTATTGATTTAGAGTGGTTAACTAAACCAACATTCTATTTATTAAATTTTGTTTCTACCTTACTAACATTATGTCACTTCTCTGCTTTTAAGCTACCAATCTTCCAGTCGTTTTTTGCTAGTTTCCACCGCCGCCTTATTCACCCGGCCACTGTTATCTCTAAACGGTGGGGTCCTCTGAGCAGCGTCACCTGGCGACAGATAGCGGAAATATTGTAAATATGAATAATAGCGGGTTTAAAGCTTGCCGCCCTCGTTGCTTCACTGGCGCAAAGGATTGGCACTACTTGCCTCCGCACAAAGCGTATGAACGATCTGTTCGAATCCTTTAAAAGCAAGTTTTTTCTTTCTTATTTTTGTTTTATCCACAACATTACATTAAGCTACCAAGATCATTCCTGGGGAGTGTTCTCCTTTATGTTGCAGTATGTAGTGTTTTTATTTCTGAATAGCCGCAAAACCAGCCTTGAACAGAGCCACGAGGTGATGGCATGACAATGGTAACACTAATCAATTACC
Source organism: Amblyomma maculatum (assembly GCF_055883805.1). Lineage (NCBI taxonomy): Eukaryota > Metazoa > Arthropoda > Arachnida > Ixodida > Ixodidae > Amblyomma > Amblyomma maculatum. The sequence goes on from NC_139352.1 coordinate 38,923,412, forward strand.
TTCACCGTAATCATTTCTTGCCTTCAGTGAGTGTATGTTACCTTTAGTTTGCGTTCAGAGACACCTTTCGGTAATTATCGCCGTTTAACCCTCTGAGAAGCAACCGGTGAGGAGAAAGAAGTTGCGGGACCGTACCGTTGAGGAGACGGAATTACGCCCGCGCATGAAACCGGTTGCAGGGACGAGCGTGGCAGGAATAACTGCACGGACAACCGCTTAAAACCAAAATGACGCCACAGCGGCTCGATGCGGTACAAAGCGTGTCATCACCCTGAACGGCGGCGCGCGGGCAACACCGAGGCACCCTAGAGAAAATGGCCACGCAAGAGATCGGTTGAGAAATCTAATATATAAAAAATGACATCGGCTTAGCTCGGCTAAGCGCTGGTTGTGCAAGCTTAGTTATGCGGTGTTAAGCCAGGTTGGAGTCATATCGGTAACCTACTTTACAGAGCGGAAGTTTGATTAGGCATGGTTAGTCACTGCTCCGGTTGAACTCCTCCTAGGCTGTCTGCGAACGCCACGGAAACGCAGCCGAAGCGCTGATTCCAGGATCCGACTCATTCATAGCTGTTTGCGAACGTTAAGGCTATCACAGCCGGGTCTACACGACACGAAGGTGTCGAGGCATCTCGAAGGGGAAGTCCCTGGAGGCGAGCCAGGTGGGCAGCGGTGACAGTGGAGAGAAACGGTAGACAGGTGACTGGAAGGTTGTGTGCTATTGTGTCAGGGAATGTGGTTTGGTTTGGTTTGGTTTGTGGTGTTTAACGTCCCAAAGCGACTCAGGCTATGAGAGACGCCATAGTGGAGGACTCCAGAAATTTCGACCACCTGGAGTTCTTTAACGTGCACTGACATCGCACAGCACACGGACACCACTCTGTTTCGCCTCCACCGAAACGCAGCTGCCGGGGCCGGGATTCGATCCCACTTCCTTAGGCACAGTAGTCGAGCGCCGTAACCACTGCGCCACCCCGGCGGGATGTCAGGTAATGTATATCTGTGGATATATGTGGCAGTACGAATAAATTTTGCCCGGTGTGTGAGGAATAACAAGCAGCTGTGTGAAGCAGCACCAGGGGAAGAAGCTCTGCGCTGGATCCTCGTGCCGCACGTCACGTGAAATTAGCGGCGCCGGTGACCTTGGCTCTATAAGGCTGGTAAAACTTTTGCTTTGATTTCACACTCACAAACATATGCAGTTGACATTCCTTAGCGCACGTGTTGACAGTATCATCATCTTCGTCAACAGCACTACTCTTTCCGAAGGCTGACATTGAACCAACTAGCATGGATTGAAACTATGAGTTCTATATACCCTCCCAGATCAAAGCACATCTTGATTGAGACTGAGATGCAAATTACTCACTCATGTTTATCACGCTCTCTTTCTGTGTCTTAGCATTGCTACTATCCCTGTGCTTTTCAGAGCCTGCTGTTTTGTCCAAAATATAACCCTTTTCGTCAGACTTCCATTAGCTTATATCACTACATTCTCCTCTGTAGGGAGCTTGCAAAATCATAAGATGTGTATAATAATGTTCCTGGACAGTAGACGAGTACAATCAAAATACAGCTCATATATGGTTTGACAAAAAATCAGCTGAAAACGAAAGGGTCAGTGGAATAAGGCGCACATTAGATGCCACTCCTATTTCTTGTCGTCCTACCCAATCCTTGTTAAAGCGTCCTTTTTGACTGGTTTTATTTAACCGTACATATTTTGGACCCTGCCCCTCCGGGGTGGCGCAGTGATTAAGACGGTTGACTTTTCCCAAGCGCGCGGAGTCGCATCCCGGCCTCGGCGGCCGCTTTTCGATGGTGGCGAAAAGCAAGCCTCCCGTGTGCTGTGCGATGTCAGTGCACGTTAAAGAACCCCAGGTGGTCGGAATTTCCGGAATCCTTCACTACGGCGTCTCTCATAGCCTGAGTCCCTTTGGGACTTTAATCCCCACAAACCAAACCAAACCAAATATTTTGGCCCCACAAGCTGCGATTATTCCATTCGACGGTTACGTAGTTCTCTCTTGAAGGAGTTTGGTAAACTGTTACAAGCTTGGAGATGTCGATTGCATTCCACCATGCTCTTGTTATGTTGGTTATTTCACGCTCGTGGTTCCTATCTGCATACAGTGCGTATTTATGGTTTTAGTACCCTGTCGCTTCGGCGCCCATTGTAGACTTCTGTTTTTGTAGGTCTTCTGATCATTACTTTACATTTTACCCTATGAAGTTTTAAAGTGACTGCTTTGCTCTTCCTAGGGCATCCATCATGTTTTGCGATTATTCCCCTGGGTTTCTTAACGAGGCAATCGCATAAGCTAATTTTAGAGTACTGAAGAATATTTGTATGGGCACTTCTGAATGCAAGACCTGAATACATGCTTTAAACATTCAGTAAAAAATTAAGAGGATGCTTATTCTCTTTAAAAGTACGCGCGAAGCTCGGTTAACGCCGCCTTTTTTTTTTTTTTCAATAATGTTCTTACTTTTCCTTTTTAAACTTTTTCAAGTTGCAAATTATTATTAATGTAAAATCAATAGGCATTACAAACTATGTACCATAACGCGTTTACTAAGCGACCCTCTAAAACGTTTCTAACGAACAACCGTTCATGGCCTACGCGTTGCGTACCCGGATGGCGAAATCTTTATTTCATTGAACATATTTCATTGCTTTATTTTGAATGTGGGGTGTTTCAAATTTCCGCACGAGGTCATCTGTTGTGACTTCTTTTTTTTTTTTTTGTCAGCCCGGCCTTTGCAAGCCATTAGTTATTCGAAACTTTAAGCCCTCAAAGGAGCACAGCAGGATTAACAGAGCCTCTCACACCCCTGAGAGAGCCGGGCGCCGGGCCGGGGGACGCTTGTGCCCATTTTTACTGGTGGGTGTCCGGCATCGGGTTTCGAACTGACCCCCTTCCGCAGCCGAGACGGGCGCCCGAACCACTCGGCCACTACTCTAACACCAGCGGCTTTTCGGTTGCACTAGCCATGTACGCTTCGTAATACCACTGGACAGTCTACATCAATGTCTGACACCCTTCAATATTTCTATTTTAGCTTATTACTGTACCTCTGAAGAACTGTGAACGCTATACATGCCCCTGCAAGTATATTCGAGCAGCCATATTCAGGCATAACTTATGCACCACTGTTCATCAATAAAACGGTAACAGGCATAGTCGAATGCTGTTTCTTGTTATAATAACTGGTTATATTCCTCGCATTTCATTACAGTTTCGTAGACACAGTGAAAAGAAAACCTGGAAATTGCGAGGAGACAGGCCGAGCGCTGCCCGCGACCTTCCTGTGTCCGTGCCCTTACCTGGGTTTCTTCACGCTTTTTCTACAGAATGGAATACCAACTCGCTGTTTTAAACAATCTTAACAATGATGTAAATATACCGCATCCTCTAGTATCCTCTCTTCAAACTATGTTGGTCTCACTGATGTCTACCATGGCTCCAATTCTAAGGACAATTACCTTTATAAGAACTTTGTAAATTGCGGATGAAACGCTTATACGTTTGTAATTTTTCATTTTATGTAATCGCCCTTCTAGAAACTGAGATGTGTAGGACATAATAGGGTATTAAATGCAATGATTGCGTATTGAAATGCAATCATTGGCGATGGATTGTGTGAACGTGCTCGCAGTTTTTTCCTCAGAATTAGGAAATGTAAGGAAAACACGGAACCTTTTACAGCGGGAAGCCAGTGACGTCGCAGGGGTTCGTGCAGTCGCTGGGGAAAGCTGAGTAATATGCAGGCCGGAGTGAACGATGGTAGATCATACTTGCTGAAAGGTACCTCATGCCCGGACCTGCCTATAGTGAAATGTTCCATAAGAAAATTGTCGTATTATGTACGCATCAGTGCACCTCATTTGAAAGCCTTATAAGACATACATATATTATGTTGAGGCATGAAAAGGAAAGAAAAATAAAGAGCCTTACAATCTACATGCTCGCAACGTACGCAACAAACTTGGGAAAGATTTAGAGATTCGCGTACATTTCCATATCGCATGTGTTCCGTTTCGCCCTAATTCTATTTCCGCCTCTCATTCGCACCATTTCATTGGGGCTGAACTGAAGGCATTAACTACTGGCTGCTCACAGCTAGCCAGGGAAACTCTAGAGAAGCAAGAGCATCAACTTTCTAAAGGCGCTCACCACTTCAGCTCAGCAGCGGCTCCACACATGGGCAGGAAGACTGTGCCGCTTCGCTTGCCGTCCAGCACTGCATCTGCGTTGTCCCTCAGCAAGCTACAGTGGAATAGGATGAAGAGGAGAAGAAAAGAGAAAACATTTGTTTTCATGACCTTTAGTGCTTCGGCTGTGGCATAAACCTGCGTACTTTAATCATAAAGTAATTACGTTGTCATCCGGCAGTGTGCGCTGAGTACCTGCTAAGAGCATACCAGCTTTCTCGGGGCATTTGATTTCTTTCTGCTGTTGTGAACATAACTATGGCCGGTCTTTCTTGCCTCTGGGAATATTCCTGCGTATGTAAAAATCCTTTTCGTACGACGTGCTCATAGAATGCCTGAAGATATGCTCGCGTTAGATAAAGTGAAATCGTTCCTGTCGCCTAATAAGGCTGCATAGTATGTTTGAAATTGCTCTCAGAATAGTTTAACAACCAATGAGAAGTACGTAAAATCAATTTTAAACGAAGTGTTGCACGCAGGAAGCTACAGCGCGTGATCACAGTCGTAAGGTGTCATCTCTGGTGTCATGAAATTCATAATAACTTTGCTATTGTCGTTGATGTCATTTTATATGCTTAACACTTACATGCACTGCTTTGTACAGACGATTCTTTTTGATACAGTTCTCCAAGCATATCTTATCCCGAAACATTCGCGTACCTCGGAAGCATAAAACGAACTCGTGAGAGGGCTCATTCAAGAGGATAACAAACGGCAGAAAACTTCTGATATGACGGAGAATATTAATATTATGGTTCTTCTACGAAAGGCGATTAAGAAAAGGTATCATTTTCACTTTCAGTGGCGAAAACAAATGAAGGTCAAGCTCATATGTCGCCGCCAAACTCACACGCAGTGAGTGAATGTTTAAATGTGAATATCTCCGCACACATGCATTCTACGATAATTCGACCAGAAGGAGTATCTAGTCTGAGAATAAATAGTAGGAAGACAGTAATATGTTCAACACTTTTCTGACTATGCGACAGATGACGGTTATTATTCGCTTATAGGTCGAACTGAGTTCATAAATTACGTGTAAAAATTACACTCCGGTGAATACCACCTTACAGTGGCTCGCGCAATCTCCGCAGTCTTCGTCTGTGGAGACCCGACACTGTGCGGCGGGATCACTGAAACGTCCTGTTGTCTCTCGTTTCCTCGTTCGTCATATATGCGCACTCCTCCGTTGAAACGAACCTTTACCAACTAGCCTAATTAGCTTTCCGAGCATCGTGGTAGAGAACCTTGCAAGACCTCCCTGCTATAAATAGGCTTCCATCCACTTTTAATTGCAGAATAACTTCATTCAGATCATGCTGGGTGTCGATACGAAAGAAATACAGCCACGTGATCCTTGGTTATGATTTCTCTACAGTATGCGCGTGCATTAAAAGTCATATTACGCATTGTGCGCTCACCGTTAAAGTCATATTGTGCAGAAATCATGAGGGTGTGCAGAAATCATATAGTAGAGAAATAATAACCAAGGATCGCGTGAAGATGCTAAAGCATATTTGTTAGTCAGAGAAGGCGAGGAGACATGTGTGGCAAGGCCGTCTATTAGCCACCACAAGACCACGTTTGCATGCCAGCAAGCGGTTCTTACCAGGGGAAACTAATTGCATTTTTCATCTGCAGAACTTATTCGTTCCATATGGCTAGGAAAAATGACAACCTCCTGTGGTATCTGTTTATACTTTTTGCACAAGTATTTCCTGCGTTTTTGTCTTCCATTTTTTATGCGTAATTTTTTTCTCGCGTACAAAAGCATTACCTTTTGAGTAAAGATTCAGTTGCTACTCCGCGCCTGTGTTGGCACACTTCTTCCTTGTTTGTGTATTTTTTTATGTTAAAGAATGTCTCATTTCAACGCAAATTAGCTCGTCCAGTTTGTCGGATGGATGGATGGAATATAGGAGCGTCCCCTTTGAAACGGGGTGGTAGCAGTAGCTATCATGCTCATTTTTCTCCCTATATCTTAATTATTGATTTAGAATGGTTAACTAAACCATCATTCTATTTATTAAACTTTGTTCCTACATTACTACCATTATGTCACTTCTCTGCTTTTAAGCCACCAATCTTCCAGTCGTTTTTTGCTAGTTTCCACCGCAGGTTTATTCACCCGGCCACTGGTATCTCTAAACCCCAGAGGTCCAGGAAGAGTGACTGCGCCTGCATTGACTTCCATATGGATACCATTACATTCGAGTATAATATGGTCAATTGTTTCACTGGAGTTTCCACACACAGCACATGCGTCATCTCCATTGTTAAATTTCTTTTTGTAGCTGCGTGTTCTAAGGCACCCTGATCTAGCTTCAAAGAGTAGGGCACTGCCTCTTGAGTTATCAAATAAATCTTCCTTCCTGATCTGCATTTTCCACTTTCGGTATAATTCCACACTCTGTTTCTTTTCCATCGAATTTATCCAATCTTTACCTTCTCGTCGTAATCCACTATAAAGCGCCCCGCCGGCCGTGCTCTTAAGCATGAGCACCCCGCGATCTGTTGAAAACGCGAGCACCCTGCGTCAACTCACAACAATAAATTGGAAGGAACGAAGGCAAGGAATGTTAGCCGCCAGACACGCTGCCCATGTTGCGTCGTGTTGGTGGCTACACAAGCGGCTGATAGCACAAGCCGTTGTGCGCACAGTGCATCATTCTCAGTGCCGCCGATGCACTAAAAGGTGCCTACGGATTACCTCAGGTTCATTAACTAGTCACACCTATCCCTAACGAACATTACATGTAGAGTTATTTCGAACCGCTATTTGCTCCAGTCAGGCATGGAGGATTTTTCTTTGCGCCAGTCATTTGAGTGTGAAAGACTATGTGACCCGAGCTGTTTGTATCTCAAGGTACCGGCCACCAGGCGCGCTGTTCCAGTCGTTTTTGCAGCTTTCTAGTAAAGCGTGGCGTACGAAAGTTCACACAATGCCATGTTTTCCGAACTGTTGATATGCAAATCACTTAGTAGAGCCCATATTGACAGTGCGTACTGAGAATTCAAAACATACAGGTGCTCGTTCTGTGTGCCTTGCATAAAAATATATTATGCGGCGACTACAGAAGGGACATGAAAATCGCATGAAAAAATAAAGCAAAGCATGGGAGGATAGGTCATTCACTCACTCGTGGATGCCATCCCTAGTCCACGGCGCATCGTCCGTGCTCCAGCGTCGGCTCCAGTAATTGAAGGACGATGACACATCGACGCTGTCTTGCGCAGGCATAGAGTTGCTGCCCCTGCAAGAGATTGGTTACGGCCTGTAATACGTAAGTCTCCTCCGTTATCCCGAAAAATCAATGTCGACTTGGCGTGTGTTCACACGGGCAACCTGTTTCTTAGCAGTGAATTTTCCCCTGGACGTGCAGGTAACCTCACAGGTGTCGGCGCAGGCGGTTAGAGATTTAAGGTGCAGAGTCCTATTCAAAAGACACTAAAGCTACTTCTCGATGAGAAATTCAAGAGGTGCACATGCAGTGACCATGCTTCGGCACTGTTGGCATTCGTATTGCTTTTAATAGGCTAGTGAAGGTGAGCGTATCTTTGCGGAGGCCGGACAAAGGTCTTGGCCTGATGCCGGCCGCGCGTCCTCGGCTCGCATCTTGCGGTGGATGCCTTATCATCGGCGCATAACAAAGCGCCATGCGAACAACTCCCGAGGCCGAGGAAGAAACTGCTGGGAGCGCCGGCTTTAGCCAGCCAAGGCCATTCGCGATACTGCCCAACTGATAGCACGATAAGTAAAAGCGTTCGTGTAACTGTTTGTCGCGAAGTGGATGATTACAACTTCAGAGCTCTTTCATGAGGTAAACAGCGCGCGGCAGCTGCCCACCAGCAAACATATCTTCTTCGCACTCCGGCGCAGATGACAATGTGCACTCTTTATGAAGACGGAAACACTGCATGTCAAGTGGTTATTGTGCAAAATAGAGGCTTCTTGATTTCGATATATGTCTTGTATCTATTTGAGGAACATTCTTCGCTAAGGCACAGGAAGAGAAAAGGCTACGCGGCTGTCCTCGCAACTCCCTTCCACGAATAGAAGACGAACAATTTGTAACTCTATACAATCAAGAATAAAACAGCAGGTAGGACCGCAATATGACGATCTTGTTTGAACATCAGAAGAACATTAATTTAAGTGTGAGCGAAATGGAATAGTTTAATTATTTATTTATTTGTACTGCTATTTCTTTTTTGTCTGATACAGCCAGGGTTAGAGTTACTATCATGCTGGTTAGCAGCACGAACACTTTGTAAGAAAAACAACGGAGCGCACAGTACAAGCTAACACTAGATTTGCATGAACGCAATTTGCTTCAGGAGTAGTTATTCCCAGAACTTTGAACATGGGATTTCAGAAAATATAACAGAAAGGGGACACCATGTTACTTACCATACCGCACCTCACACTATCGCGTACATCACAAAGAAAGCAAAAAAAAAAAAAAAACAGCACATACATCTCGGACTGTTATTTCTCTGCTGTTATTTCTCGCCTTTATTTCTCTGCTTTTCTTTGTCTCTGTATTAGAGTGCGCCCATGATACCATCATGAACAACCTACAACTCGCCCAACTTCCTCTTCTGTTGCTCTCTGAAATGCCTCGTCTCGCGCAGATCAACCGCTTGATTTAGCGGGCCGCATTGCTGCGCTTGGCAACGACGGCACGGATCGATGGTTTCTCTATGAGAGCGAAGAATTTGCAACGGGAGGGTAGCTACTCCTGTCAACGCGCCGCGCGAACAATAGAGCGGCGCCGTCGAGTAAAGTTGCGCGGTCCCCTCGCTGAGGGCGCCGCTGACGTAGGGGTCGAGGCGCGCAGGTACGAAATGTCGGTGAGGGGCGGGAGCGCGCTGTTATTCGCTAGCGGGATAACTGTTCCTAAGCATGAGTCGTTCATATTCAGCATATTTACTTGTAAGGCCGACATCCACTAAGCATAACAAGTGATCATGATACTTGCTAGGCAATAACACCAACGCTATATGACATTTTATGTCAGGCAGTTTCAAGAAATTGCGCATGGCTCGAAAAACTGCATGACTGCTCCGCTAGCACCAATGGTAATAGAGAAATTATGAGAAATTACAATGCTAGTCTACGCTGCAATAAAACAAAATTTAAGAAGAAAGGCACCAGCATTTATTTACACATTTCACAACAGCAATTGTGCTTCAAGAGTACCATGAATAGCTGCCACAAGTAGGGAAAAAAGTTCACGGTGACTGCTGTCACTGATAGCACTTCAGAAGCCAGCTTGATTTACAGATAATTGGAACAACTGCATCGCAGTATGCCATTGAGATCTGTAAGAAGAACAATTTTGGTATCAGCTGTTACTTTCAATGATTCAGCGCGTCGTACAAGCGTTTTTTTTTTTAACTAGAAAAACGAGTAAAGACAAATATACGCGTTGCGTCTTTCTGTTTCGATCACTCCAAAATAATCGTCACAGTAGGCAAAGCTCGTGTTTTTATTTTTTCACAGAATTGCGCAGTTAGCGAAACAAAAAATACTGCGCTGGAGCACATGTAACATACCATACAGACGAGCTAACCAGGGAAGAAGTTCGCATCGCAGTCCAGAAAATACACGTGCAAATTTAATATTATTATTACCTTACTGACGCGTAATAAGCACACTTCTGGTGCTGTCATTATTTCTCACAGGCCTTAATGCGATTGAGTGCGAGAAGGGAAACTAATATAGGCTTTGTAAGATTTGGTTTAACTCACTTTACAGTAGTCATCTTCAGAATAGGTAAATCTTGTGTTTATATTTTATCACAAATTTTCGTAATTAGCGTATACTGCAGAAAAAAAAGCTTCGCAGGAGCACACTAATACACTACGCAGACGAGCTAGGCAGGGAAGCAATTAGCATTGCAGTCCAGAAAGCCCAGGTGCGCATCTAGCATTACTATTGCAGTATTGACGCTTAATAAACACATTGGTGCTGTCACTATTTTTTACAAGCCTCAAAGCAGCTGAATACTACGCAGCGATCGCCGGAAGGACAAAGCAATGCTCGCACTTACCAGTTGGTGCAATGCTGTATTCCTGTAGCACCCGAAGGCAGAGAAAAGTAGAAGCATGATCTTGCACACAGCAGAACAGTCCATGAAACAGCGAGACAGCGGCAGCGCGTGGCTATCCGGACCGCTTTGCAACACGGCGCACCCACTCATGGCGCACCCGGCACTCGCCTGGCGAAGGTGACCCTACGTCGCTGTCGCCATCTCTCGGCAGCCAGCGGCGTAACTTGTCAACGGGGGAGGAGCGGCGACGACGGCCGCGGAGCGCGGAGTTGACAGGCACAGAGTGTATAAAGGAGGCTACGCTACTACCCTCGTGCGGCTGTAAATCTGCGTCTTCGTTATTAATCCTCTAAAAGATTACGCAGCTGAAAAGTTCCCTTATGAGGTCGTGTCAATGCTCCTGAAATTACGACAAGATGTGTCAGCTTTCTTCACCACCCACCAAACTCTCTACCAAACTGCGGTGAGCTAACAGCCGCCTATACTGCACGTCGTTACGTTGTATTTGCCATGTGTTTTTCGCGGCCGCCTCAAGTGGTTCAAAATGCGGCGCCCAACTTTGGTCATTTACAGTAATGGCAGAAATTCTTTTGCGTAATGAAACTTCATTTTGACGTCATCAATAAATGTTTATGCCTGACGTATTTCCCGCAACACAACGTCAGCCAATCAGATTTCAGGAGTCGGCTCTTGACAGTGGGCGGCTCATTTCAGCCCATTCGTAATACAAGCGTAAGTGCTTCCCTTTCTATCATATATACCTCTGTTTTCCCTCCACAGTTACTTATATATATCCTCCATGCATCATGGATACCGCTGCTAAAAATCTGTTTTCACGCTCACGTCATTTTTACGTCACCGCAAAAAGCCATTTCGACACACCGAGATTTCGCGCCAGAAATTTGAAACACTCGACTGTTCTGAGAACCAGTCAGAGAAAAAAAATGGCGCCGAACGGTGGCCATAGGCACTGTAATGTCACCTTACCCTTGTTCTTGGCTAGAAACGGCCGAATAATTGAGACAATAATTTTCAAATAGACGAGACGTAAATCAGTGCTTGGGACTTTCAGCACTGTCACAAATGTAACTGAAGGCAGGACTGGACCCAGCACGTATCCCTAGATAGCTCCAGAAGTCACTGGCAACATTTAGGATGTTCATAACAATTTTCTTCTTTACATCAAGAGGAGCCTTTTTTCTGAGCAGCTCAGAATACGCAAGCCGGTAAAACGCATTCGGCAAGTACTAGAATGTAGCGTCAATCAGACTTTTATTATTCATAGCATATACAAAATATTGAACGGTTTCAGTCAGTTGCGTTACTGTTGATAAGCGTTGTCTGAACTCATGATGATTTGGAGTGACAATATCAGTTTGCGATGTAGCATAACATGCTTTTTGTGGCGAAAGCTACCTTGGCCACCAACTTGCGATTTCGCTGTAGCGGTGCTCCAAGGAAGTACAGAATGACCTGTCATCGTTGCCTAGCAACCAGCTTAGCTGTCGGACGCTGCAGCCGCCATTTGGTATGATGTCACACCATTTGCCTCATCGTTGCGCTCGCTTTCGCTCACTTCGCCAGTCATACCACAAGAAGCCTTCTACACCCGAATGAGAATGGTCAACGACGAGAAGCAAGGGGTGCTCATACGTGAAGTTATTCTCCTATAGCATAAATAAAGCTGAAACCATAGAGTAAAATATTATGTGCAAAAGCCATGTCTTTAGTTTCAAGCCATACCTAAGCTCAGCCTTGCAGATTGTTCTCGTGAAACTCCACGTTTAACCACAAGTTAAACCACAACGACTTTTTTTTTTCGTTTCCTAATATATTAATGGTGAGGGCAGTGCGCCCTCTTTCTCTCCTTTATTTTTAAAGAACAATGTTTTAGACTATAAGCGTGAAATTTTACTTTGTGTCATCCCTCGCAACCACCACCCCCTTCAACGCCTAGCGTACTTGACTTCCAATCGCTCCACTATGGCGGGGCAGCAACTTAATTTACCTATTATCCAGTGGAATTGCCGCGGCTTCCGGGGCAAGCAAGCGCCTTTCCAATTACTCGTTTCTACCCTCACCCCGCCACCCCAATTCATTCTTCTCCAGGATACGGCTACTAGGGCATCACTGTTTAGCTTTATGCCCTACCACTCAGATGCCACGGACAAACCCAGGGTGTCCACTCTTGTTCATCGTTCAATCACCCACCAAACACACACCATTACGTCAGACACACCCTCCGTAAGCACGGAAATCATTCATCACGCACACACAGTACCCTCCATCTTCATTGCGAATATATACCACCCCCCATCCCATCCAATGTCTTCCCTGGAGACGCTCTTGCGGGACCTCCACCGAGTCGCTGGCAGGCACCCTCTCCTCATCGGAGGAGACTTCAACTGCCAGCACACCGACTGGGGCTCCAGCTATACTACGGGCCGTGGTCGACGCATCTGGCCCCTAGTCTAGGAGCTGCGCCTCACTACACACAACAATCTCCACACACCCGCGCGGATCGGCACCAGCGTCAGCATGGACACTAGTCCGGACCTGACACTCAGTCGCTTCCTCGGTGGCATCACCTGGACAAGAACACAACACACACTGGGAAGCGATCACTACATCATTAGCATCTCGCTCCCTTTTAAGCAATCCCGCTACGCACACATCACCCACAAACTGGTGAACTGGGACGCCATCCGTGCATTGCGAAAGGACTACTCAAACACACCTATCACGGACATCGAAGAATGGGTAGAATCACTTATGGCCGATGTCCAACACAATACCCGGCTAATTACAACCACACAAGACACTCCCCCCCCCCCTAGATTCCCGCCTCACCCACCTCCGGCAGGCGTACCACAGCCTACTCGAGCGCTGTAAACGCAACAAGTTAAACAGAACGCTTAAAAAGCGACTGGCCACACTGCAGATGCAGATACAACATGCAGAAGAGGTCTGCCGCTCTAATTGGGGGCAAGTTTGCGACGGACTCGCCAGCGAACTGTCCACCAAGCGAGCTTGGCAACTTCTGAGGCATCTCATTATAGATCCCACACAGTCCAAATCCGCTACACAACACCATGTTACACGCCTCGCACACACACAACAGCGACCCGGACGCTCTCCATGACACACTTCAGCGGACATACACCTCACCTGGCACATCTGACCATATGCCCCACTACTCAGGAAAACCTAACCCGGAACTAGACGCTGATATTTCGGAAGCGGAGGTAAGAGCGGCCCATATCTGACTCTCCACGCGAATTCAGCACCGGGATTTGACATAATCTCCAATTCTATACTCCGCAACCTGGATGACAAATCAATCGTACTTCAACAAATGCTGGACGGAGCGCACCCTCCCCCAGTCCTGGCGACGCGCCAACGTAATATTTATACCAAAACATAACAAGCCCCTTAAACTAGAAAACCTGCGCCCAATCTCGCTCACCTCGTGTCTCGGGAAACTTTTCGAGCACGTGACACTTGCGAGATTGACTCTTCACATGGCGGACAACGACCTTTACCCACACAGCATGGTGGGCTTCCGCCCCCATCTCTCCACTCAGGACGCCATGCTGCAGCTCACTCACGACATCTTCGACCCGGCTATTCCGGGCCACAAAAGGCAGTCCTGGCTTTGGATCTCCTTTGATCGCGTCGAACATCAGGCAATCATCACTGCCCTTTCTCGTACAACCGTCCAGCGTTAACGGCGTTCGCTGTCGAACAAGGCAACAGCGCGAACATGTAAACATTACCAAGACGCGTCAGCAAGACCAAGAAAACTTAGAAATTTAGCAATGGAACTGCAGAGGCTACCGCAAAAAACAGGCCCTACTAAAACAATACATAAACACACAGCTTACACCCCCCGATGTGATTGCGCTCCAAGAGACAGGAACCAGGTCCTCTTTACAGAAGTACGATGTTTACGAGAGCCAAAACGGACTTAAAGCAGCCGTTCTAGTCATCAGAGCCATCACCGCAATCAGGCACGATACCATCACCGACACGGACATCGAGCACGCGCTTGTCGAAATCATTCCGAAAAAGCAAAAAGGAAGGAGCACATTCGTACTGAACGTGTACAGCCCGCCAAGACAAAGAAAAGCCAAATTCTTCGAACTCTTCCACGGAGCGCACAAGCTGGCCAAAGAAAATGCACTCATTATCGTAGGAGATTTCAACGCCATGGACACGAATTGGGGATACCGGAAACAAGATATCAAGGGAAGAACAATTAGCGGACGTAGCCGAATATTTTGGCTGCAGGCTAATCACAGATCCCGCGACCCCCACGAGAATCGGTAATAGTGTGAGCACGGACACTTGCCCGGACCTCACGTTCCTAAGGAAGAGCAAGGAGTCACAGTGGGAAAACATGATGGAAAACCTAGGCAGCGATCACTTTATCCTCCGGACGCGAATAACATCGGACAGGGTAAGATGTCGGATCGGACAAGCAAAACTCACGGACTGGAACGCGTTCCGCGGGGCTTGCAAAACATCTGAAGGCGGCATCCAATCACTAGAAGACTGGAGCGGCATGTTGACAGAAACGTGAGACAAATGCACAGAAAGTGTAAGACGAACAACAACAAAGCCCGAAGTAGACGGGCACCTTCTGCGACTATGGGAAGCCAGACGCAGTCTCACCAAAAGACGGCGGAGGCAAAAACACAACAGGAAACTAAAACTAAAGATAGCAGAAGTTGCGGCAAAAGCTGAAGAATACGCAGCGCAACTCGCGAGACAGAATTGGGAACAATTCAGCGACTCGCTTAAGGGAACCTTAGGTACGGCCAGAACCTGGAATCTCCTAAGAGCACCAATCGATCCGACCAAAACAAAATCAGAAAACAATAAAAGCATCCACAGGTTCATCCACTCCTTCGAGGGTTCGGACACCGACCTTTTAGAGAAGGCACGAAAAAAATGTTTCGATGATCACAACCCCTCACGATACCAAGGAACCTATCGCGGAGCCGAAAACGAGAGACTCAACCGCCCAGTAACTCTGGAAGAAGTTTATGCGGCCATAAGGAATACGACCAGAAACACGGCAGCAGGAGCCGACAGAATCGACAACGCCCTGATCTAAAACCTGAGTGACGACCTCATATAAGACCTCGTAAGATTTTTCTAAACAAACACTGGGAGGCGGGGACGGTTCCCGAAGACTGGAAACACGCCGAAGTAATTATGATTTCTAAACAACAGCTCCAAATTGAAAATCTCAGGCCCATCTCGCTCACGTCGTGCCTCGGCAAGCTTTACGAGCGGGTGGTGATGCTCAGACTGCAAAATTTCATGGAAGATAATGAACATGTACCCCATACCATGTTCGGCTTTAGAGGAAAACTCTCGACGCAGGACGTGCTGCTTCAAATACAAGAAGATGTGCTCCGCAACGTACCCCGAACAGGGGAAAATGCCATAATGGCCCTTGACATCAAGGGAGCATTTGATAACGTCAGTCACGAAGCGATCCTTAGAGGCCTAGACGACCTGGACTGCGGACGCAGAATCCACGGGTACGTCAAAGCCTTCCTGTCAGATAGAACTGCCACTATCGGCATGGGAGACCTTCGATCGAACAAAATTCACGCGCCAAACAAAGGAACACCCCAAGGATCAGTCATCTTATCTATCCTCTTCAATATAGCTATGATAGGTCTAGCACGAAAACTAGAGAAGATCGAAGGCATCAGGCACGTCATGTATGCAGACGACATAACAGTCTGGACGAACACCGGTTCCCTCGGGGAGAAGGAAGAAAAACTACAGGAAGCGGCCTCCTGTGTACAGAAATATCTCGGAGAAAGAGGACTCGCATGCTCGACCGAGAAATCGGAACTGCTTCGAGTGTGGAGAGGCAAACAAAACCGGACCGTCCCAACCAGTAAGAACCTGAAACTCAACATCTACCTGGAAGGAATGCCCATCACGGAAAAGACAACAATAAGAATATTAGGTATGTGGGTTCAATCGAACCAACGCAGTAGTCATACTTTACCATGCTCAAAACAACAATGCTACAAGTGACACGCATGATCACCCGCATCACCAACAGGCGGCATGGCATGCGCGAAGAGGACACACTAAAACTAGTTAGAAACCTGGTAGTGAGCCGAATTATGTACAGCCTGCCCTACCAGTGCCTCAACAAGAATGAAATACAAGCGGATGCCCTGCTACGGCGCTGCGATTAACGCGCAACACGTCTACGGAAAAGCTCATGGCGCTTGGATTGCAAAACACATTCGAAGAACTACGCGAGGCGCAGCTTGAGTCGCACAAACTCAGGCTGCTGCAGACAACGACTGGAAGAGCGCTCTTACAGAGACTCGGATACCGTGAGCAGATGCGAGAAATAGCGAGGACGGTAACGATCCCCGACGAACTTCGCAAGTCCCTCAAGGTAGCTCCAACCCCAAGAAACATGGACCCTAACCTCCACCAAGGTAGAAGAGAAGCAAGGGCCGATTACGCTCCTCGAGACACGACCGTGTATGCAGACGCGTCCTCGAGAGGAGGACACAACGAAATTGCAGTGACCACGGTGGTCGATTCGTCTCTATGCGAAGTGACCAGCGCCTCTATCCGACACTGCACAGTAGCAGAAGCCGATGAAGTAGCCATTCCTCTAGCGGCGGCGGAGGGCGATGGAGCTGGGCGGTCGCTAACGATACTCACGAACTCTCAAACAGCCTGTCGAAATTTCATGAATGGTAGGATTGGTCGTCACGCGCTCCATATACTCCTCGAAGCGAGCGACAGAATTAAAAACCACGAAGAAAACAAGACCAGACACAAAATTATGTGGGTACCGGGGCACATGGGGGTGGCAGGGAACCAAGAGGCTGACAGGATAGCTCGAGCATACACTACTTACCGAGCATCCGACGGGTCCGTGGAACTTTTCAGCACTCAAGGCATACTCGGCCATACTAGAAAACTATAGAGGAAGAAGAATGCGATATCCCCCACAACACAATTCTCTCACCAGAGAGGAAGCTGTCATATGGAGACAATTATACAGACGGGTTCATACCCAAACCTACACATACTAAACAAAATGCACCCTACCACATACGCTGACAGATGTCCGTGGTGCGATGAAAAACCAACACTCTACCACATCACATGGGCCTGTCAAAACATAGATGTGGTCCCCAAAATTCGAAACCCGAGTGCGGAGCAATGGGAGACTGCTGTCCAGCGACCGCTGCGAAGACCAGCAAGGTCTGGTACAGCGAGCCCAACAGGCGGCAGTAGCCAGCGGAGCCTTGGACTGAGGGCAACCGACCATTGTGCAAAAGTGGACGAGGTCGACGGAGAAGGCTCTTGTGGATTCAACAAGCAGACATCTCTGAAAACGTCCAAAAACCGCCAAGTAATATAGGACTAAATAAAGTTTTTCCTCCTCCTCCTCCTCCTCCTCCTCCCCTGAACATAGGTGTACGGATGTACACTTACATTCAGGCTTTTTTAACGGACCGCGTGGCTGAGGTTCATTTTGGCCCCCTTGCCTCCCCACCCTACACCCTCAGGAGCGTCGGTACTCTACAGGGGTCCGTCCTCTCTCTTTTCCTATTCAACGCCACCCTCATTCCCCTCGCCCAGAAACTGTCCACAATACCTCATCTCAGACCCATCCTTTATGCGGACGACATCACACTGTGGACCACACACGGTAGCGATGGCGACATAGAGGATACCTTACAGAGCGCCGCATCACTCGACAAGAACACGCCCAGAGCATCGGACTCTCATGCTCCCCAGAGAAGTCTGAGCTACTTATACTTCGCCCCACGACCCGTGGATGCCCCGCCACACTCATTGTCATTGAACTCGATGGTCGTCCCGTCCAAGAGCTGAATACGCTCCGAGTTCTGGGACTTCACATCCAGAACAATGGCAAGTACACCTTAACTCTCAAGAAACTAAAGCAGGTTACAGGCGCGATATCGCACCTCATCCGCCGAGTTTCGGGCCATCACAGAGTCATGAAGGAGAACGACCTATGTCGTCTGAATCATGCCTTCGTCCCCAGCCGTTTCTTATACACAGTCCCCTATCCGACTCAACAGGCAGGAAACGGACGCCTTGGACGTCATGTTGCGCACGGCGTTCAAGACGGCCCTACATCTCCCAATTCATACTTCCACAGAAAGCCTTCTACAGCTTGGCCTCCACAACACAATTGGGGAGCTTGTGGAGGCTCATCGCCAAGCCCAATACTTGCGTCTCACCAAGACCTCCACCGGTCGCCATTTCCTGGAGACTAGCCATTCGCGTCCCAGCGAATGACCCTACCCTCTTTCCTATACCTCGTCCCCTCCACCGAGACCTTCTCATCAAGCTGCACCCCCAGTATAACGAGCAACGCCGCCGAGCCCGAGCTAAGGCGCTCCACAAATACTACGGCTCCGAAACGGACGCCGTATGGGTGAATGCCTCATGCACGAATGAGGGAGCGGTACCGGCCATCACCAATTCCTTCCTGCAACCTCTTGATACTGTCCCCCTCCCCTCGGTCACCTCCTCGGAGGCAGCCGAGGAAGCAGCCATCGCCTACGCGCTTGCACACACGGAAGCACGCTACATAATTTCCGACTCTAAAACTGCGATACTAAATTTTGCGCGTGGTAGAGTTCACGTTTCTGCGTTCAACATACTGAGCTCGGGCGCCCCGCTATGTGGAGCTGATATGGGTGCCTGCGCACTCCGGGAATCCCGGTAACGAAGCCACCAACGCGTTAGCCTGAGGTTCTTTAAAGCAGGCGCCGACGGCCTCCAATCCGGGATTCACGCGTGATCGCATGCGCTCCATCAGTGAGCTAACTCAGGCCTATCGGGCCGAGCGTCTCTATCCCCCACATCACCCGTCTCTAGATAACTGCCACCAGACGCGCACCCTCCCGTCCCCTTATAGTGCGTCTCGCTACCCCCACGCCCTCACCGATCCCTCCTACACCTTTTGCAACAACCCCACCGCCACCCTCGCCCACATCCTGTTCCAATGCCCGGCTGATCCTCCCCCGCGGGCCCCGCCGGAGTGGTGTAGCGGACGCCCGACCACTGTGCCGGAGTACCCGGGTTCGAACCAGACCCCGGCGGCTGCATTTCGATGGAGGCGAAACGAAGAGGTGCCCGTGTGCTGTGCGATGTCAGCACGTTAAAGATCCCCAGGTGGTCGAAATTACTCCGAAGCCCTCCACTGCGGCTCCTCTTTCTCTCTTCCCACTTTCACTCCCACCTTCCTCCCTTCCCTTACGGCGCGGTTGAGGTGTCCACAGAAAACAAGTGCCACAGTTACCGCGCCTTTCCCTTCCTATAAATCAATCAGTTTTTTTTCCTCCCCCGCGGGGTCTAGAGCACCTTACCACCTGGGAGGATTGGGAGACCCTGCTGCACTCCGGGGACCTGGTTCGGCAGAAGATCGCCACAGACTGGGCTGCCGACGTGATGAACCATAGGAACATGAACGTTTGAGTGTAGTGGGGCCGTGCGGGGGCCCATGGGCATGCATGCCCCAAACTCCTCTGTTTTAATAAAGTTATTGCTACTACTACTACTGTAAATTTTAAATTCTTCCGATCCCGAGGTTGTCGCTGGCGGTTGGCCGTCGAGCAACGGAAGAGCGATCAAGCCAAGGCGAAACGTGCGGTGCTACGTATATCCAGGCGTAGCAGAGCTGAGCCACTGAATTTTTTTTTTTTCTTGCTGGCGCCGGATACGCTGTCAAGCAAGTTGGTGGCCAGCCTCGGCATGAAGAACGAATTCATCAGCGCCCTTGACTGTGGGGTTAACACTATCAGGCATTACGCCCAGGGTAGTCATGGCTTCGCAACCGTGTGCTAAACGAAATTAACGAAGTGCGTCGTTTCTTACGGGGCAGTTATTATACGTGAAAGTGACATAGGGAAGTATTGCGTCCCAGTTCCGATGGTCCTCGTCGACATACACTGAAATGATGGCGGCGATTATATTAAGCCGTTCGGTGAGTCCATTTGCTTGCGGGTGATAAGCGGTTGTCCTCCGGTGACTTGTGCCACTGAGTCGCATAACCTCCTGTGTAAGCACCGAAGTGAAAGCTGTTCCCCTGTGAGTTACAATGACTGCGGGTGCACCGTGACGAAGTACTATGCTCTGCGTGAAAAAGGTAATTTCAGCAGCGTTTCCAAGAGAAAAATACTGTATAGTATCGCAGTTCACAGTATCGGTTGAGATAGTCCGTGGCAAACATAATGTATCGGTTACCGAGCGAGGAAGCGGGACTTGTGGCGGATCAATAGGTTAAGTCGGCGGCGTCTTGTGACATTGGCACGTACTCCGGGCAAGTTTTGACGCGTAGCGCTTGACAACTGCAATACTTTTGGCGTATGCGCGCCATCGTTCGGGAAAAACCCAGGTGATCAGAAAGGTCGTCGTTTATCGTCGCGAAAAGCCTGTACGACGAGAAGGTAAACAGCTTCCGACGGCCCATAGTTCTTGTAGAGGATGCCATCTCGTTAAGAACGATGACAATCCGTTAGAGAAGTTTCGGGGCGGAGTCTGATTATTTCCTTCCAAGTATACTCAATGAGAGGCCGTAGTTCACGATGGTCTCTTTATTGTTGAGCCAAAGTGTCTGTGGAGATAACGCCAAAAACTTAGAATCGTCTTCTAACTTAGTGCTGTTATGCTGAAGAGGCGCACAGGACAGCCTACATCACTGTTCTTGCCTGATTTATAGACGATGGTGACATGAAATTCTTGAAGTCGAGGTTCCAGGATGCTAGGTGTCCTGAGGGGTCTTTGAGGCTCACCAGCCAATAGAGTGAGTGGTGATCGCGATCACTACTCGGAAAGGCCGGCCATACAAGCAGGGGCGAAATTTTGTCACTGCCCACACAATAGCTAGACTTTCGGTACTGGGGATAAGGTGCGGCTTGCGTATGCGATTACGCGTTCAACACCATCCTGCCATTGTAACATAAAGACTGCTCCAAGGCCGGCGTTACTTGCGTCTGTGTGCAATTCTGTGTCGGCTTCCTCGTCGAAGTCAGCAAGTGCAGGCGCACTTTGAAGACGGTTTCGTAGTTCCTCGAAGGATTGTTGCTCTTGACCCCCGCAAAACAGTTTGTTCTCTTTTGTGAGGCAGGTTAAGAGCTCAGCTTTCCGCGAGTTCTTCGCAAAACGCCGTGAGTAGGTGCAAAGACCCAGAAAACGATGTACGCTTCGCTTGTCAGTTGTTTCAATGTTTTCTGTCGAAGAGCTGAAATTACAAATATTTTTCCAGAAAACATGAGAGACAAGCATGCATCACACACATGGAACTAATTGGGTGCGATGAAACCAGTTGGGTTGGGCAGAACCCATTGGTGTTTTTTGTTTTTGTTTTTTTTTTACTGGGAGGACAACAGGCGACACCCATGAGCACATCGACGGTTGTATCACGTCGTCCTGGAGCATTTTCTGAACTTGCCGGTGAATTGCATCCTGCTCCTTTGGAGAGGCCCGACAAGGCGACTGACATAATGGTCTCTGGTTTTCGTCGACCATAATTCGATGCTTTGTGAGCAGTGTCTGTCTAACCTTAAGAGGTTGATGCAAAACAGTCCCGCAAAGAGTCTATAATGATCTCCAGGCAACATTTTTTATTAGACAGGAGGCCCGGGTTGACGTGTTTTAAGTGCATAAGTAGTCGACTTTTCTATTGACTGTGATATCATACAATGCGTACTGTCCTGGCATTCAGCGAATTCTTCAAAATACGCAGTCGTATTGCTCGCCAAACATGTTCACGTACCGATGTTCGTCATCAAAAGTTTGGTTCACCTGTCCTTCAGTTCAATAAGTCAGCCAGCTACACAGACTCAAACATGCTGGCTCGACGGTATCACAACGTATGTGATCGTCACAGACTCACAGCTCCAGCATGTGTTGCTCGGGTTAGGCGTCAAGAGTACGGTGGGCGGCAAACGACAGTCGACCGCAGAGCCACACTCCCGTAAAAAATTTGAACTTCTTTGGAGCACTCGGGAAGTACAGCAAAGCAGACGGGGTAAGTTACGCCGCTGGTCTGTATTTGCGAGGTACAGACACCAGTCGGCATCACCACATGGCCGCCGGCTATCTGGATCTGCAGCCCACTCCAAGACGTCAAAACCTAATTGAGGGCCGTGGCTATAGCCTGCTGCTCTTTACCGAAAAATCAGCGCCGGTGTCCACGAGTGCATTGACGTTACAGTTGTTGACGATTGCTGTAATTTCGGCGGAAACCAATTTTTCGCAGCTCGTTGCTAGGCTCGTCGGATCAAGTCACCGTCGGAAAATCGTCGGATGGAGGCTCTTGATCAATTGTGTGCAGCTGCAGTGGCCCCCGGAAGACGCCCTTTTTAGTTTTCCCGCCGTGGGAATCAACGTGCTTCTGAACTGGCCAGAGGTCAATGGGCGGTTGGGAGAAGGGAATCTTGGTGATGGGGATCGATCGGGACTGGCGTCGTTGTGCGATCGAGAGCTGCGCGTTAGCGGCCAGGTAGTGCTCGATCTCCTGCGGTCGCTTACCGTAGCACAGTCGAGGTGCTTCGGGAGAAAAACCCAAACTCATTTGGCGGTACGGCCAGCAGAATATGACCAGGCTCCTCGCAGTGGTAGCACAATGGCTGGTTGTTTCGGGTTCGCCACACGTGCACTTTACGGATGGCGGGCCTGAATTCCTGCTGTGGGATGGGTACAGCTGGGACTTGGTACTGCACAGGAGGTAAAGTAGTAACAGGAGAAAAGGCTTGTGGCACTGGCGTAGCAATTGTGATTATGTAGGGCTCCGGCTGCGGGGTTACAGTGGCTGCACCACTCTCCGGATTTCATCCCGGAAAATGCCCGCTACTACAGTGGCGCTTGCCTGTGGAGCTTCGAAGCGGAGTAGTGGGCAGCGACGTAGACGTGCAGTGATGGGCAGTTTCTACAGAAGCCAGTCGGCCGTACTGCGTGCCCCGCTCTTGCAGAGTGCTCCATACCCGTTGCCTCTTTTGTTTATTCCGCCAGTTCTTGGCGGGTCGCGGAGGAGTACGGCAAAGCTGCGCCTTTCCACCCCGTATTAGGTAGCGCACCTGGCCTTAGGCACAGCTGGATCAGCTCGGTTGAAGACTCGCGTCATATATCTTCAATGAACATATGGCAACACTTTCATTCTGGTGCTGCGCTAGCTTGAGTGTAGGGTAAGTACAGCTTTCTCTTTCCTCTTGTGAGTGATTTCCAGTGATTCCCTGTTGAAAGAGCGTTTCAAGCAAAAGTCCTGAATGTAAAAACATCACCAATGTGGGTGCAATTTTTATGCGGGGAATAAGAACAGTAGCGGGGACAAATTATTTTCCTAAGAATGCGTGCCAAGGGCAGCACAGGAAGTTATCTTGAACTTACATCTTCCTGAAGCAAGGCAAGATAGCTCAGACAAGATGCAGAGGGCGCCACTTCTCATCGCTGTGGCTCGATGCGCATTTCTGCATGGGTACGTCCTTAAAACACCTGCAGCTTTTGCAACACTTTTTTATTCAAGTATTACTCAACACCAAAATGCCAGTGTTCTTACACAATCGGCACGACAAGGCAAAAAGGCAAGATTAGAGGCGCGTCAATTATTAACACAATTATAAAAAAGAGACTTCGCGACTCAAAAAAAGATAACACGGCTAAAATACCAACATGAACAACGGACACTCGTCAGCATGAGGGGAAATAAAGCATATGCGAGACAGCTGCCACATATATAATGAAACAGAAATGAATCACAAAAATCATTAAATAAAATCTCCCATCATCAGTTGTTCCCTGCTAGTGAAAGTGGTGAGGCCTAGTTTAGGTTATGGTATAAAATGGTACAGGTAAAATCCTAACGTTGTTAAGCAAAAAGGCTGCATAAATTTAACTGCTCTAAAATCAGATTAGTGAAAAACAGTAAACATGAGAGTGCATAGGAAGACATCCAGCTTGCCAATTTAACGACTTAACGAGAGCCTCCTTACTTGAGGATCTCATATAAAACACAGTGACAATATGTCGTCTAAAACACGCACAAATGTACCAACCATAAAGGCACCTGAGAACAAATGTGCTCTGGCATTCCATTCAAAAGGGAATGTGAAAGAACCAGTTTCCTGGTATTTTGACTAATGCTGTTCACTACTCTGAAACACATTTTGGCGAATATAGAGAAGGCAGGACAGAGTCTCAGATATTTAAGACAGATACCCAACATCATTGTGGGCAACTGAAAATCAGACTGTTCAGAACAGTTACATACAAGTATGTGATGACGCACACTAACAGTTCAACACAGCTTGGTTAGCTGCCCGTGAGTAGCTTATCTATGTATATACTCTGAACAGCTACGATGCAGGCCAAAGACACCGCTCAGTAGGAGTCATGGCTGCAGAATGTAGACAACTGCTATGGTTACCTCATCGTGTTACTGGAATGCTGTCATTTTTGAAAAAAGAGTCAGAAATGCCATCAAACAGCACAATAAAGAAAAGGCACTCGAACACTGGAGAAAACTGTTCAGAATTCACAAGATCGATAGCGCAGCTATGCTTCTAAACACAGCACGAAGCCGGGTAAGACCTTGTTATCAGCTGCGGTAGTTAGGCACTTTTGTTAAAGGCTAACGGCATTTCGCAACACTTCAGAAGGCCAAAAGAAAGGCATCATTTTCTCCGAGAGAAAGGCATCATTTTCTCACTATAAGTTAACTGCGCATTTGAAATGATGGCTTGTACAGTGCACTATAGCTGAGCACTATAGCCTATAGCTATAGTGCACTATAGCACTATAGTGCACTATGGCCTATAGTGCACTTATAGCCCTTGCCAGTGCAGTGTTACACTGCTTGATAACATGTCTAGCAAGTACTCACTGACTAAAAAAGCTTGCTAAAGTCAGCAGCTCTAACAATAAGGCTAGCAGCAACTGTGCTGTTATGGACTCATCTCACTAAAAGGCTGGTACTAATTACCACATTCACCCGAACTCACCCAAGCATAGCACAACCACAACCATAATGCAAGGGTCACGATTGCCAGAGCAAGAACAGGCAAAATGCGATTGAACTGTAAAATGCAGCTGTTTCAACTATAACACGACGAATAAATTTTCATTTGCTATCAGTAAAAAGGTCACATAATTCAGGCAAGTGCGGTATGATAGCTTCCAGAGTACCCACCCAGAAGGCCGGAAGCCCCGACAATATTTTTTTTGTTTATTTTTGCGCAACCTCAGTATTCAGAGCCTGAAGTTTTGATTCCCACTTTCTCCACTAGATAACTGTTCACAAAGAGATGTCATGTAGGCGCAGCATGCGTCGCTGCACTCCAAAACCCATCCCACATGTTACAGTCACAGCAGTAACATTCCAGCAGAAAATCACAAAAGACTGGGACAGACAACACAAAGCCATAAAACAAAACTATAAATTAGGTGAAACTACAAAACAAAAGAATCGAGACACTGGAGTTAGGCCTTGTCAGCAGCATCTGTACAAAGTGTCACGAGTTGGACATAAAATAATCTTTTTTTCACTCAAAATATATGCAAGTAGCAAAATATGCTTAAAACTCACAAAAGTGCACAATGGTCATTAGAGGAAATATTGGAAAAGAATCCCCGACCACGTGCGCAAAAATTTACAGTTCACCAGGACTTCGATCAGAACAACCTTAGAGGCCAGCATTCTCAAAATGACAAACATTCTGATGTGGACCAACAAATGAGATTCCCACCCGCGCACATTCCGCAAAAGAAACAAGAAAGGTCAGTGAACGCTTCTCCGACCCCACCTAGAATGCCCCAAACAAGAGGGCAATAACATATTCGAAAGCAGCCTAAAACCACTGCTGTGACTGTGCAACAGGGCTGACACATCTACCTGTTGTATGTAAACATAACTTGCTTACAAGGAAAAAAAAATGTTGGCTGTAGCCTTCACATACACATATATACTTTAAATCATGTAAATATATAGTAGACAAATGTGCTTTCTTCTTTCAACAATGACTATAAGCAAGGTGCAGCAAAATGCTTGATAAAGTATGCAACTGTCTTAGACATGAACACTGCTGACACCGTGAATATCGTCTTGCTTATCCTCTCGCATGGTGATGAAAAATGAAACCGGTTACATCGGCTATGCAGTCAGCCGAAAACTACACCTCTGTATGAACACTACTCCATCCCACAAAGTATCAAATTCACACTGCAGTTTCAGAAAAAAAAAAAAGAAGCACAATAGGTGTGCGACAAGTAGTATGAGTTGTTTCAGCACTTCCTGCTCGACCGGCTTCCCTGCCCTTGCTCTGTCTTCAGACAATGACAAAAGGTGGCCAGCTTCAGTCGGGCAGATTGTTTCTTTTTTTTTTGCCAATCATGGCAGGAAATGCCTGCCAACTGAGGTGACCTTCCCCGACCAACAGGTCATGTTCAACCTACAAATTGTGTTGAACATTCATACAAACTTCAAACCTAGCGACATCTGGAGCTACAGCGATGCAAGATACTTGTACAGTTACAAAATGCAAACAGCCTCATCTCGCAGCATGAGCAGAGCACAGCAATGCCATCGAGAGAACTGCTATCCACAAGTTCTGCAGCAAAAAAATGTCACAAGAAATAGTTTTCATATGAAGACCGCCATATTTGATGCTTCACACTGCTAACCCTTGCCTTCGGGTGTCCAACAGCAAATTATTGGCGCTGCTATGAGGATGACCTTGGATGCTTTGAACACAGTTTGCCATTCTCTGCCCCAATACGATGAACCGGCCACGCTAGACCGACGTTGTATCAAGCCTCCCCCCCCACCAAACACTTAAGTGCTTTTTTTCACACTTTTCTCCGGAGAACACCGGGCAGCTTTTTCCAGCTGGGACATGTCTGCCGAGGTCCCCTTGCGCCACACCAGAACACTGCAAAGGAGCTTGACTGCAGCAGCGACTGCGTGCCAGCAAGACGCTCTCTGCCCAATTGAGTGCAGCGACTTGCACTTGTTGTCGCATGGTTCCGGGGGAAAAAATCCCTGAATGCTGTCAGATTCGCACCCATGTTGGACACTGCCAGACTCCCACTAATGATGCACACTTCCGTACAAAGGCGGCGCTACCCTCAGTGCGGCAGGCGAGATTCCGTCGAGGGTGCGAGGCTCACAGGTGCCATCGGCTGAGACTGGACGGACCTTTCTGCCTCCACTCGCGTGGTGTCACGCAGACTTCCTCAAAGGCCGAGGTTGAGGCCATGGTGCTCGCACCCAGAAAGGCCATGTGGACGCGATAGGGTGACGCGTGCACCTGGGAAGCAAAGGTACCAGTCACTAAGAGTTCCAGGAAACTGCGAGTACAGAGTTTCTTGCATTCACTGCATTACTTGAAATGTACGAAACAGACAATGCATGGAGGGATGAAAGGGGGGGAACCGATCAAAGCACAGACACAGCATCATCACCTGTTATTTTACTAGAATACAAAGACACAGTTTTCACAACATTCACATCAGTAAGCTAATTGGTGCTCACTGTCATTGTAAAATGTACAAAGTGCAGCTATTTTATATTTGATCACGTATGAACAGTGAACAGGAGCAGTGTTTACATGGACCCGATAAGTGCGGGTTGAGTTCAGTTATCAGGTTTAAAAACTGGTTACGGGGTTGGTATAAACGCTGTTGGGTCAGTTCGAGAAGTCAGAGTAGAGTCAACTCCGGCGCACAGGGTGGGTTGACTCGACTTGATACTGCTGTAGGAAGCGTGTAAATGCAGTATGAAAAATACCAGAGATTCGCTAAGGAGAAAGACGAGAAATGATGCTATCTGTTAGTTCTTCTTCTCGACACAAGGGGCCGCCGTAATCACCGCTCGCCGAGTAGAGTTGGTGTAAACCTGGTAAGGTAGACTCCACTCAACTTTACTCCTCAACTGGACACCCGCAGTCGGGTTCATGTAGAGAGGGCTTAAATGAGTTAAGTTACTAATGTGGTGCCAAAACCATAAACAAGGTGCAGAAACATACACAAGACAAATACTATCAAGTGCCTTCATTCACAGAAAAACAAAATTTACATACTTCAGATAGTACCCAAAAATAAAAAAATTCTAAGCACTTGGGTGCATAGAGAGATGGCATTCTCATTTCTTTTTACAAGCCATAAAACATTCGCACGTACCCAATCCTCCAGCTATATTCTGGTATTTTAAATACAAGTAAGAAAAAATGCCTAATTTTCATCGAAGCCTGGCAGAAGATAGATAGATAGATGTATATTTTAATGGCAACAGGAGATGTCTGCCTGGTGGTAAGCCTAGCATGCTACTCCTGATGAGGGTTGAGGGATGAGGGTGACAGAGTGTGGGAGGGGAAGGGGAAATAAATGAGAAAAAAAGAGAATCGGTGTCGCACACTTTCACACGCACATAAGCACACACGGATGAGTTTTAAAGGGTATTGATCAACCCTGTGTCCTTAAGGAAAGTTAACTTTCACACGCACATAATCACACACAGATGAGTTTTAAAGGGTATTAATCAACCCTGTGTCCTTCAGAAAAGTTAGTAAGGCCTTGGTAGCTCGCGCAGCAGACGATCCGTCGCACCAAGGACCCAGGACATGTTCAAGGCGCAAGGCTGTTTCTTTAGGTAAGCTTAAATTATTGCGCAGTGTCCTGCGATGTGCAGTAAACCGTTGACAGGATGTTACCAAATGTTCAAAATTTTCACACACATCACATGTAGAGCACAGAGGCCTGTTCGCTATGCCTATTTTATGTAGTGTATGACACATTTAGGCGGATTCTGTGTAGACAGTTTCGATGCCACCTGTTCAAATTGTGAGGAATTCGAAAGACGCAAGTGGGATCTATTCGGTGTAGAGGTCGATATTGATAGTTCGGGTCACACCACAGAGAGCGTTGCAATCGCCACGATTCAGTTGCTACAAGTCTTGCTGCATCTCTTCGTGAGAATGGTATTGAAATTGTCCTTGTGGAATCTTTTAGTTCTTTTGCAGCTGCGTCTGCGAGGTCGTTGCCCGCGATGCCGCAGTGAGCAGGTAACCACTGTAGCACAATGCTGTGACTCAGGTCATAGGCCTCTGTGTGTAGCTCATTTATGTAAATGACGAGCTCTTCCTGAATTCTTGATGATTTAAGCAATTGTAGTGCAGCGCGACAATCGCTGAAGATAACCCATGCTGCAGGGCGTTGTTGTAGAATATATATAATTGCTTCTCTCAGAGCTGCTAACTCAGTAGCCACAGCTGAAGTGCGATGACTGAGTGTTGCCGAGATTGTGGTGTGCATTGATGGTATCCACGCCGATGGATGAAGAAATAGCTGTGACAGAGCCATCAGTATAGATGTGGCAATGATGACTGTAGCGTGCACAGATGTGCTCAAGGGCGAAGTATTTAAGTGCGGGTCCTGGGGTGTGGGCTTTTCTTTTGATGCCAGGTATAGTTGTCGAAATTTGCCATGAAGCAAACCTCCATGGTGGGAAAGATGACAGTACTGCACGTTGATATTGCGCAGGCAGTAGATTGGAGAGTGATGTCAAGCTTAGCTCTGAAAACGGGTGGGCAGGTTCACGTGCAAAGCGCAGCTGGGCGCGAAGCAGCTCTTGCGGTATCAGCACGGTTACAGATAGACGTCTGCTCTCCGCCAGAGTGCCCACTGTGGAAGTGTTTTTTGGAAGACCAAGGCACACTCTCAAAGCTTTGGCCTGCATGGCTTCAAGTAGTTTAATGCTTGACTGCGAGAGGCCTTGAAGAACAGGGAGGCTATAACGCAGAAGACCTTCACAAAGTGCTCCATAAAGCCGTAATAAGGAATCGGTAGAGCAGCCTCTTCTGGTCGTTGAGAGCATACGGAATATAGATACGTATGAAGAGAGTTTGGTCTTAAGTTGTTGAACGTGTGGTGACCATGAAAGAGACCTATCAAAGGTCACACCTAGAAATTTTTTATGGTTGACATACGGTATAGGACTGCCAGCAACTTTCAGTACATAACGGGAGAGATCACGTCGTGAAAATGAAATTGCTGCGCACTTTTCTGGAGATATAACAAGACCTCGCTTGTTTAAAAATAATGCAATGCCAACTATTGCTTTTTGTAGCCGAGCATGCACAATGCGCCTGTTTCTTCCGGAGCACCATATGCAGATGTCATCTGCGTAGAGGGAGATTTGAACAGTAGGTGGCAAGGACCTGTCCAAACCAAGAAGAGATATATTGAAGAGGGTTGGACTTAAAATCCCTCCCTGAGGAACGCCACGAGACACATGATGTAAGGACGTGTCACCTTGATCCGTTGACATGTAAATGGTCCTATCCAGAAGATAGTCAGAAAGCCAGTTATACATTCGTCCAGCAATGCCAATTGAACGCAAGGCTGAATGAATCGCCTCGTGCGTGACATTATCAAATGCTCCTTTAACGTCAAGAAAAACAGCAATAATTAGAGACTGCTCAGCTTTGCTGCGCCTGACACAGTTGGCAAGAGCAATAACATTATCAATACTGCTTCGGCCTTTTCGGAAGCCAGACATTGATGGAGGGTAAATTCCCCTATTCGTCAAGTCCCAGGTAAGGCGTGAATGAACCATTTTTTCCATCAATTTCCCAACACAGCTTAGCAGTGCAATAGGAAGATAAGCGTTTAGATCAATTGATGGCTTACCAGGTTTAAGAACGGGTATTACGCGCGCAGTCTTCCAGCTCTCTACAAGGCTGCCAGCTATCCAAGAGTTGTTATAGATGGTAAGCAGCTGAGTTTTGGCTTTTCTTCCAAGACGCGACAGCGAAGTGTAGCTAACATGGTCAGGCCCTGGGCAAGATCTTTTGTTGGTAACTGCTAGCGCAGCTTGAAGTTCTTCCATAGTGAACAGTTCGTCTAGGAAAGAAGTGTTGGGCGACGGGACAAAGGTGGGGAGCACATTTTGCAGTGAAGGAGCTGCTAATGGAGCAATCATCTTTGAACAGAAAGTCTCTGCTACATGAAGACAAGTAGTATTGGCATTTAGAGCCACGCACTCGAAAGGATGTAGTTGTGAAGGCTGACTTCTTAAGCTTCGTACAATACTCCACACTTTAGATAGTGGCTTTCTAGGATCTAATTTTGCACAAAAAGATGTCCATTTCCTTCTTTCTAGCTTGTCCAAATGGCGTTGAACGTGTTTTTGTGCTCGCCTAGAAGTCCGGATATCGTCTCTAGAAAGTGTCTTGCGCGCTCGTCTTTCTGCTCTGCGACGTATTGCTCGAAGTTTTTCATATTCGGCGTCAACAGCTGAGTACACCTTTGGCAGGTGGAGGACTCTCGTGTGCAATGTTTGAGCATGTGCTACTGCAGCAATGAAGGAGCCATAACGTTTCCACCGCACACTGGCTGTGTGGAAACGTGTCAGCCACTGTGCGGTAGGTGGTCAGTTATGGCTGCCGGTGGACTGCGCGACCCTCCTGTAGCTTCCTGCGTGCAAACGTACGGGGCACAAAAGGTTTGGTCAGAGGTGTTCTCTGTGCCCAGGGTCTAACCCAAGCAGAGGGCAAAATGCCTGGCAGAAGGTTTCTTGATACACGTCTGCATCTTTGTGGACAACAATTCTTTAATCGGTCCTCTAGACGTCCGACTGGTTTGGTTGGTTTGGTTTGTGGGGTTTGGTGTCCCAAAGCGACTCAGGCCATGAGAGACACTGTAGTGAGGGACTCCAGAAATTTAGACCACCTGTGATTCTTTAACGTGCTCAGACATCGCACAGCACACGGGCACAGTGAACTAGAATATTTTCCAGTGGCGCGACCGCACCTCTCAGCCTGACGCACACTGTGTCCCCTGCAGCAGCGGTGCCGCGATCAATCACTCTTGAACGCTCGGCTCGCCTCCGCAGCATGCGATGCTAGCACACGAGACTGGAAAGCGGTGCTTCGTAATATAGCTGCGCTTTTAACATAGTTTTGTTTTGCGCTTGCTATTTATCGTTAATATTTGAAGATATCTGAAATGCGCAGACGTTTACTGAATTGAGTGTACAATGTCCGACCTGCCATAGCAAGCAATAACAGACGAAGGCTATTGAGCACATTGTAAACTTTTTTTTTTTTTTTTAAGCTAAGTATTACAAGCTGTTACAGTTCCGACATATTTCGAGATACTAAATTTCGCAAAGTAACATCATGGGACCATTTCTCACAGGATATAGGTGATTAAAAAAAATAATAAATAAATAAATAAATAAATAAATAATATATATATATATATATATATATATATATATATATATATATATATATATATATATATATATACATACACCGTTTCCATTATCAATCAAGACACAATTTCAGAGAATATTAAGTGTGTAAAACTAATGATTCCACGCTGATACGAGAATGCACTTCAGTTAACACATATAAAAGCAATTGACACAAAAGCAGTCGAAACACTGCTTCATACGATTTTAATGCAGCCAGCTGCTGCTTTGGTGATAAGGAGCTTATCTTTTGAGAAAGTATTTCCTCAGCTGTTGCAGCGTACTTAGTTTTCATTTCCTGAAGATCCACTGCGAGCTTGTCTAGCTTTGATAAAAGCCGTTTATTTTTTCGGGAACACGCTTGCAGCTTCTTGGCAACGGGACCGCGGCATCGTGAATCAGTATTTTAGCTGTTCGTTCCTCAACGCCTTTTCAGGCGTGACTGCCGCTAAAAAGCGATTTCCTTAAGTACTTGCAACTGGCGCATGCAGCGTCATCTTTGGTTACCTTGCCTTGGCAGCGAGTACTATATGCTGTTCTTGATTTGTACTCAATTTGACTTTGCAAGCTTGCTGTTCGGCTGTTCATCAGGGAGCTTTCATCCCTTGACGCTGCACCTTTGCAGATATGAAAATCATGCGCTTCTTGCATTGTGGTTACAGCATCTTGCATTGTTGCCACTGTTGCTCGATGTAGGTTCCTCTCCCACATGGATCTGCGCTCAGGATCAGCAGGCACCATGAATAGCGACAACTTTCGCGTGTTTTTTGTTCTCTCGTATCCTGTGCTGCACCCTGGGGTCTAGCAGTGTTGAATCGTTGCTTTACACTCATTGTTGCCAGAAGTGAATAGAATCACATTAATACATTCACATCAAAACACTTGTGCAATGCAACCACACTGAACGAAAAGCTAGCGCACAACTGACGCGCCGTCGGGCGTGCTCTGACCGGCCGCCTTCAAAAGTCGACAACAGCGCCGCCGCTTCAGGAGACACTCCCGGTGACATGTGTAGCAAGGCGCTGCCCCCTCCGCTCGCTTCACTGGAAAATGTTCTAGTTCACTGTAACATGGGCGCCTTGCTTTTCACCTCCATCGAAAAGCAGCCGCCGAGGTCAGGATTCGATCCCGCATCCTTGGGCACAGTAGTTGAGTACCCTAAGCACTGCGCCACCCCGGCAGGGTGGCGCAGTGCTTAGGGTTTTTCAAGTACTAGGGTTTTCAAGTGGTTAGGGCTTTTCAAACACCTTTGCTGAAAAGGCAGCCGTTGCAGAAGCAGTGCTTCACTTCAATACTGGAAATGTATATGCAGCAACTGCCATTCTTCAAGAAATGAAAATGAATTTGAATGTAGACTCCGGCTCAAAAAGAGCCAAAGAAAAAGACGTATGTCGCACCACTGCTTCCAGGAAGAAATGGGCATTATCACTGGGCCTCCAGACGATGGCAAAAAATAAGCACCAATCTAGGATGCACTCAAATTATTCCCCAGAGACATTCTTGTAATTGAGGAGCTTGTTTCCATAAAGGTGCTTAAAACCGTTTTTCTCTGTTTTCTCAAAATTACAATTTTGACACACTAGCAGTTTTGGAGAGAACATATCTCTGCTTGTAGTTGTGCTGGCACAGTAACTTTTCTTTTTCCTGAAAAAAGAAACTCTTAGTAGTAAGACTAATTTCACTGCACATTAGTCAGTAACATTTTAAAAAAAGATACTTTGTATAAGGCAGGTGCGGGAACTCTTGCTGCAATGGGTTTGGTAGCCCCTAACTTTACACCTAATTGGCCTAGGAGGCTCATTCTTGTTTTACTACATTCCTTAGATGTTAAACATCAGTTTGGTGGACTAAATTTTATCACGGCATCAATTGTTTGGGAAGTTATTCAACTCCAAATTAGAAACATAAAATTGTAAATATTTTGAAAACTAATTGTTGTGCGGAAAAAATAAATGCAGATTTAAAATAAGCGCATAAAACTTCATAAAACACAACAGTTTCATTGCAATCAACCCACAAATAAAAACAATTGTTCAAAGAGGGGTGCTCCCCCTTAAATATAGTAGTTACAACCGTTATGAGGTCTGCCCATGTTTGCCAGACCTACATCCAGACATACCAAGACATCCAAATACGTGCGACATCTATGCCTAGATTGATCAAAAAAAAAAAAAAGCCTTTGATGACTCATTCGAGCAAATTTGGCAACAGTGTCCAAAGTATAATTGTGGCCAACTTATAGCAAATTGAGAGTGAATAAAGTTAATTGATTGTACGCTCTTATTTTATTTGTTTTATGCTTTCAATAACCAAACCTTTTAGATGCCCCCTGTCTATTTCTCCATCAGATTTACCCCTCACCCCCCCCCCCCCCCCTTTCAACCTCAATACAAAATGTGTTACCATCGAAATAGGTATGTCCTCACCTTGGGCTGCAGTGACTCAGGGGTGAGAGCATCCAGCTCAGTTTGTAGCCGCTGGGGCAGCCCCGGCAACAAGGAGAGCCCACCGGACAAAAAGACCGAGCGCGCCATCTGGCGGCGCACGTCAAGCGAGCACTCCTGGAGTGCCCTCTGGAGCAACTTGCCCAGTCCTGGGCAGTCCAGCCCCCACAGCTCAGGCCGGAACAGCCCCTCAGGGCACTGGAAGCGACCCAAGTCCAGGCGGGCCTCCCTGAAACATAACAGCCTTTGTATGACCACCACTGCCGAGGGAGTAATGCCTCGACAGTCATAACTCATTAATGTGACCCCTGCTAATATAGACGACGAAAATTATCCCCTTCGGGCGCCATGTCTCTGTATGGAGACTCGAACTTTCTGCGGCCTGCTGTGAAAAAAGGCAATGTAAAACACTGTTTTAATGTTTATAAACATGTGCCCTGAGCCACTTTATTGACAACTGGCCCCATCTTACGCAAAGTAAAAGAAATCCTGCCTGAAAAGCACGGCAAAAATGGACACAGCTACATTCTACACGGCCAACAGTAATTGCTTCTTGTTTTTGCCATTTTGGACTGTTAAGAATCTGAGCTGACCTAGATATTAGAATTTATTTATCGGAGCCCATGACTGTGAAATAATGGCTATCATCCATGTTATGAGCGTATTCAGTCTTGCATGCACTTCCAAATGTTAGCGTTCGGGGACAGGGCACCTCTGTTGGCACGCTCCTTTTCTTAGTAATCTGTGTCACTTTATTACTTTGTGTGCCCTGCTGTGCAATAAGGGAATAAAAGCGCCGTTTTGGATGTTTCAAAACACGCCAGACTCGACAAACTTGACTTCTTTATGTTACTGTACCCTCTTAGGTGAAGAACCAGAAAGTGGCCAGTAAGGGTAATTTCTCACTTTTTAACTTTTGCTCTGTGCAACAGCTGGATCGAGTACCTGTGAGACGCAAGTGCAGAGAAGCTTGCACAGAAAATTATTTTGGACATGAAGGCCTTCCAAACTGATGTTGCAAACAGCCTAGTTGCGTGCAACAGAACACCTCGAAAATTGCTCGGATGGCCAAGTAGTGAATACCCACAGCCTGTTGCGATGAAGGCTAAACTGCATTTGCTACTGACGGCTACCATTATGTACAACGACTACAACCACTGGCCGGAGCAAGTCAACACACCGAACTCACAGCGCTGCCGCCGCAAAGGATTTAGAGTGAAGTGTTGAATTTGCTGCCAAAAGTGGCACATTTGTTTGTGCATGCCTGCTCAGAGCAATTGCTTTTACATTTTTCACAACAGTATACTCTGAAGTGATTGATTTAATTAAAAAATCAAACAATAAACCGTTAACCACCTTTTGTGCAATACCTTACCAAGGCCACTATCGCACTTTCTTCTAATAGCGTGCATTACTTTTTCTGTATTAAGGTGCCCTGTCCCCAAATGGGGACACTGCATAAGACAATGAAAAAATAAAATTTTTCTTTCAGTTTCTTCTGGACCCGTCATTTGAGGCGCGGACAACCGAAAATGGCCCTCAGATATTTCTTCGTATTGAAAAGATTTTTTTCGCGCCTGAAGGAGATAAAAACAATTTTTCTAGGGGATCTAAATTTTTAATGCATTTATGCCTCGTTAATATCAAAACGAGGCTATCTGGACAACTGATAAGGAGGAAATGCAGACAGCCCATTGCAGCCCACATATTTTTGTTGCGTTAACGCCAACAGAGATGAAAGAAACATCTTTACTGACTTACTCAGACATTTCATTTCTGACATTTTGAGTGTAGGTCAATTAACAAGTGAAAATGACTTTCGTGATTTCATTATTTACAGTGTGACGTTGCTGTGTCGATGCATCGCACAGTTGGCTAGTTAGAAAACCCTCCCTGCAGCTTGCACAAAGTAGAAAGCTAAATTTGGTCATTTTCTCCCAGCTAAATGCTGATGTAGTGTATGTGAACAGTTGTAAAGGTTACTCTCTATCCACGATACGCCATTGAGCTCTAATAGACAAGTAGAGATGTCAAGTCGCACCACGTTAACAGTGAAACCTCGTTATAACGAACAGTTAAAGAAATCGAAAAATAGTTCACTATATCCATAATTCGTAATACATATAAAATTTCGTAGAAAATACATGCAAGAGCAGCAAAATTCAATCAGAGAAGGCACAGCAACTCGGAGGGTGCTTACTTGGGCCATGACCATTTATTTACGTGCAAAGAATTGAGTTATTGCGGCTTGCTTTTTTGTGTTGACCCCGTTCCGTATCACGCCCTGTTCCACAGTTTGCAAACACTCAACAAGGGCAAACCCACTGCCCTCAATAGCACTGCAGTGGCGGTGCAGTACAATGAAGCAAGCGCTTCTTGTGAAGCCGGAATGTTCTCGTCTGTTGGGTCAGCCTGAGCTTCGTCTGCGGGCTGTTCAGAAACTTCCGCAGCAATTTCGACGTCCGTCAATACAGCCTTGGTCACTGCGATGTTGTCGCCGCCTACAAAGTCTTCTACAGTCATTGTTGTGGGCATGTCATCAACAAAACGCGAAAAATCGTTCCAGGCTTCATCGAACTTGTGGAGCTCCGATTCTGCTTCATCGGGATCGTCCCCATCGTCAATTGATGCACGAGCCTCTGTTGGAACAAAACCTGCATGCCGAAAACAGTTGGCAATCGTTTCACCTTTCATGCTGTCCCATGCCGCTTTAATGCTCCCAGCATGTCGATCTTCAAGTCCTGCTTCATACGAAGCTTCACGAGCAGAGTGTCAGTCTCCTCTTGTAAACTGCCTTGAAGGCCCTGGTTTTATCTCGAGCTCGGTCTTTAACGTCAGTGCTGCTCATTTTTTCACGTTCACCGCCATCACAGCACTACGCAGACCTGCGCAACACACTCGACACGACCGACGCAGCCTCCACCAAACGCTGCCACAGCCACGCCGCGACACCGCTGCTAACACTAAAACGCAAAAGACGCAAAAAGGCAAAAGCAACATTCGATCTCGTCGCTGCCGCCGCTGCTGAAGCGGCGCTGTAAGCGATTGTGAAATGCGAACGATTTCTTTGGCTGTCAACTCTCAATGCCAATGTGGTACCTGTGGCACTGTCAGTGCCTGCAAGGTAGTCTTGAACGCTTGCTGCGCCGCACAACACACTTGTAGTGCAACGAAGCCTGCCTCCTGCTATTAAAGTGAGGTAGTGCTTGGCATCGCGAAGTTCGTTATATCCCTTTTATGCCGAACCGCATCCGCTATGGCAAGTTAAAAATATGCGTGCTTGACAATAATACTTCGGAAGAGTTCAATATATCCAATAACTCATTATATGCGTGTTCGTTATATCGAGGTTTGACTGTATTTTCTAATTTCCTTTTGCCTGGCCACCACTATGCATAAAAGCAGACCTCAATCACAGTGATTTTTCTTATCTTTTTCCTGCATGATTCATTAATACGGCTGACTCGCTTTACATGCAGTTCTGATCGAAAACCAAAGTGTCCAGTCCATATTAGCGAGTCATGTCTGTATATGCTGAAGTGCAACTCAGTACATCCATTCCAGTTAGAGGGGAGACCTAGTAGTGGAACTGGACAAAGTGCACAGAGCAAACCAAACGGAACCAACGGGGTTCCAGCTGGAAGTAGAACCGGCTGTATTCAGGGCGATTCCCACTGTGCTTTAACCACTTCCAATTCGTCATTTTAGACAAATGTGCTACATCAGCGAAAAGCGATCCTCCCCTTCTCCTCACATGTGGTGGGCAGGCGGCTGAAAGAAGCGGCCCAGGGGCAGGCAGCACTCGTAGGCCGCCGGGTCGGCGTGGCAGGCACCCAGCTCGGTCCGGTAGTCGGGTGCCACGTAGCACGCCTGCTGCTGCACCCACCGCACCAGGTACAGCTCCAGCTCACCAAATAGGCTGTTGGGAGGGGGAACAAGGGAGGAACAAATTCTCTAATGACAGTGATTCCTTGAACTGCCAACCCCTGCCTTGTGCAGGCCCAGAACTGCGACCTCCTCTAGCTTGCCTCGTAAGGTATTCTTTTTCCTTTTTTTTTTACATTCAGACTCTTTCTTGCCATCTGAGTGAAGCCGTGAGACAAATTTCAGCTCAATTTAAACGTAAACCGAGTAACACTATACATGGCCTTAAGTTTTCATTCTATAAAGCTTTCAGCGTAAAAACCCTTCTTGACGGGCACAGAAATGAGAAAAACAAAAAAAATTCTGGCAACACTCAAGCTCCCCCTTCAAGGGTATACAGTAGTGCCCCGTTAATATGACCCCCGTTAATATGGGCAACCCGAATTATGGTATTTACGCCCCGTTAATATGTAAACTCACTATCTGGACAATGGACAGGGGAAGAATGCACATGGCCCACTTGGGCCCATGCATTTTTGCCTCGTTAATATGGACAGTGCTTGAAAAAAGCAGAGGCGTCCGAACGCAAGTTAAAAAAGGGCTCACCGCCCGCGTACCTACGCGACAGCCGGTATGGACGGATGCCTGAATAAGTCCTGTGAGGTTGAATAAAACTAAAGCGGGCGTGTTGCCGTTTTAGGAGGGGTGGGGGGGGGCAAGAGCGGGAGGAATGTACAGAGAAAAAAAAGAAGGTAAGAAAGACCTAGAAAGGGGCAAACAGAGATTTCTAGGTGCAGCGGAAGCGCCGCAATGAGAGGCCACAGTCGGGAAAACAGCAACATGTGGTTGCAATATATTCTGCTTAGCGTGAACAGAGAGCTCCGTAATAGCGTAAGAAAGAAATGACAGGAAGAGAAACAAGTGCCTTAGGTGGTGGCGGGAAATGAAGTTTTTCTTTCCTAAAGCACAATGTATGTTCCATGAAGCCGTTAACGCTTTTTGGTCAGATTTAAAACGCTCACAAAGTAGACAAAAGAAAGGCGACAAGCACCCAACCGAGACCGGGTGCCCCGTCCTGGACGCGCTTCCCTCACATGCTCCTGGTTTTTGTCCCTGTTGTGCTGCCGAACTGCCACATTTTGCACCCCAGGCGGTCTGTAAGTCGGCTTCGCTTTGAGTCAGTGCTGCAGCCTTGACAAGGTCTGAGCTCTTCCTAGTCGGCTAGCCGTCGTTTTAAGCTGTACTCCAGCTTGCAGTGTTTCATAGGAACAAATACAAACGGCGCTAAGAAGATGGGATGTGCGATAGCCCTCTGCATAGCAGCGTGCCAATTTGACTATCTCGCTTCCTTAGGGAAACAGTACAAGGAAAAAAAGAGAGAATCAGAAGAATGGAAAAGCAGAAAGGTTAACTAGGCAAAAAAGTGCAAAGCATCAGCAGCCTGTAACCTTCAACTTGAGTCTGGCTTTTGGCATGGCGGGAGTTAAACGCAACAGAGCTCAACGTAGGCGCGAAGCAAGAGATCTGTGAATACAAGCGGCAAAATCCATCTCAGTCAGTCTAAGCCGTGAGAGACTGGGCGCAAGTTAAACTAGGCCTCAGCCTCGCCAGGTCGACGGTAGCATCAATACTACAGGACTGCGATAAATGGCTCAACGTCGACACAGTCCGACAACACCCAACACAATTCGAAGAAATGGAGTCGGCCTTGTTAATGTGGTTTGGAAATGTGCGCGTGAATGGTGCTGTTGTGAGCGACAAAATGTTTAAGAGAGGGCTCGCTGCGTCGGCAACATTATGGGTATATACCGTTCCTTCTCCTCCGTCTTGATAGGTTTTAGCTGTGATGACTTACAAAATGTTTTGTTCAGTAAAACGTTGACTTTTGCTGAGAAATATTATTCTACGCTCTGTCTAGGCGTGACTACTCAAGAGGATGGCTGACAAGGTTTAAGAACAGACATGGCATCTCGAGTCGAGGGATTCATTGAGAAGGGGGTAGTATCGTCGGCTCAGCTGTTTTCTCATGTCAGGAGAATCTCAAGCAGCTATTTAGTGGCTACTTAGCTCAGTGACGAGGCCATTTTGAAAGTGCCGGTGAGTAGAGAATCGGACGCTGATTCATCGGCGAGTGAGGAGTTCGTGCTCGAAAGATGATCGACCAACACAAAGCCCACCATCACGCGTGTCATGGTGCGTGAGTCCCTTCAAACTGCACTACAATTTTTCGAGGACAATGATGACAAGTATAATGCACTCCAAAATGCCAGCGTTCTGTCAAATT
This sequence comes from Amblyomma maculatum, assembly GCF_055883805.1. Lineage (NCBI taxonomy): Eukaryota > Metazoa > Arthropoda > Arachnida > Ixodida > Ixodidae > Amblyomma > Amblyomma maculatum. The sequence continues at coordinate 38,964,564 of NC_139352.1, forward strand.
TTGAGTCCAGTGCAGACCGTTATGTACAAAAGCAGTCATTAATTACGAATGTTTTTCTCAATAAAATCCTTTTCGTTTTTATTCATGGCTGTTATTATGGAAGACTCGCGTTATGGACAGATTTGGTTAGAAATCAAAGTGTATTACCAAAGTGGAAACGAAAGTGTCGTATTAGAAGGCACGACTGTAATATGACAGTATTATTGGCTTCCGTTTTGAAGCCCTTTGCAGATTTTTGTACATGTACATGTATTCTGCAACTTGCTTGATCAGCAATCTGTTAATTTTTACTCATGAATACCTACGAAAAACTGAAATGGCAGCATGAGACTCAGTGTTCACTGAATCACTACATCTATAACCGCTGCCTCACTAATCACACATACTTATTAGCATATAGAATCGTAAGACACAACTTTACGTGAAAGACTACACGACACACATACAAGCCCCTCTTGTTCCCAAACTGTACAAACGTGCCTTATGTGGCCTAGTAGATAGCGTGTCGGGCTTGCAACCCAAGATCTGGGTTGAAATCCCATGTGAAATTCTCGAAATTTTTCTTCCACCAAAATCAATTACCACACAAAGTTAAATCATTTGAGACACGCTGCGACCCTTAACTGAGGTTACATGTGAGGTATTAGTCAATTTTGCATTCCAAACGTGACCTCGCACCTGAGATGAGTAATGCGGGGCATTTTAAATTACTAGGCCACATAGAGGTGACAACACGATCCTATCACAATCTTTTGCTCACGGCCCACTATGGTGAGACACCAGTTTTTCTGCGACATAGGACCATTTATTCTATTGTGACTCTAGACATGCGTTTTCAACAGACGTGACGTCACAACATGCTTAATGGCGTGCAAAGATAGCCACATTTCAGCGCAATGCACATTGCCGATGGCATATGAGAAGGCATGTGGTGTAACTGCTTGGCTATACTGCAGAAGGCACTAAATAGACAGAGACGCACATTTATCCCACTAGCCACCTCCAAACTGTTCAGAGCAAGATGGAAAGCAAAAACCAGTAGAAACCTCCCAAAAAAATAGCAACTGCTGCGAGACAGTGAGAACAAAGGCAATGAAAAAAAAAACAAAGCTAGAACAAAGATAGAAGTAGCATATGTAAGCTTGTTTCGTGCTGTATGTCTTCGCTCATTTCATGCAGAGGGAATTAGATGCTCTGTCTGCAATTACCCTCTTTCCGAGAGGCCCTTTCATTGACTGCTTCCAATTAACACATTAAAGACACAAATCAAGCATACTCAAATATCTACCTTAGAGGACTTCTGCAAAATGAACTCGTTTATTTCATCACTATCGCACATGCACGTTGGCTAGGTCAACATTAGCTGTTAAAATCTGTTGCTGCAGCCGACCAGTCTAACATGAATGAACTTGAACTTGAAAATTTGTTAATGAAAATCCAAAGCATACGATGGCAGGCCGTTAACGCCTCATAATAAATTGTGTGAAATTTTGTGTATGAGAAAAGATCCTGCTACAAGACTGCCAAGGGTAATTATCAAGCAGCAAACTGCACCTCATTCACAGTTTCTTTAAAATCTGCCCAAAGTAGAAATGCCACCTCACGTGAAGTACACACAAAGTAGGCGCACATACTATCCGCAGCATGTGGTCGTTTGTAAGGTAAGTGAAACCATTTTTTTAGCGTGCCGTTTACTCTTACGAAAACTGTGCAATGAAAAAACCTTGACCGTAGCTTTTAAGCTAGAGATCCAAGATGTTGCAAACAAGTATTTGCAACTAATTTTCCAGAAGTAAAGATAACCGGTCAGTGAGACAACCAAAAAGTAATAAGATGCCCAGACAACAAATAATTTTTTTAGCGAGTTGATCAATAATCGTACAATAATAAAGTACCTGAGCTGCTTCTGGGCCAGTGCCTGCCGCAGCTGCTGCGTCAACTGCTGCGCTCCATGAGGCAGGCGGGACACGCCCCCTTCCACAATGTAGCCTGCACCAAAACACAGAGACATCGGTTGCACAGCCTATTATTAAGAGCAACCGACTATACCGGGAGTTTCCAATGTTTGCCAATCAAATGCCAGTAACACTGCACTCGTGCCAATGTTTCCAGCAAAAGTGCCAGAAATAAAAGCAGAAAAAAATTAGTTGTGGTTTAGCTCTGGTTAAGCCTAGTTGAATTGCGAAAGCAACGACGGAAGCTTCTTTTGCCTGCTACATTATTCCCCTATCACACCCCATCAGTGTAAGGCGCTACATTATTGGGGACACTTAAGATTATCCTTTATGGGTATGACGTGAGAGCGTAAGCTACCGGCCCACATACAAAGTCCTGCTTCAACCAAGCTATATGGACGTACCTGCGTGTCGTAGGGGTAACGAGAATGCAAATGGCTCTAGCAGGTTGATTCTGATACCACCCTCCCATATTAAAAGAGTGACCCGAGTTGGCAGCTCCTGCCGGTGGCATAGGGGTAACGTGAATTCGAAGTCACGGCAGTCTGATTTTTTTATGAAAAGACTGTAGCTACGACTCTTCGCGGCGCAGCTGCGGTCAGCCGAGGTCTCTCCTTGGTTCTCGGAGTGTTGCTTTCGTAATAAAAGATTCTACAAACTTCCATGAAACCACAGAATCCCATCCTCTGCGGCAGCTTTTAGATGGAGGCGAAAAGCAAGGCGCCCATGTGCTGTGCGATGTCAATGCATGTTAAAGAACCCCAGGTGGTCAAAATTTCCGGAGTCCTCCACTACGGCGTCTCTCATAGCCTGAGTTGCTTTGTGACGTTACACCCCGCAAACCAAACCAAACCAAACATAGGTCACACACAAACAACACACAGGCAGGGGAAGCAGTGACAGCATGTTTCACAAAAGCCAGAACTTTGCACTACATTGGCAAAACACTGGCAGCACACTGGCGACACACTGGCAACACATTGGCAACACACTGGCACATGTATACATGCACATTCTCGTCAAGCATGAAACTAACTTCTTAAACCTTTTTTTTTATTATTTTCCTTTTGTGACTGCAAGTGTAATGCTTGTGCAATGGGCTACACCAAGTGGCACATGCAGCAGCAATTCACATTTCTTCGATGGCCACACCCTGTCTGCTCTTCCTACACACTAGCATGCATATCTCCTCCTTGCAGAACATAAAAGGAGAGACCACTTCTTTTTTTAGCTCTTCATTTACCCAGCACCTGCAGAAAAAATAACCTGCAAGCCCAGTGTCATTGCTATCTTGATCCAGGCCTAACTACTTCAGTCAAGTCAGCTAGATCATTCTGCACAATGTCAGAGGACGGTGATAAATACTGGCCGCACAAATGAAGTGCTAGTCATCTACGCGTACTGAACGATTGCACAGCCCTGACACTGGAGATTCTATCCACTGGTTAGGACCTCAACCATGAATGAACAACAAAGAGCACACACCCTCTTCCTAACAGGAAAACACACACTGCTCAAGACCTCTAGGACGAGCAACGCCGGCAGATGAATGCTGCACAGAGCAATCGGCACAACTGCAATGAACTAACTTTATACCAGAAAGCTCATCACCAAACAACTGAAAAGCAAATCATGTCTTTAATGAAGATGGTGTTTTGGTCATTAGAATGATACAGGCGAAAGCCTTTAATGGCTCGTACTCGCAGCCACGAGAAGTGTCACACTTCTTTGTGAGATTCTATGGGATCACCTGGTGATGTTATCAGCCAGTCTACTGTGAGGAAGATAAGTTAAAAATAAATAAATAAATTCTGTATCCACCGGGAATCAAACCTCCATCCCTTGGATCCCTAGCCGAGCATTTTAACCAACCGCACTACGCCCGGGATCGTGAAACGCACATGACAATTCTCCTTGTCTACTGCAAGGATGATAGTAACGATGACAATGAAGCTGCAATTAGTGATAAAGACACAGATGACATTTGCAATGATAATGACGGTGCACTTAGTTGATAATGAAAATAGAGCAAACGTGATGCACCGTGTGCACCAGCAATGCCTAGGCTTTCGCATTTCTGCAGTGTACATTCCACAGTGCTCACAGAATTTTTTATTCGGACCTACTTCAATTTTTGCCTAAGCCTCCCTGTAATTTCTGTAAGAGGAAATTTTTGATGAGCAAGTATGAGTAAACATTGGATTTACTGTATGTGCACCGCCAAATGTTAAACCAATCGCTTCCTGCCAGATGTGTAACTCGAGGTGACATTCAATGATGACTATTTGGCTATGGTATGCACGGTATGTGGAGTTCGAACATCCCAAATCTCCACACAAGCTGCAAGAGACTCCGCATTGGAGGGCTGCACATAATATACACTGCCAGTGGTAAGGTGCCCGACTACTGTGCCGGAGTACCTGGGTTCTATCCCGACCGCCGGCAGCTGCATTTTGATTGAGGCGAAACGAAGTGGCATCTGTATGCTGTGCGATGTCAGTGCACGTTAAAGATCCCTAGGTGGTCGAAATTACTCCATAGCTCTTCACTACAGCTCCTCTTTCTGTCTTGTCCCTTTCACTCTCACCTTCCTCCCTTCCCTTACAGCACGGTTCAGGTGTCCACAGAAATAAGTGTGATAGATACTGCGTCTTTCCCTTCCTGTGAACCTATTATTATTATGCACTGGCATCACACATTTGGTTCACTTGGTTTGTGAAGTGCTATCATCATCAATAGCAGCAGCAGCAGCAAAGTTGCTAAGTGCAGTCAATTAGATTTTTTTTTAGCTTTCCCTATGCGGGATGGAGAATCAGCGCAAGTAAATTGTTTTGTTGATTTTATAGCAGTTCTTAATCAGTGTGCACCTTTTCCCATCACTGTAAGAGCATGTTAATATGGACTTCAAGGGACTGGCAAAAATGCTAGGATTATCCCAAATTCAAGCTATCAAATAACAACAAGGTCGACTCTTGGGCATGCTAGTTTGACATTATCAGTGCGGTGCCCAAAAAGAGGACAAAACAAGTGTCTGCATACTTGTCTCACGTGCTGGACCGATAATTATAAAATGACCTTAACGAAATTGAGAACTGCTTCTACAGAGGTTAAAAACTTCTACGATCAAAGATGACTGCACAACAGTCGCCTGCTTTTGAGCTTGCACAGCTCAACAGTGACTATTTCTCACATTTGCATTTATCATCTATTGTGCAGACAGTCGGGAGCATCAAAGCAGAACACTCAATAGTATGAGACATGGGCAGTGGCCGGTGGCATAATAGCAGTTTGAAATCATCAAGATTTCAAAATTACCGGGAGGCAGAATTGATGAGCTTTTACTGCACGGTGAAGGAATGCATTCTTCACTGTTCATGCATATGTAAGAATTCAATAAGTGTATGGAATCCCGCTACATTGACGCTGCATTTTCTGGAGAATGTGATCTTTAAAGCTGTTGCCTTAAAAAAAACATGGGAAAAGAGGAGAGGGCGGCAGAAGTAAAACTGACCATCAGCAATGGGCAGGATGTCGATGCGGGCACCCAGGTCGACGACCACCCCGGAGCTAGTGTTGTATGCGTACAGGGCGCAGATGGCCTGGTGCGTGACGCTGAGTGCCCCGACGCCCACCTGGCCAAGAAGGGCCTCTGCCAGGGCAGCCTGCGTCTGCAGACTCAGGCTGCGCGGCACACATAGCTGCACCTGCACAGCACAATACATGCACAGACAGCTCAGCTTGGGCACTTTGTACACAAAATCGGTGAAGCTTCGCATATAAGTGCCGAGGCAGAGCAAGTTTCATCCAGAGTGCTTTGACAACACTAGTAGTGAAACTCCCTTCGAAAATCATGCACTGAAAGGTGTTGCTCGATCACATCAACTACAGAAGTCAGATTAATTGCTCAGTAGTGCGCAGAATGCGAAATATGATGTACAGAAAGCTCTCCTATGCCAGATAGTTGGCTGTCCAGCTCGCCCCAAGCAGTAGCTTAGTTGGTTTCCTTGATCACAAAGAGAATGTTAGTGTATCAAGGAACGTGTATGCGTTCTGCATCAGGGAACAAGGAGTACTTGTGGATATTTGCACGGCTGGTAGGTTAAAGGACTATTTTACCATTTTTCACATTTAATGCCCGACCAGACAAGTTATCATCCAATCCTTGATTAAAAAAAGGGTAGTTCTTAATTTAGCTCCATGGCATTCAGACGCACCTTTTGATAATCCAGCGGACCTTACCAACTCACTGTAACAATGGCCCTTACTCAGAAACCTTCTAGGTTATAACAGAGAGAAGCGGTCACTCATCAGGAGTCAGGACAAGCTGCAGTAGTAGTTGATGTAGTACACACAGTGGACCATGATTTCACAACTGTTCCAGTACAGATGCCAGGAGAAGGATTGTGCAGTTCCTCATACTGCACAGTTTGTGCAGCTTCACAGCAGCCATAATTTAAGATTCCAGGAAATTCCCTAACTCGCTCCAGCATTAGCAAGATGCAGCCATATTCAAAATTACAGTTGAGCTTACATCCGTGTTATTCAGTCATCATGCCGCAAGTGTGCATAATAAAGATGGGCTTTTCGGTGTTTGTGTGATGGAGCATCCTCAGAAGGCTTTGCCCCATTTTCCCATCTTCTGGAGTTTCTTTCAGGCAGCACCGACGTATTGGATAACTAGGCCTTTACATTAAATAGACATTTCTCCAAAACCTTTGAAGTCCAAAGCTTTACTACCCATCATGCTACCATTAGTTACTTGTCATGCATCAATTTATGGATTTCTTTCTGTCACTCATTTTGCAAGATCACATCACAAGTTGAATTCTGCTTAACTGTTTAATCAACCGTTATACTTAAGTTTTTCACATGGCAACACTGAGTCAGTCTAGTTTTTCTTTATTTTAGTTGAATAATCTACATCATTATGAAAAAATAAGGGCCAACCAAGTTTGTCCGGAAATTTTCTTTTCATTCTGACCAGATAAGCAATTTTCAGCTTAGATATTCGAAAGTATTTTTCTTCGTACTCGCATTCGATTCATATTCGAAAATTTTAACATCTACATACCCTTAGATAAAAATAATCAAAGTTGCAATGGTAATGGCATTTGGTAGCAAGTCGCAAGCTCTCTTAGCCAGGTTCTTTGCTGTTGGTGCATGCTTGTGTTTTGGAGCAAAAAATAATTGATCCTGTGGGTCACTTCCATGAATATGGCTGGTGGTTACCTACTCTTTAATTGCAGCCTTTGTTTAGTTTTTTTCTTTTTCGCTCACATTAGTCATGTTCTTTCCAGGGTGATGTCAGAAGAGCAGAGGAACACCCTTCGGACTGGGCACTATTCGGAAGCACAAGCTTTATGAATACAGAAGGGAGAGGTGTAGTGAATAAGGTTGCTTACTGTATCTAAGATGCACTGCCAAGGACTTAACACATATTCCAATGGTAAGACTGCCCTCATTCTTCATAAGCTAGCATACATTAGGACTACAGATGGACAACACTGTACCACCATGAGCAGCGTAAGCACGCACAGAAACGAAAGAACAGCAAAAAAAAAAAAAAGGTGCCGAGAACATAACGGCAACTTGGTGACAATTCACACAACTTTCTAAGTGCAAACAATGGCACGTTCACTGACTGCACCAAACAAGTGTTCTGCGTTCAACACTGGCCAGGATCAGCTGAATGTTCTTCATGTTATACACCCCAAAGAATGAGGAAAGCAGTCACTTACTTTGTACTCTGAAGGATTTGTGATGCCCAGGTCTCGGAAAATTTTCTGCATGAGTTCAGGCAGCCCATCCACGTCTATTGTGTACTGGAAACAAGAGAGGGGCAACGAACAATACAGTCAGCAAGTACCAGTTTGTCTAGCAAAGTCCTATTCTCAAAATCCTTGACTTTTTTTAAGTTTTCCCTGATAATTTCAGTTCGAATTCCCTTACAAGTGAAGAGGCTCAAAAATGTAGCTGCTCATGAGAATGAGCATAGACGAATTATTCACAACAAAAACCTATTTATTATTCATATTCTGCAATTTACAATAGTGAAAAGGCTGTCATTAGTGTTAATGGCCGTTATGAATGTCAAAAGTTTACTGAAAAATGAAGAGTGCACTGATGCCAGCCGCAGAGCACACGAACCACCCACCCCGCAAAAAGCCGAGCCAATCCAATCCACTATGGCTGCGAATGCACTTGGCAGCATAGCTCACCGATCGCTTTTGCGCTGGCCGCTGCTGGCAAGGTTATTCCTGCTTTTTGTTCCGCACTACTCTCACGCAGAGCTTCCACATATTTTATTGAGTGCCCATCTTACATGCGCATTGGTTCTTGTATTGTGGCAGCTCAGCCATGCGCTGGCGTCAAAGTAATATATCGGGCCTCGCCTTCTGGTGCGGCCGCCATGGCAGCCACGCGATAGTAAGACAAAAAAAAAAAAGCTGCAAATTAACATACTTGCTATGCACCAGCTTAACATTAAAATGCACTACACAATATAACGTGCCATTTTCTCTAACTCGGCGAAATTTTTGACAGTTTCCCTGACATTTCACTGATTTTTCCTGGTGCATAAAATTTCCTTGCTAATTCCAGGTTTTCCTGGCTGCTAGACACCCTGAGTATGAACAGTAGTGGAAAAGGGTTCCAAGCTGATCTGCTGACATCTAGAACCAGACAGCACAGAGAATGCCATGCTGAGTGAAAGACATGAAGATAGGATTTGTAAAAAATAAATCTGCACACAATTCATCCTGTTTGCATGGATAAGCAAGACAAATCACAATTAGAGTCCCATTTTAATGAAATTCCTCACAAAATTTCATTTTGGCAGCCTTTGTGTTGTTGTAGTTGTCATGGTCGACATCAATGAAAACAAGAGAACAATAGGAATGTGATCAGTTCCACCATTCACACCTTGGTGAAAGCAAAAATCTGGTTACAAGGAATATTATAATCTTCATGGACAGCCCGATTATGCCTACCAGTGAGCAAAGCCCCTCCAATACAGTGCAGTCCACTTATAACGATACCAGATATAACAATATATCACTTATAACGATCAAATTCTTAGGATTTACCAATTTTCCCATTGGTCCAATGTAAAACCAGATATAACGATCGATTATCGGCGGTAGATCGGATACGATAGTTTTATCGCCGCCCGGTAGATGTTTAGCACAAAAATTTGTCTGAATGTTTTATAAAAATAAAATACTAAGAAGAGAATGACGTGAAACTCGACATATGAGGTGAAAACAGACTGTCGTGGAGAAATCCGCAAGTGCCATTGCGTGCGATCAGGAAATGAGCACAATTATCATCGCAATTGCTGTCTGTTGCCGCGCGAAGGGTGCGGATGTATCGCCATCGCCGATTGTGCATCCGTGGAAGATGGCGCTGCCCACATAAAAGGCGCGACAGCTCTCGAGATGAAACAGCAGATTCATTGGGATTTCTGGCAGAGTTTCAAGGTTGGAAGCCTCTTGAAAAAATGCGGGCATTCGCACTCTATGATTTTAACTATAATCAAGGCTGAGAATGCCCTGCAGTTCATCCAGTCGCTAATCAGTTTCATGCACGCAAGAAGGACTGCCGCTGGCGTATGCGCTACTGGAAGCGATGCTCACAGCGATTGTCAAGCTTCAACTGCTGCTCAAGTAAGCGCGAATTTCCGACTTCTTAAGGTATGTTTAAGTATTTTATGGCCATTGATGTATCCTTTAATAATGTGTTTAGTGCTTTTTAGGATAATTAGCATTTTTTAACCCGATTTACTCATCGTTGGCAAGTAGGCAAGCCTACATGCACGGAAAAATATGTGGGTCCGTGCTTTTTTTTTTTGCCAGTTCTAATATAACGATAATTGGTTATAACGATTGGATTTGCCTGTTTTTTCAATATGGTTATAAGTGGACTGCACTGTCCACTTATAGTCCACTTATGCACTGTCCACTATGTCATATCCCCAATGACATACTCTTGTACATTAAACTCATGAACGTTAAGTTTGCCACGAAAATTTGAAAATTCTTTCCTCTATTTAATTAGGATCTTGGTCTGGGCTAGTTGATTCATAACTATCACGAAATCAGTGGCATTCCCTTCTTGTATGTGTATTCTTCCTGTGTCCTGTTTCTTCGTGATGTGTTATTTCTTTTCTCTGGCTTAAGAGAATTTTTCAAAACTAAAGGAGTCAACCTGCACATTTGCGGCTGACCCAATTTGAGGAGTCTGGGTAGGTAATTGGTGATCCCCATGCCTAATGCCTATTCCTGCCATGATTTGCAGAGCTCCACCAGTCAAAGTCAATAAAGTCTGCATATAAATCAGCACCATTAGTGGAAATATGAGCTGCGCACCCTAAACAACCAGCTTCTCGCATGCCAGCGGTCCCTCTCCTGAGCAAGCAGTAAGTAACACGGGGGCAAACTTCTGGTTGCCAGGACGTTCCGCAGCGTGCATTTAAGCAGAATCCAAAACCCTGGACTACTGCCAGCTTGACTTGCAGCTCAGTAGTCAACCAGGCCGTACAGGTGCGGAGGGCAAGGGCACTTCACGATTTTGCCACCTTTATCACTGCTTGGTCTTAATTGCACTCGCATCATCACTTGCAGAAAATAAACCAAATCAAAATCGCATGAAAACAAAGCGTTCCAGAAATATGTCATTCACCTGGGACTTCAAGCTTTTGAATACGAAATATATGGACTGAACTGAACAGCACTGCATACGTTACTATCTGGAAGAAAGTTTGAAATTACCGAATTCTGGCCTAAGCCTAATATTTACACAAATGCAGCAATGCCAATCTTTAACTAAAGTCTTGATCACAATATGCAGTGCTTAGCGTCTCAATACCCACCTTGGAAATCTTGGCCGAGGGCAGGAGGGGAAAGCTCAGCTGTGAGTTTTTGCGCACCTCAGGCTTGACGGCGTCCAGTCCAAAGCTGCGCTTGCCCCTGGAACAGAAGATGAGTAGGTGAGTAGCAACGTCGGGTAAACGCAAGTTAGCTGGTTCTCTGTTGTAATCGTTCAGCACAGAAAAGCATGTGCTCATTTTATTTCAAATTCCTAAATTCTAATTTTGCATCATATGGCATCAATCAGCAAACCCATGGTCATCAACCCAGTCAAAAAAGGCCAATTCGATTCAACTGGCTCCGAACGGTTTCCAATTGATTCCAAATCAATAACTGTGCTCTGATCGGTTCGAATGAGACTCATTCGATTCCTGATAGAAATAATTATGGCCTCAGCTGAAACGTCAAACACAGTAGGTAGCCAAAAGACTACCCTCCTGAACCACTCCAACCTCCTGAAATATTTTGAGCACAGCTAAACGAACTGCTTTCAAGGCTTGGAGAAACCTTCCAATTCAAGAAGTTGCGCACCCTTTTATCTTCCACTCTGGCCACTTCAATGACAGCATTAAGCCTGCAAACGGAGGCAGTCTAGGCTGCATTCCGAACACTTTTTTTTTGTTGCCTTCCACAGCACCAAGTAACTTAAAAATCAATTGGAACTTCGCACTTGCCCTTACTTTTCTCTCCTAAGGCCCACTTGTTTCCTGTAAAATCTCTCGCAAGAACGTAGGCTAGAGCCTAATGGCAACAAAGTGGCTAGCTTTATTCATTCATCTACGTCCCAATCCACAAGAGTCTACTGCTAAAAGAAAACTAAAAATGACACTTTATTTGATTACCCACACCACCCTACTAAGCCATCATGAAGCCAGGTGACATAACAAAGAGCTAAAGATGATGGCCAAATAAAACTTACTATGAGCGCAAAATAACAAAGTGAACGTAACATCAGAGGTGGGACCTTTAAATCAAGAAAGAAGTGAAGAGAACGTCTCAAACAGATCCAAACAACAGCAGATCTAAAGGAGAGAAACAAGGCAAAGGCAAAGTGACACAAACAAAAACAAATGAAAACGAAAACAACCAACAGTAAAGGGGCGTGATGTTGGGCTAGTCGGTTCATGGTTATAACAAAACAGAACTGCGCGAAGGCAACAGGACAAGAAGGCAAGAAGGCTGCGCTTTGTGTATGTGTATCCATGCCTTCTTGTCCCCTTGCCTTCACAAAGTTCTGTTTAGTAAAGGGGCGTAAAAGCAATTGGGAGTCTAAGAGCAAAACCAAGCGACAGCCACATGAAGTGTTAAAAGCAACGACCAAAGCAAACTGTGTCATACCGGTGTTGATCTAATTAGCAGAGGTGTTTGTTGTCAATGTATAAAAGAATTAAGCTGCACCTAACCATGGGGAATGTGCCTCAATATACAAATCTCAAGCAAAGCAGCTAATCTCCCTAATACTAATCTCCTTTAATTTAAGAGAGCTAATACTAATCTCCCTTCGTGCTTTGTCTTTAGCCAGCACCAAGGCTTTGCATACAACTCATTTGCACTGCTGCGACAGATAACCCCTTGAGTGCTATTTCTTTTTTTTATACAGTACCCTTTCCCTTGTCTTTGAAAGGCAGGCCTGTCTTGTCCCTGCTTTTTGCACCATGCACAGTCGATATCGCCGCTTCCCAATCGGCACACAGACCATAAAAATTAGCTGTGGATTAGCTTGTGGTAAAACCTGGAGTTCCGCAAAAGCAATCTCCATGGCTACGCTTAGGCTTGGCTTCAAAGTAAAGACATGGCTTTTAGGCATAGTACTTTACGCTAAGGTTTCAGGTTTATTTATAGCCTAGGGGAATCAATTCACGTATGAGCGCCCCTTGTCTCTCGTCACTGACCATCCTCATTCGGGTGTAGAAGACTTCCATTGGTATGACACCGTTTCTATGTCGAACTCCGGGGCACACCACCGTCACAACATTCGAACGAACCTTCTGTCCTAGCCCCTACCAACTACCGAGTTATCTGTCTTCTTCGTTTTCTCCTTCGCCTGTTTTCTTCTTTTCTTCTTTTATTTACTTCTTCGTCTTTCTTTTTTGTTCTTTTTTTTTTTTACTTCTCATTTTTCTTCCTTTTCTTTTCCTTCTTATTTTACTTCTTTTCCTCCTTTTTCTTCTTCGCCTGTTTTCTTTTTCTTTTTTTTCTTATTTTATTTACTTCTTAGTCTTTTTTTTTTACTTCTCCTTTTTCTCCTTTTTTCCTCCTTTTCATTTTTCTTCTTCTCTCTCTCCTTCTACATTTTCTTTTCCTTCTTCTTTTACTTCTTCATCTTCTTTTACTTCTTCGTCTTCACGGTGCCACGGCGACAGCTTGAAAATCTACCACAGTGTAGCCTTCGCTACAAAAAGTGCCACTTGGACAGGTCCGAGTTATTTCGACCAGCTGGAGTTTTTTAACACGTGCCGGCGTTGTACAGTTCATGTCTTTGCATTTTGGCTCCAGCAAAGTGCAGCGGCTGTAGACAGATCTTGCCGCCTTCGAATGGGCAGCCTAACGCCCCGAGCCAACATAACGGGCCTGAAGCTATCATAAGGTTCTACTTTCAAAACGCGTTAATCACTAATGCATTAGTGTGTGTTACAGCATTTACTTGTTTGCTAATGATTAAATTTTTGAACAGGAAATGGCATTAAACACGGGAAATGGTATGGCCTGTTAGCCAATGGCCCTTGACCCAACAAAGGTGACCTCTCATGTCCTTTTGAAATGCATTTTTACCTACAGGTACACTCTACGCTCTAGAGTCACCCAAGCAGGTGATCCATCATGGTGCACAGATGGGGCAGGAAGATGGAATGATTCTTGCAGAACACAACACAGAATAAATATGGGTCGCGCTTAGTCTACTCACCAACATTTCGACAGGGGGACTTGCTGGTCAAATATTTAGGGGAATCCCCCAAGGTAGAGTAGATTTGTAATAAGGGAGTAATTACTCATTGTCATCCACCCAAGCGCAGCCATACGGCTACAATGAAAGTTTTTCTTTTTAGGCGTATGGCTGCGCTTGGGTGGATGACAACGAGTAATTACTCCCTTATTACAAGGAGACTTGTCCTGGTCTGGGCAAGTATTTTTGCCAAAATGTTAGAAAGCAGAGCAAGGCGTACTCAATTTTTCACTGTGCGTTGTGATACATGTGTGTCACTCGTAACATCCTCACACAAAGTTTTAAGGTAAATAAACTGGCGGGCAGTGCAGCATAACGCTGCACTGCCCAGTACATAATAGCATGTATACCAGTTGTTCACGTGTTCTCAACCTAACTATGAACAGCCCTCCCCATGCGTGAATAAAATATTCACTCTAGTTCCTTCAAAGCTTGATGCCAATCTTGGCCCACCATAAAAACAGAGCAGGGCTTGGGAGGTAGAAGAAGAGGCCCAAACTGATCTCTTCTTCGCTGCCCCAATTTTTTCATATCCAGTTCTCCTCGAGTACGGCACGTCAAAATGTACGGTGAAAGGGGAAATCAAGTGTGGCACTCACGTGGTTCGATCGGTGCTGCACACCGCCGGGAAGTAGACCGTGGGCAGAGTGGCTGCGAGAGGAAACACAAGTGACACATGGTGAATACGCGGTTGCAAAGATCACAATGGCTAAGGCCCCTCATTTTCCTCTGCAAAGTGATAACAAAGATCTTTCAATATTCAGTGAGAAGCCCCGGCATATAATTACGTGCAGACTTTTTCGCACAAGCAGCAGTGAGTTCTCAGTGTGGTTAAGCAGTTGACTTTTCTTTGCAGCTCAGAAGTCTAGTGGGTGATCTCGCTGTGGGTGTAACCCATTGATTATTCTGAGACCCGCAGAAAATGAGCTGGCCCTTGAGCAGTCATTACATAAGCGCACTAACTGGCCTCAAAGTTAGAGAACTTTTTGACAGCTGGTTCACATCTTGGCTGTTTGGCCGCAGACACCAAGATGGCCCCTGCCTCCGTCAACCACAGAGAAGTGAACACGGACAGCCGCCAGGGGAAGAGGAACAGTATACCACTCACGCTGTTCCATAAGGATCCCAGCCCTGACTGAACATCCACCCAGGTCCACTATGACGACCCGCTGCAAGAGAGAGAAGAAATGCCACAGATCAGAAGCTGCCGCCATGGACCAGACCACTCAATCTACGACCAGGGTGTCCGCCCTCACCTTGTTGCAGGGGAGGGGCCGTTCCACGGGTTGGACGAAGCTGCGCTGAGGGTCCTGCTGGCAGTGAGACTGGAGGGCCTCCAGCCAGGCCTGGCACTCCACCAGCGAGCCGCACTTGACAGCAACGTAGTGGCCCTTCTGCACAGCGACAAACGGCAAACTGTGACACTCCCCCATGCGCAGCCGACAAGCACAGCGGCTGTTGCAATATGAAAATTAGGTCCTCTTTGATAAACCAGCAGCAAGTGCGCGTAGCAATAAAGAGGAGCTTCACTGTTCCAACACACAGAGAATTCACAAGGCTGCAGATATTGTAGGCAAATACTCCAGTAGATCCCCTATGCAGTTGTGTCGGCTGTACAATGTTACGCGTAGGCGACGCTGCACACTGTGACTGCAAACAGCCTAAGAATCTTGACAGATAGGACAGAATAAGAGAAGAACTAAGACGCATGCTATCTTCCACCTCGCCCATTGACACTGTTCGGTTGTTTCCATCAATAACTAACCTATTGGCCCAACTGGCCCCACTTCGCCCTCGTCTTCAAATCGTTCGATATAGTATACTTCTTTTTCCTGGATAATTTTTTAACATCTTAAAAACTTGCAGTCAGCTTCTCATTGCTGGTCTGCCACTTCCTCTGCTTGTAGAACAGACAAAAAAAAAAAAGAGAAATGTGCACGAAGCAGCAGAAAACAAAACCAAGGGAAGGACTCGTAGCCAGCATAAATGCACTCCCTTGCATTTTGGACGTTAACTGCGGCAGGAGAAATGTATGAAGAAAAGGTGCGGCACGTGTCCTTCTGCAGCATTCGCCAACAGCCAAAAAACGCTTCCTATGGCCCCGCCGCAGTGGTGCAGCGGTAAGACGCCCGACTACTGTGCTGGAGTACTCATGTTCGATCCCGACCGTGGCGGCTGTGTTTTGATGGAGGCGAAACGAAGTGGCGTCCGTGTGCTGCGCGATGTCAGCGCACGTTAAAGATCCCCAGGCGTATGGCTCCACTTTCTCTCTTTCCACTTTATCTCACACCTTCCTCCCTTCCCTTACACATGGTTCAGGTGTCCACAGAGACAAGTATGACACATACTGTGCCTTTCCCTTCCTGTGAACCAATTATTATTATTATTATTATTATTATTATTATTATTATTATTATTATTATTGTCCCGCCGTAGTGGCAGAGTGGTTAGGGCGCTCGGCTACTGTGCCCAAGGGCGTGGGATCGAATCCCGGCCTCGGCAGCCGCTGTTCAATGGAGGCGAAAAGCAAGGCGCTCGTGCGATATCAGCGCACGTTAAAGGACCCCAGGTGGTCGAAATCCTCCATTACGGCATCTCTCATCGCCTGGGTCGCTTTGGGACATTAAATCCCGCAAACAAACCAACCCAAATATTATTATTATTATTATTATTATTATTATTATTATTATTATTATTATTATTATTATTATTATTATGGGTCTGCAAAGTGGCTCCCCATGCGAGAGGCACCTCTGCTACCATACAAAGGAGCAGCCATGGTTAGTGCTATAGAAGCACGCAGGCCAGGCCGAATAAAAAAAGTGGCCTGCCAGTTGTACATTCCAGACGGCTGTGAAACCACTCACCCGGTCGTCGATGCCAATCATGTGATTCTCGAGGGTATCGACCTGGCCGCCCAGAAGCTGCATTTTCACCAGCGGCTTCGTAGACTTCTCACTCTGTGCTTGCAAGGGCGAAAAGATGAGAAAAAAAGAGGGCCATTGATTCATATGTTGACGTTGGTATCATGCCCGAGGGCATATGACAACAACAGTCAAGTGCAGAAAAATTGCCCCCAAAGGGGGACCCTTAATTTCTCATTACGTGAGACAATGTGATAGTATAATATCCACTCCTATGACTGCAGTGTGACCCGCTTACGTGTTGCATGAGCTTACATATGATGACAGTTCGGCTTCCAACCAATGTTGGGTGCAAATTGTAACCAGCAGTTTTGTGCCAAAACTCATGCAGATTTGATGAAGCAGTGAGGCATATAAAATGAATACAGACAAAAGAAAATGATGTGAACATATAAAATGAGTGGAAAACAGTAAAACGGTAGCAAAAGATGTGTTTTCGGGATGCAGCGACATGGAAAGGCCTAACAGACATTCCAACAGTATGAGCCAACAGCAAACGTGTTTTACTTTTTGCCAAGTGGTTATGTGGGCAGCTGTAGTGTTTACTCTGCCTTTCCTACCCATTAAATTTTAATTAACTGGTCACGAAGGGTGTCTGAAAAATTGGTGGGCGACCATAGGATATGCGGATGGTTGCCCAACTTGCCTCGAGGCAGGAGAGGATGCCATCATGCAGCCGCAGATACCGCCGCCGCCAGGGATTCCAGTAGGTAGCCTTCTTGCGATTGGAGGGCATCACATCCAGGTAGCCCTCGCGATTGATGCATGCACCACAGTCCCGAGAGCCCTGCATTGTGTGTCATACGCCTGGTCTTTCCAGTGTCCTTTCCACCCAGCTTCCTTCATCTTTGTTCTCTTTTGCTAATGAGCTCCTCAACCCAAGTGACATCAGCGAACCCGATGTGCATTTAAACTCAAATGGACATCCTGCAGACGTCTAAGAAGTCGGCACGACATCCAAGGGAGTTTTAATGCCAACTGGGAAAGGTTATCAGTGGGGTGCGCTCCTAAAAAGGACAGTTGTTGCTATGGATACGAGCACTGCTAGCAGCAGGATGCCTTCATAACTAAGTATGGTTAGACGTAAAATAAAAACCCAGAAAAGAACACCAGCAAAATTTTTTCCTTAATTAGCTGCTTCATCTTTCCTATCCTGAAGCAACAATATAGATGACCCCATTCAGAACTCAGTGTGTCTCACTTTATCAACTTCACTGAATGAATTGCTAGTGTGCACATGTGCACACATGTACACAGATATTCCAAATTAATCAAAATATATTTTCGAAATTTTAGAAGACTTTTCAAACAACTGGCACGAAGTTCGAATAAAGGCTACCATATTTTATTTCACAATTATTCCAGAAAGCCAGGACAGCAGTGTGGTTATTCACTTGTGACAAAACAGCGCATAACAGGACAAGCGTTGAAAGCATCTTCCAGATACACAACATGGACTATGCATGGCAGACAGCACTGACAATGGGAAGTGATAAAATATGAGCGCGAGGGTTTTGCTCGAAACCTCTGCCCGTTTAAGTCACATCTACACCAACAGGATGCTGGGGATAGTACAAACTATGCAAACCCATAGCACGTCCCACATGACTGACTGACAGACAGAGCACCACGCTTAATGACTGGCCATTGCCATTCAAGAGAACCCCCCCAAAAATTCTTAATTGATCCCAAAGAATCAAAGCCATCTTTCATAGAGAACGTAGCTTGATTTGCTCTCACTGTTCTGCCTTAATCAGGCGGACTTCTACCGAAGGTGACTCCAGCAGATGCTGAGCGTTTGGCAAGAGGTTTTCGCAACAAAATCTGAATATCTGCAGCATCTCGTGCAACTCAAGCATCACACCACGAACAACGCCATAAACCATTAACCCCACCATGTCACCAGGGCAGGCTCTTTCTTGCCCACGTACACACACACCCTACGTGCTCACTTCATCATCACACTTCTCATATCATATTTTACTTATACTACATCTTCTTAGTTAGTCGGGCAAAAATGCATTTACAGGCAAGGAAAAAACTGTACACTTGGTATCTGGACTATGTCACACTTACCAGCTGAGGCATTTCAATTCTGTACAGTTCCCTCAGAAGATCAGTCTGCAATACAAAACAGCTGCATCAGGAATAAAAAAGAAACTAGAGTAAATATGCAAAAGGAAATACAAGCAACACTGGCTGACAAACAGCCCACATCTCATGCGAGGACTTGACCAAGTGTGACTGTGCATTTAACGAGGTGCCCACTAGATTTCTCTGTCCCGGAATGGAATTCTGACTGCTCTGAAAATGTAAGTGTAGCAAAAAACTGCAAAGAAACTTTTAGCAAGCAAAAACTGCACTCACTTCCTCGAATCTACTCCATCTAGGGTATCTTCTAAAAATGGCTAAATCAAGAGAGAACTTCAGTAGCATATATTGCCAGGCTACTCTTCTGTTCTGCACACTAAATTTTAGACAAGGTACCGCATGAACAACATGCCTGTATCTCCTCCCCTTTCCTTAGTGTGTTGTTTATACAGCACCAAGAATTGGAATGAACAAAAATATAACCAGAACCAATCTGAACTCGACTGGTGCCAACTGTATTTCTGACAAACAAACTGGTGTTTACTTGGCTGTGTTGTGTCATTGCTCTCACAGCATGTTTGTGTGATGTCAAGGGTCAGGTGATAGTGGCTATAAAAGCAGCTGCCCTGCTCTTGGTTGTTATTCTTCATGTGCCAGACAGCGCTGTCTGAATAAACCCAGGCATATGTCGTACTCTCTTGTCATGTGTGCTACTTGGTGAAAACACAACAGTTGGGCTAACACTCGCGCCAAGGTTGAGCACCTCTTTGCACTCACAGGGTCCCACATGAGAGTCGAGCTCCGCGGCAAAAGCTCCTCATCAACAGAAGGGTCAACGGGCACCCTCGGTGTGCGGTCGAGGCCCCCATTTGTCGTGTGCAATGGGGAGCTGCTCACAGTGGCATGGTTGACTACTACTGTGGTAACAGCTTCTGCTGGTCGTGGCCTCGTGGTCACGGTCACTGTCGCAGACGCAACGGGAGACAAGGAGGCTGGCGAGGTGGTGAAGGATGTCGTGGTACGTAACGATGGAGAAGGCGACTGATTACTGGCGGCGACCGAAACTTGCTCGAAGCTTTTGATGAGTTCAGCCAGCCGGCTTCCCTTGAGGAGCTCGGGGCCGCGCGGTGACGAGGCATCACTCTGCTGTGCCGACAGCACCTGAGTACAGAAGTCACAAACTACACTTTCACCTTCTGTATGCAAACGACGACGCAAAGATAGAAAATTCACACCTGTCTGTAAAAAGATGCCATCAAACTGTAGCTGAACACTGAGTCTTTTTTTTTGTTTGTTTTGCCCGAATGAGCCCTGGACTGCTCCTCTGGTATCAGAAGGATGTATGGTGCCTCCAAGAACCTTGGCCAAGTTGCATGGCCCCATACAGCGATCTACACGGCACACACAGCAATATCAACTTTGCTTCCTGCAATGGCTTTTCCACCTGATCTGCACAGTCTCTTCAGCACTGAAACTCTCTTGGATGTCCAAATACCTGCAAGACATTCAAGCGAGTTTGTGAAGCTGTTCCACAAAGTTATGCTTGCAACTGCATTCTCGCCTAAGGACACAAGCCTGGCTCCTCTTTAAATAGCTAACACCTACAATTTGACAGTGGCTGCCGACACAACTGATGAGATCTATACCGGTACAACAACAAAACTCCCAAAATCAAGTGACCTGTATCAGCGTCCCATTTTACCACCTATATATCGCAACATATGACTGAGCCAGCAGTGCCACCACTGCTAAGGTGCCTCATTGCTCACAGTTCCTAATCACTTCATTCTCACAAGAATGGTACTCTAAGCTTTCAACAGACGAGGTGCCTAAAGGTTACATGGCGTTTACGTACACTGCACAAGAAATGAATGGTCACCATTGCCACCATCCTGAATACTAGGCCCACTGCTGGTCAAAGACTCCTCCCCAGTATCCTCTTGCATCTACACTAACCTGAACAGCTGCGACGGTCCGCTTTGCATTTAATATTCTTTTTCCCCCCTAAAATCGTCACAGGACAAATTCTTGTCAATATGAACTACAAAAAAAAAAAAAAATTATCCCCTATGTTCACCTTGTACTTCTAGACTGTGGGCTCCTTTAAAATTGTATCATAATGAGCAGCTCATTCCCCTTTCAATTTTCTGCTTAATTGCTGCAACTTGGAGTATGGCCTGGTTGGTCAACACTGAACTGCCCATACAAATATTTCTAATCACTCACATCAATCAAGAGCCCCAAAAGATGTTAGCATATTTATGGGCAAGCTCGGTCATTTACACCGATCTTTAAGTTGAGCCTTGCTCAGTGGTCAGACGTCTTACCCCTCCCCAGAGCCATCACACAGTTACACCACTAAGAAGCCAGACATAATAAAGCAAAAGCTTGATTCAAACCTCGATAATTCAAACTACACTACTTGGCCTGGCCAAGCTCTGTAGAAGTGTATGATTGAAAAAGTCCGGTAATTTGAACATGAGTCCATTCTGCTGCGAATAATTCGAACTACCAGGCCGCCCTCGCACCCAGACGTGACGGTGTGTAGCTCAAATTATCCACAGTATAACGGACTCACATTCGAATTATAGAACTTTTTTAAACGTACACTTCTATGAAAAAAAAACCCTCGTAAATTCAACCCCACTTCATTCAAAACACAGATATGTCTTGCTGCTTGCATGGTGCCGGCCAATGTCCGTATACGGCTACGGTGTCGGACGCCCATTACGAATCTCACACCGGTTGCGCCACAGCGCCACATCGAGGTACGACTGGTAAAGTAAGTATTCGTCAAAATAGCACTCCCGAGACATGAAAAGTATGTTGCTAAACTGACAGTGGATCTCTGACACGGGCGAAATGGCAAGCGTGACAAAACACAGCAGGGCTCTTCTCTAATAACAGGCCGGGCCGACTAACCAGTTTCGATTTCGCTTTTACGAACAGCGCGCCATTCGTGCCTGCCCGAGACGACTTTGGCTATGGCCGCGCATCAGTCAACTAACCGACCTCAGTTGCGCGAAGTCTTAGACAAGCGTAATGATTGGCGGTACCGAGCATTTTCTGCACCTCTGTCTGCGTGGTTCTAGCGTTGCTCCGAAAATATGTGCTCATCGCATGCCATTCATTGCATCATCCACTGACGCCTCACACGCGATACAAGCTGCTTGTGGGAGGCACCGTCACACCATGAAAAACGCCGGGGAGGCCCTTACTATTTTCGAGCACTTCTGTTCTGACACTGTTTTGATGCTGCTTTGACGCTATTTTGACACTGTTTTGAGGCTATTTTGTCTCTGTTCCGACACTGTTCTGACGCTATTTTGACGCTCCCAACAATGTGCATGCGACAATGAATTGATGGGGATACGAAAAATAGCCTCTGGCATGCTGTTCTCATCTAAATGGCAGATGGGTACTGCCCAATTTGTCACCAGTTGAACT
This sequence comes from Amblyomma maculatum, assembly GCF_055883805.1. Lineage (NCBI taxonomy): Eukaryota > Metazoa > Arthropoda > Arachnida > Ixodida > Ixodidae > Amblyomma > Amblyomma maculatum. Next base: position 38,986,792 of record NC_139352.1, read on the forward strand.
GACTGTAACGAGAGCTCTTGTCAGTTTTTTGAGGCCATTTGATAATTGAAACGTTGGATAATTAACTTGTTCTGCTCCCATGAAGTTCAAATTAACGAGCTTTTACTGTATTCCTCTGCCTAGTTAGGCATCCCCACCCTTCAACAGGCATTACTCAATGGGAAATAAAAGGTACTTACATTGCGAAGGGAATCCGGACCATTGCACTGAATCGAAACCGTGGCCCGTGGAACGTCACTCGAGTGCCTGGACCCTTGCCGCGGCTCTGGTTTTGACTCTGGTTTTGGCTCTGGTTTTGGCTCGGGCTTTGGCTCGTGTCGTTCCTTCGTGTCGGGGCTGTTCTCGGGACTTCCCCGAGACGAGTCACACTCCCGTGCCCAGGGAAGAGAGTGGAGGCCACTGTCAGTGTCCTCGGAACGCTTGCTGTGCCTCTGATCATCGTCACTCCCACTGCTGTGCTGCTCGTCGGTCACACCAGAGTCATGCTCGGTCATCCGACTGCGCTCACCTGCGTTCAGAGTCAAGGTGGCCAGCACAGAGCATTTTGATGGGTGACGCTACTCTACAGCATTTAACAAAGAGGATTTATAAGCTAAGAAAAACAAAAAAGTAATTTCAGAGGTTTACCCTAATTCCAGGAGAAATGCGGGATTAGTGACCAATTCCTTTTCTGCCCTGTTCCAAGTCTCCGGCCAGAGTTCAAGTTCTCTCTATTTCAATATTAACGAGGTTTAACTGTAGTCCATCTGCCTCTGGTAAAATATTCGTGGCTCACTGCCCATTTCAACTGCCTTCTTCTGTGCTTCCTTTCAGGCCGACAGGATGTGTACATGTGTTGTTCTCACGCCATTTTTTGTCTACAATATATTCAGCGAACAGCTCTTTCAAAAAGAAATAAAATTAAAAGTACACTTAATGAACATAATCTTGTTTCGCGGGCCGTCATATCTGGACAGCTCAGCAAAGACGAGGAATTTGGCAAACCCTGCTCACAATGACAAGTTTCAACACCTGCTCAACGCTATGAATGTGCACACCACCTTTTGCTCAATGCCAAACTTTCGGCAACTGCTAGCTGATTGTAAAATATCGTATTCAACTTATCACGTGGTTCACACCAGGCGTTATGAAACTGGTAACACCCTGTGACCTACTGTGTTTATTCGAATCTAGGCCGATAGCTTTTTAAGAAAACAAGATGTAAAACGCTGAGGTTGGCGTAGATTCTACGATTTCATTTCGATGTCTCGCAATCACAAAATACATAAAAAAAGGCAGCACGCAGGTGGCCCCCCCCGCAACGTCAATAAAAGACAAGCCATAGCCGATGCCAGTCAAAGCACACACGAGCATTGGCTGCCATTTTGGCCTTGTTCTCTTCGTGTGTGCTTGTGTATACCCCGATTACATTCCGCGAGTTCTTCATACCTGGTGGCACAACAGACCACTTACAGCCTCTAGGTATATGCCTCAACAAGCCATTTAAGGATCGGCTTCACGATTACTAGCTGGGCTGCCTTGGTGAAGAGTGCAAGCTTACACCAACAGGTCGCATAAAGCGCGCATCGCTAGGAGTCTTAGCCAGTGAGATATCTGCAGCCTGCGATGATATCCTGTAAAGCTTGGTTGTGTGCGCATTCTGCGAATTTTGCATTCCTAATGCACTTAATGACACTGAAGAGGGTGTACTCTACGAGGAGGCCAGCGATAAAGAAGTCAGCGAAGGTGAAGTCGAGCAAGCGCGAGCCGGTTAACGTAAATAAATGTTGCTTGCGTGATGTGCTTGTTCAAGATTGCTTTTTTCGTTCAGTCTACAATCAAGGTAAGTCTTTTTTTTTTTTTTTTCTGTGGACTTCAACTTTCGGATCTCGGCTTAGAATCGTGGCCAGCCTAGATTAGAGTAAACATGGTAAGTGCACTGTCACGTGTGGTCAACACGTGCCTGATTACACTGTGTCCATAAGTTCACGTATTACACATGCCACACGTAGGAAATATACGGACGCAACGTGAACACAAGCAGTCAATTAGATGGCACAACCTGAGAAAGCACCTAGTAATAGTTAAGAATACGACTTAAACAGACGAGGATGAAAAAAAAAAAAGGTGGAAACATGCACAAGTACTGAAACTACACAATGCAGAATGTTAAAACAGTGCTTTGCTACAAAAGCTGTAGAAGAATGACCTATAATGAAAGTGCTTGTAATGTGCTTCGTGATGCATAAAAGAGAATAGAGACAAATTCCTTACTCGCTGGAATACTAACTCTTAAGGCAGGCTCGTTTTGTCATTGCAGTAAATCAAAACGACAAAGAAGCGATTATACCAGTTTTGATCATCCCTCACGTGACCTACATGCAAATTAGACATCACAGCCATTGCTGAGCTGTTGAAATTGAAGCAAAACAAATTATAAATTAGTTAGCGGTTGTTGGCAAATACCACATGCACAGTAAAGTCTTCAGAATCATTAACAAAAAAATATATATACAACCAGAATTTGGTGTCTGCAGTCTTTCAGGAAGGTCCACAAATGCCTTACGATAGAAATTAGCACCAGTAGGAGGTGAGGCAACGTCACAGACATCTTTTGTCTAGTGCCACAATACAGGTGGCCACGGTGCACATGCAGTAATTAAAGGGCAACCCCAGTGGTTTCTTCATTTTCTGTTTTTGATTGCATTATGTTCCTCAGTGCGTCCCGACTCCAATATAAAAAACAGTTTTCTATAACTCAAAGTGGAAATATTTTTAAAAGGAAAGAACAGCAAATCGAAACCGAAACTGGTTTCTTGGCCACAACACGACGTTCCAGTTGATGAAACAGCGACGTCACATACAGTATTTAAAAAACTCGTACGTATTTTAGATGGTGGAAATAAAGTATGGAAATCATGGCACAGTACATAAAATGTCCGAGGTAGCCTAATACCGGCCTGAAAATTTTGTGATCACATGAGGAGAGGGGCAGTAAAGCGGGTATAATGTTTGTGACATCACAAACACAGCGTTGCCCTCAGGAGTTGTCTGAACTGAGGCTACGAAAACTGCAGGTTTTAAAATCGAATCGTGCACAAATGAATCATCACCCGGTGCCCAAATATAATAAATTGCATCAGAGCAGAGAGGAAATCCTACAGAAAAATTTTTACTAGAATATGCGAGTGTCGAAGAACCTCCAGAGTTGCCCTTTAACGGATCTCCTTGCAGCCAGTGGCGTCAACTGATTCTCGTGAATATTCCCCTTAGACTGGCTCGAGGGACCACACAGGATGTGCCAGGTGAATGAAATTTCTCCATGTCTTCTCGTGATTAATCAACCACAAAGTCACGAGGGTCGGTAGACACCACTGCCTGAACAGCCACTTTTGAGAGGGATCTGCTGCCTTTTTCATGAGCTGTATCCGACACTAGTTCCAACTACATAAACACGCAACAGCCCATCCAGTCTTTTTTGTCTATTTTTGCTCCACAGCTTAAAACAATTGATAAGAATAATCAATATATATAAACAATATTCAATTCTTCGATCATAACAACAATCAAGACACTATTAATTTATTTTAATCTGAACCACGTGGCTTTATCCTAACACGATTACCATTTATTACTACACACAATATATATGATGAACTAAAAATCAGGCCCACCCACCCATGGGGTCGGAGCAATCCGAGTTGCTGGCATGGTCCTCGTCCTCCTCCGGGATCACCTCGAGCTCGGTCTCCTCTGGGTAGAAGGCATAGTGGTGCCGCGAGTCGTAGCCACCGCCTCCGCGCTGCTGCATCTCCTCCTCGTCCTCCTCGTAGCGCAGGTGGTAGTCACCCTCATCATCATCCGACATGTCACTCGAGGCCTCGCGCACCAGTGGCTGAGGGCTGCTGCCGGCAAGCGTCGAATCCTCCGAGTGGTAGTCCTCCGTCACCATGAACGTGTTTCTGCCCCCAAAAGAGTGACGCGTGAATGAAGTCCAGAGTTGGACAAAAACTCATCTGGTCGTTTATAACCATGCCAAAAAGCCTGAAAGGTACACGCTGAGCAAAAAAATAAAAAATAAGAAAAAAAATGGGAAAAAAAATTTGCCATCTGGTGAAAAAGATGCCAATGAACAAGCCTCTCATATTAAAACCAAACGCCCTTTTCCGTTTTCTTTTTTTTTTGGAGTCTACCTACATTCATCATTCAGAGATGTGCACGCCACTGAGGAGAGCTCCAATACTTGTTTTTAATCAAACGCTTCGGTCGTTTGTGGGTGTGCCAATGCCTGCTCTCTGACAGCAAAAGTTGCATTTATTCGGACGAAAATGCTTTTAAATAGTTTTCTAACACTTTTAAAGCTAGTGATGCCTGCCAGTTCTGAGAGAGGGATTCCGTGACCACCGCTGTGTGGTCAATGACAGTGTCGACGCACTACTGTTAACTTGCGCAATCAACCAGTCATGACAACATCTGCATTAACGAAAAAGCATTACTATCGCATTGTTGGATTTTGCTGAGATGTCCGAGAAGCCTTACTAAAGCAACAGCTCGGAAAATAAACTTGCGGCCAGTGGGTTTCAAACCTAGGCCACGATAAAGAGATCAGCATTCAAATCAATTAGGCCACTACGTCGTCTCAGTAGCTAGTGTCATTACGCAATATAAGCTACCAGTTTTTTATGCCATGCTTTGGATGTCGTCATTTCATTTCCTTCGACAAAAGTGCTCCTAAAGGCCTTAATTAGGCTTTTTTCCTGCTAATAAAATGATCGTGTGACTCCTGACGCTAAATTCTAACCTTGCCCTTGACTTTACTCTCGACCTTTACAGCAAGCGTGATAAAGCTTGCCCTCCTGATGAAATAGCCTCATTGTTTATGTTGCCATAACAACAATTACAACCACATGACACATCAACATCATGTGATTAAGTTCTACACAAAGCACGCTTCGATTCCTCCCCTAGCCAGTCGCTTCGTTATTGACGTGCAGCAAGAAGTAGAAGTTAAATGAACAAAATTTTGGGTAAACATACCAAGGCGTGGCAAAGTAAACCTAAATGAACCAAAACTTACTTAAAAAAAGCTAAACATGTTTTTTCTTGCTTAGCCAGGTTGAACCGCTAGTAAAGTTTTCCAATTTTTCGATCTTTCCAAACGTTTAAAGATCCGATGTTCATCAATAGTGGTGCCTTTGACATAAGAATGCTAAAACCTATCAATACAGGCAGGCTTCAATTCATCATCAGGGTGCCTTTACACCATGCACTAATACGAAATTATTCCTGTTCTTTTTGTGCAATAATGTGAGTTATAGTTTTCTTTTTTCCCACATACTGACAGAAACTTATGAAAGCTAAAAACATGGTTGTGTTTGAATTCCACCACAACGAAGCCTGCTGCTTCAAGGCTCAGCTTTATACCCAATGGCCACTGTGTAGACAGTGAGAAAGAGGCAGCTAAAATCAAGGTGAGCAAGATGGTGTGTGCAATATGAAAAGGTGTCCCGCCAAATGTGTACAGACCACATTTGCTGTGTCACTGCAATTTACGGCAGACAATCATGTTAACTTAAGCCGGTGCTTTATATACATAGTCACATCATTTGGCGTGCTAGCTTGCTTTCAAGCGTGTCAAAACCGAGGCAGAACTTTGCTCATTACCAGGTGCTTTGTTTCAAGAAATCCAGATGATTCAATTAATCAAGTTTACACCACTCGACAACTGCTGTTGTCTAGCAACTTGCTCCTTTAAACAAGCATGTTTTCCCCAGCTGTGTATTTCAGTCAGAATTGCTGGACCACTGGACAGACAGGAAAATATTGCGGCTGATAGTAATAAACAGCATTTATATGAACCACGTGTAAAGCAAGAAGGCTGTTTTCTGAATGCGTATGCTGCACAGAAAACCGATTTGTTTTTGTTGTTGAATATGGCTACCCCCTACCCCCGCCCCCCTCTACCCCCCTTTACCCCCCTCCTCCTACAAGTGTAGCATGTCAAAAAGGAAGCTCACCTGTGGACAACAAAGTCCTTCGGGTCATAATCATTGTCGATGTGATTTTCACTCGGAGTAGCAAACGGTGTGGAGAGGACCTCTTGGGAGGACGAACCATCCTCCATCATCGAAGAGAAGGCCGCTTCCACCTGCGAATGATGTGGTGTGAGCACAGAGAAGCAAGACCTTATCGGCCAGTCTCTCCCAGTGTTTACTTTCAGCACCCTCAATGCAAGCATGCTTTTAGAGATGTGGTATGACCATCATAACCACAGTCACTTCTGAGGCAATAAAGTTTACTACCAGTACGCCTCGAGTAAGATGGCCATTCATGTATATGTCACCGAGGACAGCCACAGACATTCGACAGGCATGTCTTGCCATGTGTTAGATTCGTTCAGAGAATCGGAGAAGTTTTGCTTTTGCAACGAGGCCTCTGTTGCGAAGAATAAATGCAATGACGTACGGTGTGCCAGACTCCAGTGCTTATCGCCATACCAGTCTTATCTGATAATGTTTCTTGAAAGGCACGTGAAAAGCCATTCTTTGAGATATGGTGCATTTCATCACAAATATACACCCCTATATTGCAGCCTCGTTCCTCGTGTTTCATTTCATTTTTTTCTTTTTCTTCCAGGCTTTTTTTATGTGCTACAAGGCCAGTCCTGACACTACGAACATGACGTTTGTTTTTAACTCCATTTTGCGCCCAAAACGTCGAGCCCTCGCTTTATGCTCGAGTAAATAATAGTTCAGTGTAATGGAAGAAATTTCTGTACTGTTTTGTTGCACGCCACTTTAGGAGCCAAATGTCACCCATGGCTAAGCAGTGCGCAGATATAAAGCATTTCGTTCTACAAGAACAAGGACCATCCACTGTCTCCGAGTAAGCACGGGAACACACAAGCTTCTCTTTGCCCATGAGGTGTCCTAAAAAGCAGTAGAAAAAGCGGCAGGCTGGAAGAAAAAATCTCCAGCCTCCTATGAACTTGGCGGCCACTAGTCAGTGAGGCATCTATATGAACGACTTCAATGCCTTTCGTAACAAAACTTTCGTAACTTAACCAACAACTTAGTTAAATCTCCATGGCATAATTTTGCCCTGAGCCTAGTGTAAGTAAACTGAGTGGAGTCCCAGTGAATCTTTGCGAGTGCATTCAATGCAGAAGCAAGGATATCTCCAACAGGCATTCTGCAAAGAACTGACAGCTCTAACACACGCAGTCACAGTTGCAGGCAAGAAAACAAGTATTGCGTCCAACTGCCTACAGCACACTCAGACAAACAAGGTACTCCAACGTGCTCATCTTCTCTATACAGTTCGAATGAGATTCAGTGACGTGACGAGTAGTCTTGCAAATTATAACAATCAGTAGCCGTACAAGGTACAAACTTTTCTTTCCTGGCGCATTCTGTACAGTTTGAAAGCAAAGCCAGTTATTCAGCCCGCTACAACTACCACCTCAAATCGAAAGATTTTAAAATTCACTCAAAGCAGGGTTGGTCAGCCGTATAGTGATGCAATCTAGGTACTCAAAAGAATTGGAAGCAGTGCACTCTCCAACTATGAGCGTACCTCATCAAAGTCTGAAATGTCGAGGAGATTCTGCCGGATGAGGGGCGAGCTGGACAGTTCGGTGGAGGCCTGGTCCCGAAATGGCTCTCTTTGCAGGCGCTTGTTGCTACCGCTGGGCGCACTCCGGGTGCTGACGGCATTGCTTCCGCTGGGCCGAGATTCACCTTCTTTCTTCTGGATGGCTTGCTGCAATCGTCAAGCAGGAGACAGGTAGGTTATGCATATGCAAAGAAGGAGAGACAAGACAGCTAGCATCCTAAGGAAAACACCAAACGGAAATGGTGAAACACAAATGAAACCAACAAAAAGCTAACTGAAACCTCACTGTAGCAAACATTAAAGTCAAAACCAAAGCATTTTGCTCAAACAATAATGGTTGCCTAGGAGGCAGACTAAGGCAATAAATGTGCTCATAGTTGTTTTTTTTTTTAAATCATGAAGACTGGATTGAATTGTCCCCATGTTCAGTGATTGTAACAGATCCTGTCCCATTATAAAGTACAAGAAATTGATCAGTGGTCATGCCCCAGTAAAACAATGCCATCAATTAGCTGCATTGTGTTTTTATTCTTATGTATATTTTATATCTTGTTATCCTTTTGCCTGTTCAAATTAGCTTATTCTCTGTTTGCATAGGGTATCACAAATTAATCGAAACCTAGCTGGTTCTAATGTCATGTCATGTGGTCTCGTGATATCACACAGCCCGCCAAACAATCAGTGCCTGTCGGAGGCATGCTCGTGACTATTTGCTCACAATGGCACAAAGCTGGTGACGGAATTCTTAGAAAATGCGGCCTTTCAAACTGTTACATTAACGCCATATTACTGATGGTAATAAAGCACCAGGTCTGAAGTATAGCCTAATTGCGACAAACAGAGCCGACAATGTACCTTCACATCCGGAGAAAACTCCACTGCTTAACTATCACTTTCTATAGAACATATTGAGTCAGGTGGATGGATGAGACAAGGGTATCAGTGGAGATAAGGGGGTCACAGCTGGTAGAGGATAGGGTTAATTGGAGGAATATGAGAAATCTTTTCATCCTGCGGTGGACATAGTAATCCACAGGATGATAATATTTAAACCCCGTGCACTAGAACATTTTCTGCACTTCTAAACTACTGGTGGCTTTCCACTGGCAGAAATTTGCACTTAAACCTCGTAACTGCACTTGGCCCAGACCGCACACCTAACGCACAAGTTTTGCGAGAGAAGCTTCCCGTAATCGTTATCAATCCAGTGGTGTCCGGTGCACAACAATGGCCTCTCCTACTGACCCCCCATTATTGCTGCCTTGCAAACCTATCCCTGAAGAAACTACACTCAACCTCACTGCATGCTGCCGCTGCTACTACATCTGCCTTCTCATGGAAATTACCCCTCAGAATCTTGAGATACAAAAGGTACATCGAAATAGTTAAATAACAAGGCTGAATACTTCCCTTACACTTTGGAAGGCCAGCTTGGCTTAAGTATTTCCTCACAAACATGTTACTGCTTCAAATGTTAGATTATGAGTTGTATGCATTAGTCATGCACTATTATAGTGCTTCAGTATTCATTCTACCAACAGTGACAAAGAACAGCACAATTTTACAGTCACTTGCAAAGTGCAGGAAATGTTGGGAAAAATTAACACTATTATAACGTTTCGAAGCCACCTTGGGTGCAGCACTGAATCAACAGTGGCATGTATCGGAAACTACTATATGCGTACAATTTTTGCCTCCAGCATGGTTACCAGCAAAATACAGCAGTAGTTTATTGGTCACAATCATTTTAGCTGAAAGTCATTTTTTTTTTCTAATTTTGCATCCTTCCTGAAATGTAATTGTCAGAATTTGACACAGTGTCAAAAACCTTGACAGTAGTTTCTTGGTCGCAACCACTTTGGCTGAAAGTCTCATTAAATATTTTTTTAGTTTTGCTTCCCCCGTGAATTGCAATTGTCAGAATTTGACCGCATGTCAAAAACCTTGACATTAACAGTGCTCAGCTGTTCCTAAAACAACCCACACATTTATGCATCGAATACTGCTAAACTGCTTGAAAGACAAACTGAACTGTATCATTTGCAATCCGAGATACCCCCACAGTGCTGCAAGTGCAAAGAAGGTGCCCATACCTGCGCAAAACAACGCATATTACGGGTGCAGAGCCGTGCGAGACGAAGCTGCGAGGCGCATAGGGCTGCCGACAGCGCCCGCTGCTCCTCGGGGTCACCACCCTGTGCACCCAGCCTTTGCAGCTGGAGCCCCAGGGCATCGAAGCGCCGCTGCTCCTCAGCCATAGCTGACTGGAGGCCAGAAACCAGGTCCAGAAGCTCCTGGTAGGGGGACAAGCCAAAGTCTGTTTTCACTATATGCAGCACATCAATCCTGCCTCCCCGCATGATCTAGGTGATCATGATAATCATTACAGCACTGTGCAGTTCATTTCCAATTGCAGCTTATGTGCACACATGGCTAGACTCATTTGTATTTATATCTGTCTTTGACAAATGCAATGCTGCATGATCCAAGCCATGTCTCTGAACAAACCCTCTCTGGGGCACTTCAATCCTGCATCTTTGCAGCAGCGTGAGCTAAATGATAACTAAAATAGGGCCAGTTAAGCATGACACTACTGGAACCAATTGGAATGCAACTGGCAAGTCAGGAAGGTCTCATTCAGTTTCAGCCATGACCTAATTCTAATTGGAGGCAATGATTTTCCAATAGGTCCCAGCAAAGTCCAGTTTATTCTAACTAGCAAGTCCATTTGGACTCAATTGCTTTCTTTTTAGACCCAGTCATAACCAAATGAAAGTGCTTCCAATTTGTCCCAGTTGCTTCCAATACAGCAAATCCAAACGGAGTATTTTTTTTTTTCTTTAATGAGAGGCCAACAAAAGTACATGCTTAAAGATGTCCTTACGTCATCAAGCGTGGATTGTTTTGGCGCTCAGGATTGGGGTGCAGTGACATCGGCATTGCAGCACTAGGACATTTCTTACGCTAGCTGGCTACCCCAGACCCCGATGCGCAGGTCACGGGATCGACTACATAACCCATGACTTGAACCAACAGCGGTGTCTTGGGACATTGTGGTGCCGGTTTTCCCACGCTTCCGCTGCCGTCTGGAAATATGTCTCGCCTCGGAAGACAAACACTGCACGAGTCTACGCGCCCGTGAGGCAGGGAGAGAGCAACATTCACAGGCGGCGTAAAACAAAGCGCACGCAACCGCTAGCGTAAACACCGCACCGCAGGGAAGGAAGGTCCGGAGGAAAGAGGAAGTGAAACTGAGTTTGATTTTGAATGGAGCTGCGACTACACGCAGTCGCTCCCTCGGGCGCCGGCCTAAGGGTTTGTGACGTCGAAACCACGTGGTGCAAACCTTCGTTTGGGAAAACTGAAACCGAAACTGTGTGGAATGCAATTATAAATTGTTTAGTGATCATAGGCGAATTTCACGCGGCCATAAATTTTACTAATATAAAACAGGCAAAGCAATAATTCAAAAAATGCTACTAGAAAAAAACAAAAAACGCGCGGCGAAAGGTGTGGCAGGATCTCGCGCAGCAACCGGAGAACACGCGCAGTCGCCGCCACTGAGGAAGGAGGAGAGAGAGGGAAAGAGGGGAGAGAGAGTGCAAGCCCAGCTGCGGAGCGGCGACGCCGACGACGCGAAACCCAACCCAGGAACAGGGTGCCATTAATGCTGAAACGATGTTAAGTTAAATTGGTTCACAGGAAGGGAAAGGCGCAGTAACTGTCACACTTGCTCTGTGGACACCCGAACCGCGCCGTAAGGGAAGGGAGGAAGGTGGGAATGAAAGTGGAAAGAGAGAAAGAAGAGCCGTAGTGGAGGGCTACGGAGTAATTTAGACCACCTGGGGATCTTTAACGTGCGCTGACATCGCACAGCACACGGACGCCACTTCGTTTCGCCTCCATCGAAACGCAGCCGCCGCGGTCGGGTTCGAACCCGGGAACTCCGGCACAGTAGTCGGGAGTCTTACCACTGCACCACCATTCGAGACATTCTAGCGAAGTTTCTTTTTTTCTTTTTTTTTTTTTTTTTACCGTGGTGAACTTGATGTAGTTGCGAAAATAAGATGCTTTTCTCTGTGAGTGTGAATTCTCGGTTACTGCACGTTACCCTGCACTTCGCTGTGGGCGCTCGCATTATTCATGAATTATCTTTGCAGTGTGTACCATGTGTGGTCACGTCTTCCACTTGAGCTCTGAAGCGTGCCTTTCATAATTGGTTCACAGGATTGGAAAGGCGCAGTATCTGACGCACTTGTTTCTGTGGACACCTGCCCCGCGCCGTAAGAGAAGGAAGAAATGTGGGAGTGAAAGTGGGGCTGGTTACGCGGGACAACGCCGACGGCGACGACGACGACGCGAAGCCCAGGAACGGGCCTCAAAGAGCTGCGCTCTAAAAAGATATTTCACCCGCACGTCCGTATAAAAACATTCGTTCCTTGTTTTCCTCTCGCGCACTATCAGAAGGTGCAACGGGTGCAGAACCTACTCGGTGTCACTGAAGCTATATTAGCTCTATTCTGGTGGTGCAAGGTGTCTGATCATCTTATTTGATATAACTTGCCTTTTCTTTTTTCTTTGCAGCTACTGTGCTTCTATGAGCTTCGTATATAGCGGCTGATCCAGCGGATTATCACGTCGAGCCGCACAATCAGCCTTTGCAAGCCGCGCTAATTACATACACGTAGGTTCTCGCAAAAGTTTTCAAAAACGGAAGCAAAAAGAAAACTTTTCTTCTTCTTGGCGGCGCAGACTGCAAAACGAGAAGTGCAGGTCAGACCGGGAAATGCAAAGCACGCGCCATCTGCTTCAGAGCTACAGACCGCCAAGAGATAAGCTCTGTTGCTTTCTCGCCGTTTTGGCCGTTCCGAAAGTGAAGCGCAATTTCTTTAATAATCCCATTGGCATGCGGCGCGACGGACGCCGAAGAGCTTCCTTGGACACGCTCCGCGCGGCACAAGCTTGGCACACAAGTTGCGATCCCGCGGCCCCGCATCGCAAATGGACCAAACCGGTCCACGTGAGCGTTGCAGCCAAGCAGAACAAGTGGAATTTGCCTCAATAGAGACACCACGTGCACGTGCTACCCCGATGTTTGCGTGCAAAGGATGACCTAGCGAAAAATTCTAGGAGGCACTTCGGGGTGAAGGGTGGCTGTTCCTGGCCCTACGGGGCGGAGAGGGTAGGTCAACGCCGCTTGCGGCGGGGGCTAGCCAGCCACCGAATGTTTATCTGTTGTAGGCCGTCATTGCACCCGCCACTGCTTCGGTGGTAGTCGACGGTTGTTGCGGCGCGCGTCTTTCTCGCCCTCTTCTTTTTCGTTTCTTCTATATATTCTCTTATGTCCGCACGAGGCAGTGGAGGTGGCTCAGCTACAGAGCCAGTAGCAGGCCCGTGCATTTTCTTTTCCTTCTTCCTACAGCCACAACAACAACAACAACAACTTCGGATCATTAAATTGCGATGAGGCGAAAGCCTCTATCGCGCGATGGTTCGAAGCCCTCCTAGGGCACCTCTTTCTGTTTTCACTCCCACCTTCCTCCTCTTCCTTACGGCACGGTTAAGGTGTCCGGGGAAAAGTGTGACAAATACTGCGCCTTTTCTTTCCTGTAAACCAATTTGAAACGCCGCTGATGCCTGCTGTACTGAGTCTGCTTCTGTATGCTGCGTGGTGCTGCATTCGAGGAAGCGCCAAATGGAAGGGTGCCGCACGGAAGCCTGGATCGGTATAATGCAGCGTAAGCTACCAGTCAACATATAAAGCCCCGCTTTAAATGAGCCGTATGAACGTACCTGCGTGGCATAGGAATAACGTGAATATGCAGGAGTCTTGGCAGGCTGGTTCTGATATCACCCTCCCATATGAAAGGAGAGGCCCGAGTCGGCAGCTCCTGCCAAACGTAATGCAAGGAAACTCTACGTCCAGTTAGTGCCCGGCTATGTCAGCTGCCAGCTACAGCCTCCCACGTAACGAAAGCGTTGACACACGGACGGACGGACGGACGGACGAACGGACACAATAGTGGCCGAGAACATGGGCCATTAAAGGCTATCGCCTTAAAACTTTCACGCCGCAGCAAACGATGTGACATGCGCTCCATCACAATGCGTATGCCCGTCTTTAATGGGCCATCGCACCGATATGTTGGCCTATTCCAATATGGATCTTTTGGGGTCAGACCAAAGAACCAATCGCGCAGCAACAAGTTTGGGCGCCAAAACGTGGCGCCCAAACGTTTCACCGTGTTCGACTCGCCTCGAAGCGCGCGTGCTGGACCAGAGGGCCTCTTCGAAAGCCGCGCCCATATCTGCACGTTCTCGTATGTCTCGGCAAAGGCGGAGTGGCTGTCGTGACCGATCATGCGCCTAGGCACAGAGTTCGGCCTCGACGCCGCTTCGCCGTTCGGGGCCACAGTGCAGTCTTGTGACTGATAGCCGGCATGCATGAAGAAGTGCCCAATGTGTGCAGGAAGCCATTGGAAGATGATGTCATGTCCTCCATTAATTGCGTAGTGATGAATTTGCATATTTCCGCAATGAGTTCTGCATGGGCTCCACGGCGAAGTGCTGTTTTAAGGCTTGCAGGGCTGGTTTTGAATCTGTGAAAATAGACCACCTCTGAGGGCTCCGCTATTATGCCGAATTGCGACACGAAAAAAAAAAAAAAAAAAAGAAACGGAAGCAAACAAACACCAATGTTTTTTTGGACCCCGAGTTTACTCAGTAATACACGGCTGTCCTCTGGAACAAACCAAGGTTGTCAGGAAATGCGTTGATCAACGAAATCGAAGGAGGGTTAGCGCCGCAAAATGCTTCCTTCGGGAGCTCTTAATAAGGCGGATGAGAGAATGTTTTACCACGCAAAGCACTCTACTCACTGGTCTTCCAACGAGCTTTTTTTGTTTATCACTTCAAAGGGACCACGGAATAATCTTTACTGCATGATTGACGGTACGAAAAGAACACGAGCAGTCGCTAGTTCATCAAATGTTCCTGCTCTGATTAAAAATGATTCCCCCACCCCTATCTCACATACGCCAGGAAAAAAAAAAAAAGAGGTCAGGACTGCCCCCAACCGCACCCCCTCCCGCCCACCTCATTCCGGCATGCTTGATGAGAAGGCTCGCCCAGATACTCCCCCCCCTGCGTCGGAGATGGATATAGAGGCTCAGAAGAATGCGCGTGAAGCTGTCGCCCAAATCGACTGCGAGGAGCAATTAGTACTTGTAAAATAGACCATCCACCAACTCCTTGACCAAGGTAATCACCGTTTCTATTAGACCATTTCGGTTCCGAAAGTACGGCGGTCATGCGCTCCCAGTTTCCCTCTATACAAATGCGGAACTGCCTTCCCAGATACAGCGTAGGCGACCAGTTCATGCGCGGTATGCGGCTGCTTGCGATTTATTATGGGTGCGGTAAGGTCGAGATTAAAAAAAAAAGGGGGGGGGGGGGAGGGAGGGAGGTTCAAGCGTAAAAAATACGTTTTCGAAAGTCTTCTCAGATGCAAGGTGGGGCCTAACGGCGTTCACAGCGTGTTTTCGAAAGATACTCAAAAGCGGGATCTTTACTGAAGGTACGCTGTTTGGTATTTTTACTCCTCATTATGATCGTGTCCGAACGACAACATTTGTAATGTTCTCTGTTTTAAGCACTATAAATGTGTGTGTAAGATTCGCGCCTGTTTTCGAGCGTTTTCGGCATAAATCTCAAGTCCTCTTCTTTTCAGCACTCCTTGGGTGTTATATATTAAATCGTTACTGCACCCGGCACAGGCCACGCGTGCAACTTCAAGAAGACCTTGCGCGCGAGGAAGAGGAGGGGGAGCCGCACCAGGCCGGCCCGCGCGCCACGAGGCATCAATTAATGTCCTCGTATGTGTAGCACTGTGAGGGAATTCATTAAAGCGTTGTCTACTAATCTGCCTAATCCTGTAGCCACCATAACCGAATTTGGCTTCGCAATATTCTTGCCCAAAAAATGTTCACTGCAACCTCTGCATGCCGGCTAGCTATATCGGCCCACTGAAAGTATTATCATGCGTGAAAATACTTCTGAAAAAAAAAAAAAAAGAAAAGAAACAGTAAATCGGCACGTATATCGTTTAGGTGTAAGGAATATTCGACACTTTTTCCAAACAAAATCCGTGATGCCCGAGAAAACGCCGGACCACCTGGAGAGTGAAACGACCCTTTTACGTACATAAAAGGGAAAGAAAAATCTGTCTGGGCGGGAATAAACTAGGAGCTTTTGACGGCGTAAAGTGATTCTATGTTTATATGGCCAGATATCTGGCTGAAAATTGCACATCATCCGAATGCTTTCGTAGCGACCGAAGAAAAAAAGGAAACGAAACGCCACAGCTCTGGTAGTAGATATCCTTTGCAGCGGCCGGCAACATATTTTTCTTCCATTTCGTATTTTTCTGCAACAAACCACCTTACCACCTCGCGTTACAAAATATTATACCCTTTCCGCGGAGAAGTAAAAATAGGAAAGAAACGCATATACGCGGAAGGTATACGCCGCCACGGCACAGCCGCCGGCGGTCGTTAGCCGCCTCCAATGAGGAAGACGTCCCTTTCCGCGAAGGGAGAGAGAGAGTGTCACGCCGCCGGCACAAGGTCGAGTACGGATTCGCACGACAACGCGACGAGGAAGCTCTAGCCGCCGTCTTCGGGAGACACGAGGAAAGCTGCAGGGTCGATTCCGAGCGCGGACGCGCACACTGGCTAGGCTAAAAGGCGGAAACAGAAATGGACACACTTTGACGGAGCAAGGTTTTCTTTTTTTCTTTTTATTTTAAACCGTCTCGTGCCTCTTCGAAAACACTCGGCGGCGACTGTCAAACGGCCGCTCGCCGGACCCAATCGAGGGGAGAAAGCGTGGGGAAGTACACTGCAAAGCTGCGCGGCGCGCACTATGGCGTATTCCAAGTGGTGATCTGGAGCAGCCATCCGAATGAGCAAGATGCCCGTCGTGATCCAACCAGAACTCAGGATCCGAATCCAAATCACCAATTGGAACACGCAGTTCTGCTTGGAAGAGCAATAAGATTTGCTCCGGATCGCCAAATGAAATGCGCTATGTTGAAGGACTGTGAATACGCCGTATACGGGATGTGGGCAGCATAGTAGTTCAAGCAGCGTGGCTGGACATCGCAGCTGCTTTCGGAACGGGACTCAAGATGAAATAGCGCTACGCCTAAGCCGACCAAGGACTCAAGCGAAATTATCCCAACCAGATGGCGCCTGGCGTTAAAATCTACACTCGGAAGAGTTGAGCTACTTTTTTGCTTTTTCCCAACACGACAACAAAAAGGAAGGAATAATAACGAGCGCGAGAGACGAACAAGAGGATATAGGCCGCCTCCTCCTCCTCCTCCTCCTCCTCCTCCTCCTCCTCCTCCTCCTCCTCCTCCTCCTCCTCCTCCTCCTCCTCCTCCTCCCCCCCCCCTCCCCCAAATGAGAAGATAGTTGTCGCGTGCGCGGTGAATTCACCCTACAGCGCGAATAGAAAGACAACCATGAGTGTATTTGTGAGTGCAAGCGGCCCAAAGAATGGCAGACGCCTCCTACCGCTGAACGGTTCATACTCACAAGGGTCCGCAGGCTGGCGCCGCCCCGGCAGTTGAGGAACGAATCGGGACAAAAGTTTGTGGACCACGAAAACTGCAACCAAAGCGCATAATTTTCGTCTCGGACTATACTTATGTATGTGAAAGTTGGACTTCAGTTCTTTCATATGTGCTAAAGAAATAAGGTGATAATTCGTTTACACCGTGCTTCTAGTCCAAAACCGCCACACGTGCGTTTCAGAGACTTTTGTCACCGATTAAGCAGGGAGGCGCGCGGAGGAGGGACACTTGGTCTACCCGAAGCGATCACCGCAGAGGCTATCGACTTGCGCACACAGACGCGGTTTTTCGAGAAGTTGAGGCAAGGGTAGAGCAAGGGTGCTGCGGCCAGCTGTATAGAGCGGCGGCGAAGGGAACATGGCTCGCAAAAAGGAACCAGAGCGATAACGACTCCGAGTGTGCAGCAGAGGACCCGGAGGGAAGCAATTAAATTAAGGCTCCGAACGACACGGTCGAAGAGAGATCAAACTCTGGAGTCGAGCATAGAGGTCGCACCCTGTACTTAGCCGAAGGAGGAGTTCTGAATTAAAATAGTGTACTTCAGACAGTATGCAATACTTCAGACACTCCTGAAGTATTGCAACAATTATCCCGACAACACATCCTACTGAAATAGTGTACATATAAGTATATCCGTGGAATAAAATTGATCGTGTTGTCCGGCTTCGTCGGGGGATGCAAAACAGGCACAGGAAGGGACCTGCCTGACTAACGGTTTTTGCCTCTAAGCCCATGGACAGAAACGTTCACAGAGCGCTGCCACAGTAAAGTAATGTGACACTGTTCGGCAATCGTATGGGCCAATGAAATCACTAACTTAGACCATACCTCCAACTTCAACTAATCCTGACCGCCTCATTCGATCTGCAGGCCGTTGGTCCATGCCACGTGGTTTGGTGACCTTAAACTCGGAATTCTTTTACTCTGCGTTAGCGCTCCACAGTCACAATATCTTCATTTTCTCCGGCAAGAAACCGTTAGCCTTGACGAGCAGACGTTATGTCATTGTTAATATTAGCATTATCGAAGAGACTATATGCCGACTGCTACTAAGTTTGAGCCCGCTTTATATAGTGGGCTGGGTAACCTACGCTTTCGCGTCATACCCTTAAAGGTGGAGAATTCCGCCTTCGTTCAAGCTGCACAGGAGAGGTTTCTACTCGAGTTGAGCCAGCACCAACCTCAAACCACCACATATTGGGGAAGCAGTTAAGACTTGGTTTTACACAAAGCTGAAGATACAGAGCACGTCGTCACCAGTGTGGAAACCATGTCCCACTACTTCGCTGATCATCGCAGCGTCATCATTGGTACAAAAGATAAAAGCCTGCTCGTTACCTGAACAGTTTGTCTTGTCTATACAATAGAGCTAAACCAAACGCTTAACCACAAGCGTAGCCATGCAGCCGTTGGAATTCAACTGGGGTTAACCAGAGCTAAATCACAGCCTTTTTTTTTTTTTTTTTTTAACCTGGAACGGCCTTCAATGTCGCATCACAAAGCATACAGCCAGGCGTGGCGCCACGGGGACTCGTTGGGCCGCTCGACTATAGTAAGCAGGGAGACCAGATCTAGTCCGGTCTTGGCCACAGCGGCCGCTTCCCGGTAGAGGCGAAACTCAATCCGCTCGTGTACTATGCAAAGTCAATGAACTCTAGAGGAGCTATCCGCTGCGCCGTCCCTCACAGACTGAGACTCGCCTTTAGACGCCAAACCCCCATCAACCGAACCAAATTTATTTCAAATGGAAGCCCTATAACTAAAGAAGCACGTCGCTTCGTCGGTACCCTTCAGCGGCTGGAACGTCACCCCCACGCAAAAAACGTTGAAACACCACGGATCAGGCTACCCTTAGCCACCCGCGGAAAGTACCATGTCCCCCCAATTCCAACCAATATGGACCCCCTACACCACGGTGAACGACAAAAGGCCCGAACCAAGCAAATTCAACAAAATGCCATACGACGCAAACAAACATTCTGTACACTGACGCCAGCCCCTATCAAGGTCGGACGGCTGCAGTAGCAACCGTCACAACCAACCTCGGAGACGAGATGGCCAGTGCCACGGTCCTAAGCCGAAGCATAGCGGACGCTGAGGAAGTCGCATTCGCACTTGCCATCAAGCACGCCCACACCACCGAACAAATAAATACAATCTTGAACGACTCGCAGCAAGTCTGCAAGACGTACCTCAATGGGGAACTCTGCCAAGCGGCCGCTCACATCATGAGAAATAGACACCCGCCACAGTATTCTGTGGATCCCGGCACACGAAGGCATAGAGGGCAATGAGGCGGCTGACAGGATAGCTCGAGGTCATACATTCCGAGCCCCGTCGGCATCCACCTCCGAACCTTCATCTCCACTGACATACAGCGAAATAATAAACTACCATCGACTTTATCGCAGAACATACGCAAATCCCCACAAAGACCTCACTCGTCAGGAAGCCACTATAGGGCGAAACATGCAAGCCCGCACACTACCAAACCCAACCCGACACAATAAGATTTGGCCCGCGCATTACCCCACAAATGCATGCCCGGCCAGCGGAGATGTCCGACATCCTCCACATGGTTTGGAACTGCCCCGAACAACGTAAACCATACGGTTAACAGAAAATTAGCCATGAGCAGTGGGAGGCGAAGCTGGCTCACACAGAGCTCCCCCTTCAGCACTAGCTGATCGGTCAGGCCAGGAGGGCCGTAATCACCAGTGGTTTCCCGGACCTCGGTGAACCACCCGCGTAATCGCTTTGTATCAATAAAGTTTATTCTCTCTCTCTCTCTCTCTCTCTCTCTCTCTCTCTCTCTCTCTCAATGCACATGCCAACTACAGCGTGAGGGATTAGACCACCAAGGGAGAAAGAAGGAATACAAGAGAAAGGCCGCCGCAACGGGGCGCTCCGGCTCCGGAGTAATTCGGAGTTATTTCTATTGTATGCATCCATAGGCACCGCAATGGCGGTACGTGCACGTACCCGGACGCTGAGCGAGCTGACGGCCTCCTCGAAACGCTCTTCGTCGGCGTGCATCAGCTTCTCCACGGCTGACCAGTCCAGGCCAGGACCGGACATCTGCGAACGCACACAAGGGGTGAAGCGCGTCAGGCTCATGACACCAAAGGGATACAAAAAATGATACTGGTTTCACGTACTACTCTTCCATCGCGTTCCAATTACACGAAAGGGGCCGAGATCAACGAAAGTGGAGGCTGAGATAGCGGTGTTGCACGGGCCGAAACTCTGAGCCCGACCCGAGCTCGGTCTGGCCCGACATTACAAGGGCCTGCGCCCGACCCGGATCGGCGCTGCGCTCAGAGTTAAGGCTCGGCCCGGCCCGACATGCCGTAATAGAAAGTACAGCGATGATACAGAAATAATTTCAGGGTTATGAAATCTTGAAATGTTGATTTCTCAAGTTTATTATGGAAAATTGTAAGATTAAAATTGTAACGACATTTAGGTGCAGCATATACGTACTACATACCATTATCAAACGAAGTTATCAAAATTGGCTGTGGTTTAGCTTTAGTTAACCCTGGTTGATAGCGATATTACGGATTTCGCTGGTGGTGGTCCGATTCCTGCTCTCTTTCTCTGCGTGAACTTGATGCGCGAATAAGAGGATGGAGAGGCGAATGACTTTTCGCGATGATGTTGCTGTCCCTGTTGCTGTTTATGTACAAAATGTGTGGATCAAAGTATATGCATTTGGTATGAATCTCTATACTGTATTCAAATGCATCATATTCGCGCGTGGCAGCATCAGGTGCCTACCTCCACCCAACACTGGGCCGCTACGCCCAAAGTTACCGTAACGTTAGCTGCGCCGGTATTCCCTTCGCCTTCTCCCTGCCGCGTGCTTGCAGAAAGGGGAGCAGCGACTATCCTACCTGGCGCAGCGGCAGGCCTAGCCTCCTAGCAGGGCTCAACTCTAGTCAGGCGCAGCCTTCCACAGTGCTATCGCGCTAGCCTCGCAGCCGGGCCCAACTCTACTAATATAGTGCCCATGCACTATATATATACTACTATAGCAACGGCGGCAGTCTCCTTTCAGGGCTTCAGAATACCCTCTCGTGGTTTGACCTCTAGCTCATCTCGAGGTGAAAATCACACGATCGACGACGCCTGCCCGAAGTAGCGTAGTGAAGCTTTCGCTTCAAAAACAAGAAGTGGTGCATTTATGAAGGCTTAAGGCATTTGCGGCGCTCCTGCATGGATCATGAATATTGCCTCGATGCGCGCGCATCGAGACACCCAAATGAATCCGGTAGGTGGTGATGGTGGTACTGGTCATTTATTGAATAATAAAACAAAACAAAGGAAAACAGTGCTGCCGGCAGCGCCAACTGCTGAAACGGGAAAGGGAGAGGATAGGGGAAGTGCAGAGGTGAACGATAGCAAGAAAGGACAGGGGGAGCTTTGTACTACATTATTTACAAAATACAAAAAGGAAAGCGAGTTCGTGTCACTCGCGAGCAGTGTCCGAGCACTCTCCACAAATGACTGCGCGCGAGCGGAATTGTTTACAAGTTACAAGGGTGTATGTATATAACCGCGCGTACCGTCCTATCGCAAACAGATCGCACGCGCGACGCAATGCATAAGCTGCCGGGGTAGGGCACCCGGCAGCATATGAATCCGGTGGAATTGAAGTTTCTTCGGTGGTCTAATCTATGGCTGGAATGACTAAACACATTCTTGGCAGGGAAAGTAAGTTTTGAGTACGCAGCTTCTCAGCTCCTTCAAAAGTGCACTAGACCTGAATCTCAAGAGGTTGACTCTGTGGCCGAGTATATACTCAGTGAGCTCGTCTGGCTCACCGCGTGCCTTTCACGACACCTTAAGGAGCCGCCACTGCATTGCCTGCGCCAAGAAACAAGAGGAAACTCAAGAGGCAGGCTCAAGCCAGAAAGAGAGACACAGGATAGGCGACAGCGCGTGGCGCGAATCTTGAACCGATGCTGAAAGGCGAAACTAGACACTTAATAGTCCACAAGCGACGCCTCTGCTCGGTCACTAACGGCTAGCAAGGATTAGCCCACGGCGAGGAATGTGATGGAAAGGCGGGCGACACAAAGAGAGAAAGACTTTATTAAGAGCGCAAATTAAGCACTCAACATATCCTACGCCTGGTTATAACCGAGGCGAGCTGATCTTCCATCTGTACCGACGACAGCCAGGCACTCCGGGAGCGGGATGAAGGGAAGGGGGTCCAGTGACTGGATTGGACGACTGGGCGGGAGAAGATGAGGTGTTCTAGATTGGCATACAACGCAGGACAGTTGAAAAAGGAAGGGTCAGAACGAAGACGGAAATGGAATTGTCGGAAGGTGTAATAAAGGCGTTCGTTTGAATCCAAAGTATATGTGCTTGAGCAACGTTGAGATGTCCATGGGGCAGGGTACATCCCTATATCCTATATGACGTTTATGTTGGTTGTAGTGTTCCGTAATTGTGAGTGTAAGACCAACGCATCGTCCCACGCCGGTGGGCTTGACCACGGGATCACAGGCGCCCGGGTGTGAATATCGCGGGCTAGCTGATGTGCCAGCTCATTTCCTGTGATCTCCGCATGGCCAGGAACCCACCGTACAGTGACCGACTATGGAGCCAAGGAACGTGAGGCGGGCTTCTAGGTCAGGGGGAACTAGCCGGAGCTGCAGCAAGCGAATAGCCGCCATGGAGTCAGTGTAAATGGTGTACGAACATGTGCGAGGAAGCTCAGAGAAGGACATGAGATGCAGACACAACTCGAAAGCTCTCGCGTGGGGAGGACGCGGGAAGATTCTGCGCATTCTAGACGCCTGTCGCAACATGGCCATATCCGTACTTTCGCAAAAGTTGCATATGTGTCCCGGTACCCCAGGTGGGGATTAGGATGTCTGGCCCAGTCCGCCCGACACAAATCTACCTTGGACCGACCCGAGTCCGAGACAGAGGGCTACCGAGCTGTCCGAGCCAGGCCCGAGGCTTTCGGGCTGGCCTGTGCCCGTGTACAGCTCCACTGTGGAGCTTCTGCAAGCTTGAAAAGGTCGAGGAAAGAAATGTATACGTCACAGCCAGCCGTTTCCACAGGACAACTGCAGAGGCATGAAAAGCGATATTTGCAACATACCACCATTCACTTTTAACAATTTGAAACGTCTAAAAAATTAAAATTCGAAGGATTTCATCACCCAGTGGACCCTTGGTTACAGAAATGTAAATAACCGGGAGATTTATTCAGAAATTAGTCACTTGATAACTGATTTGAACAACGTTTCTCCTTCATTTGTGAATGTTTAAGGACCCCAAAACCATTTGTAAATATGCAGACGCATGCAGAAATTAAAGTGAAAAATTCGAAATTGTTCCATCATCTGTGATTGCAGCATTATGAATACACATAAATTTATGCTGATTTGCCGTTGGGCTTCCTCCACGGGCTTCGAGCATATCTGATAGCTTACACTTCGGCCTTCCATTGATAAATAGTTCGAATAGGTTTATGGGCCGGAGTGTCCCAAAGCGACTATAAGAGACGCCGTAGTGGAGGGCTCCGGAGATTCCGCCCTGCTGAAAATTGTAACGTTAATTGACGCTTCACAGACTGATAAATGTGTTGGAGATACCATCGGTTTGGTTTTGGTTTATGGGGTTTAACGTCCCAAATCGACTCAGGATATGAGACGCCGTAGTGGAGGACTCCGGAAATTTCGACCACCTGGGGTTCTCTAACGTGCACTGACATCACACAGCACACGGGCGCCTTGCTTTGCTTGTATGCAAAACACGTAGTTATAGAAGCGTAAACGAAAATTATTCACACATTTCGAGCTCTTTCTCAGTTTCGCAAAGAAAATTTAAAAAAAAAAAAGGGGGGGGGGGGGGGGGGAAATAAACTTTGGCAACAAAGTCAAGGAAGAAGGAGACGTGATGAAATGACAGAGCGCTCTGTCCTTTCGTCACGTCTCCTCTTCTTCGACTTTTTTGCGCAAGTTTATTCCTGCTTTCTTTCTTTTTTTATATCAACCAATTTTGTAAAGTTTACAAAATTGTGTATTACAGAATAAAACGACAATGACAGGTTCCTTTTGTGTCTTGACGTAACGATTTTGGACCAAGTGGCGGGAAAACAAATGTCTCATTTTTAGATCCGATTTTGACAGGCAGGTCTCGACGGAAACCTGTCAGATCGGGAACGTGCTCACGGCTATAGAAACAAAGGCCCCGCCGCAGGACCGAAACGTCCTTTGTTTTGACGAATCGTCCCCGCTCGATACTTCGCCATCAATCAAGTTTTCTCGCAGGGCTGCGGCACGGGTAGAAACAAAACATTGAGTACGAAGTACAGATCAACACAGTGTTTACAACCTGCGAACGCCGTAGCCTATAGGGTCACTAATGTAGGGACTCCGCTGGAGCCAACAAACAATGCTTTCTCACGTCGCAGTGCATCTACGATAACGTCATTTCGTGAAGTGTTCATTAGCGTTAAAAAGTGAATGAGAGGCACCTTCGTCGAAAAAAAAAATTAAAGAATTTATCCGTAAGCAAAGAAAATAAAGAAGAGGTATTCATGCGCTATGCAATTCGGCTAATGAAAATTAGTCTGCATACATCCATTCAAAGATGAATAAAATCGGAGCGATGCAGTTTACTTTTCGCAGCACCTGTGAGTTCCACAAAATAATATATGAAGATATAAAACATTTCAAAGGCGTCATTTTTTTTTTTTTTTTTCGTAAAACACCGCGAAAAGTGCGCTTACGAGTCGCCCGTGGCTGGGGATACGAGGCAGGAGCGCGGCCTATATACACGCAACGCAAGCAAAGCTTTGCGGATGTTTCTCCCTCCCTCTTTACACAAGAGTGCAAGGCTGTTCGATAACACTTCACGGCTGTTTTCAAGCAATGTGTGACAAAATATGCTTCCGAGCCTTCGATATTTCAAAGGCCCCATGACCGGGGTGGGCAGGAAATGTGGACAGGAAGTGGCAGCAAAAAAAATTGATTTCGTGTCTGAACTGTGATGCAACACCTGCTAGTCGAAGGTACATATAGTTTGCCATAGGGACTCGAATCGACGACATATGCATGTACCTCCAATTGTATGTCCTTCGTCGTAAGTATGGGTGCCCACCGAGAAGCGAGATAGACACTGCGCTTTCTTTCGCCAAAAATTTTACCAAATAAAGATGTTTAACACTTAGCAAACATACCCCGACAGAAAATTTACCGAAATACGCAAGCTATGCGCGCAGTTTCACCAGTGAGCCAGCGGTTGGATTAGCGGGGAAAAAAAAAAAAAAAAAAATCCGATGTCTTCACAATAAAAACGCAAAATACTTATACAGTTGTCATTTCCAGGCTGGTGACGTCACTTCCCTCCAGTCAAGAAATGAATTTTATGAACGGTGACACTTTTCCCCCGATGGAGCTTGTTACGCTGCAGTATTAATACAACAAATATACGGTGACGTCCGAACAGATGCTTGAACGCGGATCTGTTGGGATAGGCCACACAGCTATTTAAGTCAAAAAGTAATTACAGGCTCCTGACATGGCAAGTTCAAACATCGTTGCGGTTTTGAAAAACTTGGACACATAAAACGACACGAAACAACTGGAGCGCAATAGCGTATGTGTGTTGAAACCCTTTTGATAGCCAGTTCGAGCCACGGAGCAGAAAAGTAGATGCTTCGAGTCCAATTTCCTCAGCAGTAACGCGTGTTTTGCTGCACCATGACTTAAGAATAGCGTAACATCAAAAAAAGAACGACAAAAAAAAAAAGAACAAGAGGGATAATGCTCCAGCATAGAAGCCAAGACGGACGGAAGCACCCTCACAGTGGGTTTTCTGATAAAGGCAAAAACTGAAATTTAAACCCATTTTCATTATTTATTCATTTCTTCATCACATACCCCTCTGATTCCCTGTGCCAATATATTGTTTAAAAATGAGTTTCCCATCTCTTGCGACCAGCGTGGTGTACTAAACGGCCGCGGCTAACAATGCGCTCCCATCCACCCACCGCTCTTACCTTTCCCCCATACACAATAACACGCAGCATTCGAAAATCGCCTTCAATTTGATCTTCTCCCGACATTCCAACGGCCAGGATATACCTACCTAAGAAAGTGCGAATATTCGAGATTTTCGGAATAATGATATCGCATAAATTTACAACAGAGTACACTATATCCGTTTGTTTGTTTGTTTCGTTTATTTATTGGCTGCACATGTTGCCACGGTCGGACCCTGCGGTAATATTCCAGCTGGAATAACGGTTCAGCGGCGCGGCGCGGTCCATTCACGTGGCAGTGGACGAAATACTCGGATATTACGGCCTTCAGGTTTAGTCAGGAATCCCTACTCTATGGCCGGTACTGGAGGCCACGGCTCAAACTCGTCAAACGAAATTCGGCGTTAGTTTTTCATCCGACAAACAAGGTAATTTTGATACGCGTATTATGCGAGTGTCGAACAGTTATAACACCGACATCGTTGACACACTGCGCATTGTCAGGCCTGTCAGACGATGTTCGTACGCTGTTCGCAGCATTTTCAGAGAGACAACCTCTTTCTACCAAGTTAGGACTCGGCGCATACTGTTATCGCTTCGTTTCCTTTGGTTGGACGACCGGGATAATGGCTGTGGCTAATTTGCAGTTGCAGCTGCGATGCAACCGTAATGATAAAAAAAAAATCATTTCGTCGTCACGCCAGCTGCAATTGAAATGTCGGCGTTTTATTTTTATTTTTTTCCTCCACACTTTCACGTGGTGCTTGTTTATTCTAAACACGCTTCACGGTCCACAAAATAAAACCTTAAAACGGAGACACTGGACCAGCGTGAGGCGAGCCTATACATGAGAAAGTACGAGCCGGCAGGCGAACAAAAAAAAACAATGAAAAGGAAAAAGAAAAACAGAACAGCGCCGGTAAGGCAGGTGAACTTAACTTGCCAGCAAGGAGTGTGCGTTTACACGCTAGACCCTACTTGTAAATTGCACTCCATCCGTTTCACGCTTGGAGGAAGGAAGCAAGTGAAAGCAGGAACAGAAGCCCGCGTCTGTATCATGCACACCAGAGGTCATGCCCCGACTCGATGGTATCGAGCACTCGCTGCGTTGATTGTCTCGAAGCCCCCAAGCGGTCACCTGCAGAGCAATAAACTAAGCGAAATGTTGCAGTAGCTATACCGGGTTGCATGGGGTCGGTGCTTGCGCTAAAGCAAAGCAGCTTAGAGTCAAAAGGAATGGGCGCACGTACTGCCCTTAGCGCAACGATAGAGCGCTATAGTATTTGCTCCTCAGCACACCATAGTTTGCTAACGAATATGCATACAATGACACTGCATAGTCGACTGGTCATACGTAAATGGCACCGCGGGGTTCAGCTCGCTCAACTGAAAAAACCGAGCAGACGACGAAAGAGAGCAAAACCATTGCGAACCATTTCAGCGTTACGCAATGATTTGTCAAAGCCTTAATTGCATGCAACAATGCAGCATTCAATCCAAGATGCGCACATAATGGATCGCCAACGCCGAGTGCTCCTGCATCGGGAAACTCATAAAAACAGCCGCAATTTGTCGACACAATCAATAAATCAATTACTTGCATTTGTCGAGGTTATGTTTGAGCGTGACCGAAAATGTTGTGAAAAAGTTGGCTAGACGGGGACCCCTGTCCGGCTGCACGTCTGCCGGCGGAAGCAGAATTAAGTTTTTTTCTTTTTTTGTGTGTACGTAATGTACAGCTTTCTCCCAACCGATTCGGACAGAATTTTATTCTATATTTCATAGTAATGGACGTCTTCTCAAGCTGTCAAGGATTTTATGCGTGATGTTTTGTGTTTCTTTATGCCTCCATCAGTTTCGTATTCGCGACGTTTTTCAATACTATTTTTTCTCATTTCATTGCAGACTTTGGTAACCGCTTTATATACATATATTTATTTTTTTCTAGGCTGAAGTGTGTTTCGCATATTCACTTTAAAGTTATATGTTTTTTTGCGAATTGGCTAATCCTTAATGCACAATTTTTATATTTCTGTTCTCTCTTCTTTTGCAGTTTCTGGCTACCTA
The DNA here is from genome assembly GCF_055883805.1 of Amblyomma maculatum. NCBI lineage: Eukaryota > Metazoa > Arthropoda > Arachnida > Ixodida > Ixodidae > Amblyomma > Amblyomma maculatum. Next base: position 39,015,099 of record NC_139352.1, read on the forward strand.
CAGACATTTTCTTCTCTGCTTCCTTCTTTCCTGGATTTCTTTATCTTTTCGTGCTTTTCTTTCGCTTTTTCTTTCTTTCTTTATCTTTTTTCCATTTCATATATCTATCTATTGTAACTAGGCAGTTGTGATCTTTGTTTCCTTTTGTATCTTTAATGTACATTTTTTTACATTTTTATGTCCATGTTTTTTGTTTCTTTTTCATCTAAATTATTATTTTTTTTTTTTTTTTGGGGGGGGGGGGGGCGTTTAGCTCCTTTTCTTTTATCTTAAATTGGATTAAGCCTGGCAAAGCTTTGCTGGTCCGGGCTCCCTCTCTCTTTCTTTTACATTTTTTTTTTCGTCATATTCTGAGAGGAATAATAAAAGGTAAAAGGTAAAGGAAAACCAGGCATTGCAAAAAAGCAGCAGATAAATTTGCATAAGTGTTCATGTAACTCGCTTTATGTAAAGGAAGGGGAGCAGAAGAAAAAAAGTGGAGCCCGTTCTCAATGCAAGCAAAGCACCGGCGTACTTAAAGACGTAAACTATATGGAAACATAAAAATAGCATCAACTACTTGCAGGAAAACAGGTTGCACATACTAATTCTGCATGTGAAAGTGTACAAACGTACTACACTAAAACATCGCGTACCCAGCCAGCGCGTCGCCTTTGCACCGGCTTTCCCTAGCAAGCGCGCGACGGCTTGCCAGCATTCAAACCAACAATTTCAAATTTTCGGCATGATCAGCACGCAAGAACAGCATCAAAGAAGTGAAGATGTAACTCCCCGCTCGATACGTCGCGCTCCGAGGCGGAGAGGAAATTCAGCTTTTTCGCGTTTCGCCCTAGCAGAAGCAGTGAGGCGAAATGTGTGCATTTCTAGAACGTGCAGGTTGTGCCGAGAGACCGCGCAATCAGTCACCTGGAAAGCGCAGCTCCGGCGCACGCGGTGTCGGACGCCTCCCGAGACCCCAGTCATCGTATAGTCGCCGACGCAACCTGCAGCAACGTTTGTAGCGTTGACCTGCACGGCCCGGTATACACGCAGAGGGTTGTCGCCGCCGCAGCCAGTGTGTATGTTGCTGCTGCGCGACGGAACTTTGGTCGCCAGCCTGCCTCCGGGGACGACAGGACGCCGCGGTGCGAAAGCCGGAAGTGACACACTGCCACCAACTGTCGCCGCCAGTGCAGCTGAGATGACTCATGGCCCCAGCGGATGGGGGAGACCAACGTACGAACGCAGCTGCATTTGACGCAGCATCAGCGAAAAGCACAACCGCGCTCAGGGGTAGCGCCCACATCTCTTGTTATCGTCCTTGAAACAGTTGCGTCCTTGTGAGAGCACACTTGAAAAGTGCACGATGTTCGTCGTCGTTAAATGCGAGCGCAGCAATTTTCAAGCTCCTGTGAACTTTCGGTTACATCAGCGCCAATGATGTCTTCAACAGACCGTCCCGATGCTGACCTTACTAGTCGTGAGTCATCATGTGACATGGAGGACATTCACCTCGCCAGGTAATAAGCCCTGCCGCAAAACAACCACGGATAAGAAGGAATAACGGCGCTCGAGCCTGAGGTGTCGCCTCAAGGCTGCCTACATTTCTTTGTCCGACCTCACTGAATGTCTGGTTTAATACTACGTGCAGTAGTATAGGATGCCCGACTACTGAGGCTGAGTTCCCGGGTTCGATCCCGACCCCTGGCGGCTGGGTTTCGATGGAGGCGAAACGGTGCGATGTCAGTGCACATTAAAGATCCCCAGGTGGTGGCAATTACTCCGGAGCCCTCCACTACGGCGTCTCTCATAGCCTGAGTCGCTTTGGTGCGTTAAACCATACAAACCAAACCAAGCGTATTAATCATCGATTTAATTCGACGCTCCTTCGCTAGGAATACCTTTGAGTGTTGGGGAATCGTGAGACGTGGACCGGTGTTGATCTCGAATACCATAGTCGAATTGGTTTTTATCCGAACGAGGTCCGAGAGGCGTCCGAGCTCCTGTGGCAACCCTCGGGGGTGACGGCTGGCTCGAAAGACTCGAGACAAGCCCATATACGAGCAGCACGTAGAGGAATATATTGTCACGCCTTGCAGGAGGCGTCCGAAACATGAACAGCAACACCTCAGGCCGACGTCACGTGGCGGTGACAATGCCGAGAGCAATGGAACAGCGTGGCGTGGAATCGAAACTACTTATCGGGTTGGTCATAGCGCCCACAAGGAACTGAGCAACTATAGGCGGCGATGGCAACCGATATGTTCGACACTTACCGAAGCAAACTTTGGTGTCGTCCGCTCTTCCCTTCTCCGCTCAATTATAAGCCCACAAAGAGCACTAGAAGTAAGGAGACAAAAACAATGATCGCAATCTCAAGCACTGTAGATGCAGTTGGAGCGTGGCTGCGATTGTTCGAGATGTGTGTATACTGTATAGTCGGATCATGTGTCAGAAACAATAACAATAAAGCATTGTATTGCATTGTATTGTATTGTATTGTATTATATGATATGGTCCCGGCCTCGACGGCAGCTTTTTCGATGGAGGCGAAAAGCAAGGCGCCCGTGTGCTGCGCGATGTCAGTGCACGTTAAAGAACCCCAGGTGGTCGAAATTACCGGAGTCCTCCACTACGGCGTCTCTCACAGCCTGAGTTGATTTGGGACGTTAAACCCCACAAAACAAACAAAACAAACATATATGGTATGATAATGTATTTTATGGAATGGTATGGTATCAATCTTCCCAAACAGACACATCAGCTACGAGGGAACGCACACCGCAGTGGAGGTCTCCAGGCTACCTATAGGACCACGATATCGCGCTGCTAAGGATGGCGGTGCACGCGCATCTGCACCCGTGACACAACGCAGCCCCGGTGAGCTACGTCGGACCAGGCGAGTCTCAGCGGCAGCAGGAGCTCGGCGGAAAAGCTTTGGGTCGCGAGCGGAGGGGGGCGGCTTCAAAAGCGCCGGCCCCTCTCGATAAAGCCGAAAAAGCGGGACGCGTAGCAGAGAGGGCTTTTCTTCTTTCCAGGCCGGGGCGGCGGCGGCAATCGAGTTTCGCCGTGGTCAACAGCCGAGGCTGAGCGCTATGAAAGACGACGCCGATTGAGACGCGCCGCACGTGCCCGACCGACTGGAAGATTCGCCACGACCCGATTTCCCCGTTTGCGCGAGCAGCTCATAACGAGCGCCCCGCGGTCCAATGCACGGGAGATGGAATCTTAGTGTTCCTGTATATCTGACGCACGCGCGCCACCTCCCTCGCTTCGAACCTATTTAGGCCGAGGAGACTTATGCGCATGCATCGAATTGCACGACTTTTGAAAGTTAACAAGACCACGTAACAAATTGTGCTGTAGAATTAAGCAAATGCAAATAAGTTATGTCCGCAACCAGTACAGAAAAAAAAAATTCAATCACTGTAATCTCTCGAGAGTAGTCAAACCGCAGCTAAATTACAATTTTATTCGCGTTTCGCCATTATCCTTCACTCTGGTCACTTTTCGCTTTATAATTAAGAGCAAACGAAATGGCAAGACAAAAATTCGGTTTGTGGGATTTAACGTCCCAAAGCGACTCAGGCTATGAGAGACGCCGTAGTGGAGGACACCGGAAATTTCGACCACCTGGGGTTGGCAAGACAAAAATTGTCTAGCTTTTTTAGCTAAACGCGAAACACCTGTGGCCCTCGAACTGCGCCTTATTAACTGCTTCTACTAATCCGACTCACGGTTATCCTCCACCGCCCCCCCCCCCCCCTTCCAGTCCAAAAAAAAAAAAACGCAGCCTAGAGTGAAAGGGTCCAGAACGACCGGTGGTATTTCCGCGTACGACGCACTGCGCCATATATGTGTGCAGCAGGTTAGAGCTGTGAGAAACGACGTAATCCAAGTAACATACGAACGAACAAATGCAGCGGGGAAGAAATATCACACGGTGCGGAAAAAGCACGGCTTCGCACACGGGGGAAACCCGGGAAAATGATCAGCTGAAGTGCGATGTACACAAGAGAGATAGGTCTATAGATAGCGAAGTCAGGGTGAAAGCAGGATATTCCCATACACATGATCTGCCTGTTCTTGCCAAACCCGTCAGCACCTGCTGATAACATGACTTTCAACGGATTTCAAGAAGATAAAAGTTCTATGTAATGGAGAGCTATATACGGAACGGAGAACGGTAGGTGTAACGTTGAGATATAGGAAGCGTGCCGAGTGGGTCAGAGAAATAACTCAAGTTAATGACATTCTAGTCGAAATCAAGGAGAAGGAATGGGCATGGGCAGGGCATGTAGTGCGAACAGAGGATAACCGATGCTCGCTTAGGGTAACAAACTGGATTCCAAGGGAAGGAAAGCATAGCAATTAAGGGGCGGCAGAAATTCAGGCGGATGGATGACGTTAAAAAAAACAATACAACGGTTCAACGCTGCTGAGCCAAATGTTGAGCGAAAGCATTAGCTACGGGTGACCGAGCGTTCTTCTTCTCTTTTTCTTCTTCTTCAGCCCACATATAAAGCCCCGCTTTAACCAACCCATATGGCCTTATAGGGGTAACGTGAATGCCAGGGTCCTAGCAGGCTGATTCTGACTAAACCATCCCACGTGAAACGAGAGACCAAAGTTGGCAGCTCCTGCCAGCCCGCGTGTCACGTGCGGTGTGACGTCATAGCGTCACGTGGGTAAGACGTAACTGCGGCCGGGTCACGCGAAGGCTTGAAAGTGCGAGTATTGCTTTCGCAATGAAAGTTTGCAGGGGTCACGTGGATGCCTCTCGCATAGGACCGGGTCAATTGGAGTAATACGAGAGAGGCCTTCGCCCTGCAGTAGGTATAGTTCGGCTGATAATGATGATGATGAAAAGTACTTGGGCTATATACGGTCACGCGTTATCAAAACGTTATTCATACTGACCACCACAGCAGCGAACGGGTGTCGCCGTCTAAGACCTCAGATTAGGCTCTCCATAGTATCAACCAAATTTGGCAGCCGTCATCCTCGTTCTATGTTGAATGCGTTCGCGATCGCCGGCCTCCCGAACATCAGAAGCGAAAAAACTTCGCGCTGCCACCATTCTCCGCGGCGTATGAAATTACCCCGCCGAGATGGCGCAGTAGTTACGGCACTCGGCTATTGCCACCAAGGATGCTTGGATCGAATCCCGGCCTCGGCGGCCGCTTTTCGATGGAGGCGCAAAGCAAGGCACCCGTGTGCTGTGCGATGTCAGTGCACGTTAAAGAACCCCAGGTGGTCGAAATTTCCGGAGTCTTCCACTGCAGTGTCTCTCATAGCCTGAGTCGCTTTGGAACGTTAAACCCCACAAACCAAACTAAACCGAAACTGAACGGCTCAGCTATACGTTTAACAGATTCGTGCTGCCTTATCTTGCCGAGGTGAATTTAAATTTGTGGCTCTGAGATTTAGGCTTTATGGGGTTTAACGTCCCGAAGCGATTCAGGCTACGCTCAGAGACGCCGCAGTGGAGGGCTGCGAAACTTTCGACCCACTGGGGTTCTTTAACGTGCGCAAATATCGCACAGCACACGGGCGCCTTGCTTTTCGTCTTCTTCGAAAAAGCGGCCACCGCGCGGCCGGGATTCGATCCCGCATCCTTGGGCACAGCGGTCGAGAGCCGTAGCCACTGCACCACAGCGGCGGGACAAATTTGTGGCTTGGAATGCAAACAAAACGAGCAACAACACAATCCCTGACTACTCCACAACCAAAAAACAATTTCATTCGTTTCGAACATACACTTCTACCTCCTAACACTGACGCTGGTATCCTTCAGCGCTATTTCGTTATACCGAGTGGCATCGAAAGGGAAATTCGATACGAAGGATTTGAAATGATGCCATATAAACACACAGGGAATGCCAAGAAGTGGAAGAAATTTGATTATTCGCTTTCTACGAATATAGAGTGCAGAAACTTTCCTGAGTATTATTCGCTTACCCGCATGCTTTTGCAACGATTATAGCAGATCAAAACGGGCCGGGATTTCGAAGATAAGTCCAAAACTTTGCCCCTCACATGCTTGCCGTAAAAACTTATGACAAAAGAAAGACTTACGAAGCTTTCACGCAAGACTTCTTAAGCTCAGCCGACTCTGAAACAACAGTCTGGCAAAACAAGAAGTTAGAGAGTTCGCCTAAAGTTTCCACGCCACAGGGTCTAATTCTCAGCAATGAGTTGCCAAGGACAATGGTTTTGAGCTTCTTGGGTGCCCCAACTTCCTGATTATGCTGCTCGAAAGCATATACTGTGTGTGGCCTGAAAACTTTTGGCCAACCTTGCATAGGTATGCCTTATTTTGAGGCGGAGTGGCTATAGTTTTGCCTCGCGCCATCCTTGCCTCGCGTAAGGCAAGCGATATATTCGTTCCTGTCTCATCATTCCTAAAGTTTTATTTTTCCGTTTTAGTTGGAGACCTGCAAAGCGTTCGAAACGACGTCTTGGAGCGCCCAATGGTTGGTTGGTTCACAGGAAGGGAAAGGCGCAGTATCTGTCATACTTGCTTTGTGGACACCTGAACCGCGCCGTAGGAGGAGGGATGAGGGTGGGAGTGAAAGTGGAAGGAGAGAAAGGGGAGCCGTAGTGGAGGGCTACGGAGAAATTTGGACCACCTGGGGATCTTTAACGTGCGCTGACATCGCACAGCACACGGACGCCTCTTCGTTTCGTCTCCATCGAAACGCAGCCGCCGAGGTCGGGTTCGAACCCGGGTATTCCGGACAGTAGTCGGGCGTCTTACCACTGCACCACCCCGGCGGGGCATCAACGGCCGCACATTCTGCGCTCGCCGCATCCGCTGTTGTCATCTCCGCTTGGCCCACACCTTGCAATCTAGACAGATAAGGTGACGAGAACGGATGCCAACTAGAAGTATAGTTAGCGCATTGGTCCAGATATTATCGCCATTCACAAGAGCTCCATCTTCGTTTGGACCTATCAGACCGACGGACGAGTTCACTATATATCGCGTATGCACCTACGCCACAGTGGCGGCCTTACTGTGGTGCATGAAGCACGGCGAAAGGCTGCAGGCATATCTGATCGCCTTAACATCAGCCGCTCCGGCTAGCGCTGCTGAAAATGGTGCCCGTGGCGTCCCCTGAATACCTCCTAAAAGGACCTTTACATAAAACTCGTCCTGGACACATGCGCAGTCGTATTTCAGGAGCACTGTGGGGAACAACTTTACGCAATATTTGTTATTCGTAAAAAAGAAATAATAATAATAAAAATATGGGGTTCCCTGCGGTAACCATGACGTTTTCTGGGAAATATTAGGGAGTATTAGAGTCCTGAATTACACTACATAAGGGTGAGGCAGAGCTTATGGATAAGGCAACGAAACATTTCTTATCAGCAAAGTGTTACGTGCTTTTCTGCCTGCATACGCATGCTCGAGTCAAGTTTGTTTTTCTGTCCAATAAGTACGTGCAGAGTGCTAAAATCAGTTGTCAGTTCATGGTCGTGAAGTGTGCTGTCTTTTACGCTTTGTTTTCATACAGCTTTATCTTGCTGGAACGCACACAACACACACACACACACACACACACACACACACACACACACACACACACACACACACACACACACACACACACACACACACACACACACACACACACACACACACACACACACACACACACACACACACACCTGCAAGTGCTCTGCTCGCAAACAACGAACGAAGGCAACACGAGCATTTGAGTGTGCCGTCTATTCTAGACAGTAAATGAAGGCCGCGTTTACCGAGCGCTCTTTCACATCCCACACACAGCACGGTAACCTGTTGATGCAAAGTTGTCCCCAGTGTACACCTATATTCTTCGGTGGTGGCCGGTTTAACGTCCTCAAGCTACGCGCACAGACGCAGTAGTCTTATCATGACTATGACTACGATCACCGGCGTTATTTGAAGCGCTCCCACATGGCACAACCAACGGTCGTTTACAGCTTTCCCGTCTACGCATACGCTGCACCTGAATAAACTGCCGTTTTGCTCTTTTCCGCGAGGATGTTTGGCTGGTTTAGTTTATCGCATTTAACGTCCCAAAGCGATTCAGGCTCTGAGGATCACCGTAGTGGAGGGCCCCGGAAATTTCGACCAGCTATACTCCGTTTCATACATCAGGTGCAACGCAGCGAAAGCTACGCAAGTAGTCCGCATGAAAAAAAAAAAAAACAGGAGGCGTGTCACTACGCGCTCGTTCTGTAGGCGAGTGGTTCCTGCCGAAACGGGCTATATTCCGAGCATACACGTTTGCAATAACATGCTTCGCATGCTTAGACATCTTCACAGAGCGGATCTTATAGAAAAAATGCGCACCAAAGAACCATTTTCTCAAAAAGATGCGCAGCGCGGAGGGCACAGCCAGCGCCATCTGGTGGCACAGCTGGCAAGGTTGCGGGGCAGCAAAACGCGGCACGAACAAAAACGACATAAAAAACATACAAATTAGCCGCATTCGACCTTTTCTCCCTAAAAAAGGTGCTTTTTATGAAGTTGATGGCAAATGTAAAATGTATTAAGCTTGCAGACAAAGCAACTATTATTTTCTCTCGTCAAGAGCAGGCACTATTTTTTAGCGCGGATGCGGAGAGCGCTAACAAGAGCTGTAGCTTTGGTAGTGTTGCATTTGATGTATGAAACGGAATATAGGGTTATTTAACGCGTGCACTGACATCGCACAGCACAAGGGCGCCTTGCTTTTCGCCTCCATCGAAAAGCGGCCGCCGCGACCGGGATCGACTTATGTCGACGGCCCTCGACGGCGGCCGTCGTCCCGTAAACCTTCAGTGGAAACTGTGCCCAGTTCTGCACGACACGCAACAGCGGAGCGACCGAACAGCCCGAGCCGAGGACTACACTGCCGAGGCGCGCTTGCTCAACCCGCCCGACCAGGCGTTTTCCCTCGGCAAGTTTTCCCCGTTCGCGGCGTGCAAAGCGCGGCCGTTCCCACGCTCGCACGCCTCGGTGGCGGCACGCGCGTGTCGTCGCGGCGAGCCGCCAAAGGTCGCGCACGCGTCACGCCGCGGCGACGACGCACCGGGGTCCGCCTGTCAACGCGCCCACTGCACGCGACGACAGTTGCGGCACCGTCTCGCGATCAGCGTCCCACTTCCCACCCTCTCCTCCCCGCACTACATTGCCCTGTTCACTTCCCGCGCTACAGCGGAGGCAATGAACAGACACCAGCTATCTTCTTCGTGGCGCGCGTTTATTGTCCCCCCATTACAGGTGTCTCCCACAGCGTCACAGCTGCCGGCCGCTAACCCGACCGAATGATGCAGCTCCTACAATACGGTATCGCAGTCGCTTTTTAGACAACTGCGAGTATTGTGTTCTTGGAAGTTGACAACGTATTTAGCAGTTGACAACGTATTTTATATTGCTCTAGCGTGACGAAGAAAGGCAACGAGACGCGTTTGAAGAAAACCAACTCGCTCTATATGCGTCCGTTGAAATTGTCTCACTGGTGTTATACCAAGTCACAAAATTACTTTACGAAAACTATAAGTCACGTGCCGTTGGAAGAAGCGGGCACTTTGTAACAAATGTTGGGTGGCAGTAATCACATGCAGAGCATGAAGCATAAGCACGCGTGGGCATTTGGTTACAACACGTTCGTCTTCCTTGTGTCGAATTTACCGCGTACATAACAAGCAAGCTGCCTTGGAAGCAGGACATATGCGTGCTCCATGCTCCAACGGACAGAAAATATAAATATTTCGTGTGCCAGTTTTCCATGCCAGCATGCGCAATCATAACGTTGAATTGAACGGAGAACTAACAGGCTCCTTACTCTGGCCGAGATTATGAGAAGGTGGCATTGGCTGCCTGAGACGATAACAAATAAAAGGCAGTTTGAGAATAAAGTCGTAGCTCACGTGGGACGCTAACCACCCCTATAGCCACACTCTTCGGCCTTCCAACATAGCGTCGTTCGCACTGGCGCCCCGCTATTCCTCTAATCAAGCTGTCATAATCCAAATCTCGCTATTAATCACTAAAAAATACGTTGAATCCTGCACACAGTAACACTCGCGCTTGGATTACGTCCCCGTCTACGACGCTTTCTCATCAGAGGACGCTCGGAGGGCCAAGCACTATCGCTCGATCATGTTCCTCGTACTTTCTCGCGCATTTAAAAGCAAGCCCCAGGCACTGGTCGTCGAAGTTTAGTTCACGGCAATCGTCAAAACATGCACGCCTATCAGGACTCGCTGTCCGCAAATCGGTGGCTACATGATGGCGCGAACTCTCTGACGATCAAGAAATCCCCCCCCCCCCCTTTTCTGTTGTTTCCGCAGAAGACCAAAGTCACAACGCGGCTGCTAGACAGGGACAGAAACGCGACAGAAACCCGCACGCTGGATACGCACTCAAGGTTCCTGCAGGTAGCGAGGTGCGGCCGCCCGACACGACTGCGGAGCGGACAGCACGCAACGCATCTCGCACTCGGGTAGGAAGAAGAGCAACCACATGCTCCGTGTATATTCATGTCACTGAGAGAGGCGCCTGGCACAGCTGTAGGCCTGGAAATCAGCTCCCAGCTTAAAGTGGAGTTGGGTCTCGGCTATGCTTCTGACGCCACGTGTATAGCCCGCCGGAGAAAGTGACCACTTTGCACTGCTACTATTTCAAAAGTGGCACAGCCACAAAAAGCAACCTCCACGAGCGACGGCAGCGAGGCCCGTAATCAGGCAGAGGAAGACTCCGGCAAGCGGCCGCGCCTCCTCGCTAAGCGGCAGGCCCAACGATGGGCACCGCTGCCGCGTTCTCTGGAAGAATACGGAGCGGAGCGGCGCAGAGGGTGCAGCGACCGCCAAAGACTCTTGGCTTCGCGCCAGGGCTTCCCCTTTCCCGCGCGATACACTGACGGCGGCGGCAAGGTCGGGCCTGCCGGAAGGAAGACCGCCGCCGGTGACGAGCGCCGATCGCACTCGAGGGGCGTTCCCAGCAGCTCACACACAATCGGTGGCTTCATTCATGGCATGGCGCGAAACACAACAGCCCCGTCGCCACGCAGCAGTGTTCCTCCTCCTCCTCAAGATCATCGGCCCATATCAGATACTTGGCGCGCGCATGCCGGCTCAGTAGACGCGTGCCAACAACACCGCGATCTCGCGGAGTGCAGCTAGTGCCAGCCTTCGCCGAAGAAGCGAGCCGAAGCGTCCAACGAGCCGTTCACCACAGAGTTCCCTTCATTTCCTAAAGTAAAGTGCGCTGCCCTGCATTTATCATTACCGTCGTCGTCGCCTGCATGCCTGGTTGCTGCGTCCAGTGCTACTCCCATCCCATGTCCTGCGCCATCCCTGTCCCATCAAATTCCCTACCTTCACCATCATCCCTTCTCATCTGTCAGAGACGCCCGGGCGGCGCCTACGTGTGGCACAAGTTTTAATATGCCTTCTTTGGAGCGAACAAACTTTTCCTGCAACCGAGTCGCAGCGCCATGCACATCGTCGACTAAGAACGCCTCTGGAAGAGCAAGGCGCTCAGTGCCAGCTGAGACAGGAGTCGCCCAGCGAGCAACAGAGGCCGCGACGCGTAAGCGATGGAACTGGCCCTCTTTTCTTGGCAAACGGGTTCCGAGTGAAACCTTGGACGCCGGCGGGCAGCGGACGGGATGCAGTAGTCAACGGCCACCCCAGCGCTAAGGGATAGTGCAGTATACGCACGAGCTCACCTTTCCCACTGATGATAGCGCGTTCTGACTGGCGGCTCCACTAATACAAGACTGCGCAATATGAACGAGGGCACAGGAGGAGGACAGCGACCGCGTGTCGTGTCGTCGTTTCTGCTACTTCCATCATGCATCAAATCCAATTAACCCAGCTAATTAGATTATAGCCTTATTGGCGATTTTCCCATCGAAGCCGGGATCGAGCAGTGGCTCCCGCCAGTCTTCTCGCAAAGTAATTCATCAAGAGCGAAGTTACATACATATCTGCACGCAAAGAAAACGGAACCGCTGCTAAGTGTCGCCTTGTGTCTTTTTATTCTTTTTCTTTCGGTGTCCGCGTACAGATCATGCAAACGGAAAGCTGTCGAGCTCCAGATGAACGCTTGCAAGAGCATGACAAGTCCGTTCTTATCGGGCATTCAGCAGGTATCTAAAAAAGGAACATCTACCATGGACAAGGAAGGCCTGTATAAATAACAAGCGCTGTTCAACATCGCTGAGCACCTATGGCTAACAAGCCCACCTCAAGCGAGACGAGTTTTGTGCGTGACTGCCTCTGCAAGTGCGGGCCTTATTACGACACGCGTGTATGTTGATACGACGCTTTGTCAACCACAGCAAAGGAAGCAGGGTGGCACGATGATTTCCTTCTAATTCCAAGTCATCTTGATTCTTTATACACTCTGTTATTGTCCCATGTCGTCATGGCGATCCGAATTAGACGGCCCGGTGACAAGAACAGAACACAAACACAAGGAACTGGGCCACAGAAGACATATTCAAGACAAAGGTCACGTGTCCACTGCATACAAACAGAGCTCAAGGCGCGGTTAGCTGCTCGGGGGAAGAAAAAAAAATACTGCGCGGAAAAGGCGACCTCGAATCATTATCAACCTCCGCACACGGTTCGAAATCTATACATATTCTGTATGTGCTGCAAAGCGGTAGAAGGGCGTGGCTTAGCTCGAGCGACAGTGGCTAGCCAAACTTTTTCACTTCGTTTCTGGGTACACAGCGTGGCATAATCGCTCAGCTCCAGACCATTGGTCTTAGACTCGTAGTTCTGTCACCCACCCGTGGTACAAGAGTTCCTGCCGTCGACCTCACTAGGACTTGAAATTCTATCTAAAACGCGCGTCTCACGGTGAATATGTTTTAACACAAAAGGATATATTTTTTTACCACGACACTCGTTTAACCGACCACACCCTCGGGAAACAGTAGACTCTTTCGCTAAAAAGCACCAGTTTATTGCCAAATTTCAGAGCAAAAGCGAATCCACCCTGGTTGCCCTCTCAACGAGTCCTACCTAGGTCGCCATTCAGGATTACTTGGGGGGACACCTCTAGGTCGATAAGACCGACAACATCGCAAGGCAAGCAACAGTACCCCGCACCGTCTAGCTCACGTTCGAGGCATTCTTCGGGACACCGACGCAAAAGATAATATTACACAATCACGTTTCGCATTATCTTCTAACTCTCCAAACAAGAGCTGAGAGCCGTTCTTCCGTTCAAATAAAAATTTTCATGGTTCATTCACTCTTTTGTTTCGAGCTTCTACGGGCAGCTTATACGAGACAATGAGCGGGCTCTTAAGGAGTACAAAAACATTAAACATAAGACTGTGCAAGCGTTACCGACATTCTAGTGGAAATTAAGAAGAAGAAATGGACATGGGCAGGGCATGTAGTGCGTAGAGAGGACAACCGATGGTCGCTTAAGGTAACAAACAGGATTCCAAGGGAAGGAAAGCGTAGCAGTGGGGCGGCAGAAAGTTAGGTGGGCGGATGAGATTAAGAAGTTCGCAGGGGTCAAGTGGATGCAGCTAGCACAGAACCGGGTTAAGTGGAGAAATATGGGAGAGGTCTTCGCCCTGCAGTGGGTATAGTCAGGCTGATGATGATGATGCTGATGATAATAACGACGACGACGACAATGATGATGATGATGATGTGTAAGCGCTTCTTTTCGATCGCTCTCAGATCACTTCTGGACGCCCGAGAACAGGGCTTCAAACGTTGCGAGGCACTGCGGCTTCCCTTGTGATATACTGATGGAACTGAGTTGATTTAATGCTCACGGAACACAAAAAGCTGAAGACACTTTGAAAGTGTTACAAATAAAGTCAGCAGAAAGTTAGTGCACGTGTTGCCGTTGCCCGTATCCCCCTCCCCTATCTCTCTTTCTCTCTCTCTCTGTCCTCAAGTTTAAAGTACTTTTCATCGTGAGCAAAGAGCCGACCCAGAGAGAACTGTAGTAACCCGACGGGGAAGCTGGCGGCCTACCGAGGCGAGCGACGCGGTCCAGTGACGCCGCCGGCCCCCAGTGTCAACACGGCGCCTCCCCTCGAGTCCACTGCGGCAGCGGATGTAATTGCATTCTCCGAGGAGCGAGGCACTGCCACGGCTCGACAAGGTGCAAGACGGACCGCTCTGCTCCGGGGAGCCTGCTACCGCGCGCGCGCTGTCGCCGGCGCCATTAAGCGCCAAACATCGTCGGTAGCCGCGACCAGTGGAGCGTTGCAGCGTGTAGCATAGATCTGGACACGAGCGGGCCATTGTACACACACAGGTTGCCGCTGGCTCTCCTCGTTTCTTTTCCTCCGCGGGTCCTCAGCGGTGACATCGAACGAGTCCCGAAAAGGAAGCACCGTAAGCGCCACCGGCTGGCTCGTACGTAGCCCGGGAGGGGACGCAAGCCGAGCGGACGCGGAATAAGACCCGCAAAGAACGGGGACGGAGCGACACGCAGGACGGGCCGTGAAATGGTCCGGAATCAGGCGAAGGACTTGACTCGCTGCGGACGCAGAAGGGATATAAGCCAAGCGTGGGAACCACCCCTCCTACCTTCGTACAGCCCTGAAACGCGCGTCGAGCACGCACGTCTTGTCGTTACTGCGACCGCCCTGAAGCGGGAGAAAATCACTCTCCGGCTACAGTGACTCACCATACTACCCTTTCCTGGTATTAATTCTGCCCAAAACACAAATACCTACTTTCTTTCCTAATCATTTTTACATAGAAATGCACAGCTGCTCTTGAGCATGCGAATGATAGGTATTCGTGTACATTAAGAAGCCTGTAATGCTAGCGCATGCACCCGCGACAAGTACCTATACATCTCTGTATGCGTAAGTTCCGTAACATCCAATCCCGGCCGTGTTTTCGCGGGCAGAAAGTGCTACAGAAGCGCCCGCTGTGCGATCTCAGTGCACGTCGAAAAACACAGAGCGGTCGAGTGTTGTGCGATGTCAGCGCACGTTAAAGATCCCCAGGTGGTCGAAATTACTCCGTCGCCCTCCACTACTGCTGTCCACTTTCACTCCCACCTTCCTCCCTTCCCAAACGGCGCGCTACAGGTGCCCACAGGAACGAGTTGTGACAGATACTATGCCTTCCCCTTCTTGTGAACCAATTATTATTAATTAGCCCCCGCCGAAATTGAGCGGCGCTGGCCTACCAGTCCCAGCCCCGTAGGGCAAGGAACAACCACCCTCCGTTCTCTTGGGGAAATGAAGTAGCTGTACAGTTTTGGGTGGACATCACAGAATCCTGACACCCATAATAGGTGAAGGTCACTTAAAGGTCAAATTTAGTGCCACGCGAAGACCGGCTCTACCTAGCGTAGTGAAGCTTTCGCTTCAACTGTAAGTTGGTTTATAAGAAAAGCACAGCATCTGTCAATGTCACTTGAAGGTCAAATTATCAGACACGCATACAGTGAAGCTTTCGCTTCAAAGCCATTTCGTGTCCAAAGTCACAGCGTGCACGGCGCCGACCTTGGTTGCCATCTTTTCAGAACGCGTGAACGCCCGTAGTGAGCGAGGGGGAACGGGAGGCCCGTTTTGCGTGGCTCGCACGACGGCTCGTTCCCAAACCAGCTGCAGCGCCGAGCTAGTCGAGCGTGGCGCACGTATGCCCACTACCACGAACGAGGCGGCATCGGAAGAGAGCGAAACACGCGGAGAACGATTAAAACTGTGCCGCCGCCGACGCCCGAGCCGCGTTTTCCCCCGCGGCGCGGGCGATCGCGGAAAATGTGCGCCCAGAATAGCGTTTGCCCGCCCTAAGCCGGTGTCTGGGCCGTCAGCGGACACGAGCAAGTAGGACCCGCGCTGGCCGGCAGGGCTATCGCCCCCAACGGCCGGACAAAGATGAAAAACCAGCCCCCCCCCTCCCCCCCCCCCCCCGCCTCCTAAAGGCGCGCGCAATTTCGCTATGTACTGCAAAAAGGTGCTTCCGTTACATTTTGCTCTCGCCAAAGCAAACTCGGAGTGAGGTTGCACATTGCGCGCACAAGGCACAATACCCAGCGTACAGGGTGTCCCACATATGTGCTTCGAATATAGAGCGCCCTTACACTTGCAGTTGCGAGTTTCAAAGCAAGTGAAAGCGGAGATACAATTCCACAGCTCAACAGCCGCGAAGTCTCCCACCAAAGGCCAGGAAGACGTTGGCGCCCGCCCGAAAGCCTGGCCGCGCACTGCAAACCCAGAATGCCCAGTCCCAGAATGCCCAGTCACAGAATGCCCAGGTCAGGGCTCGGTCAGAGTGCGGCCGGTTCGATCAGCTTGTCAACAGGGCGGCGCGAAGTCATTCGAAGAATATATGTTTAGCCTGCAGTCGCTTCGATGCAGTGATGCGCACTCCCAACCTTTCAACAGCTCCGACTAAAAATGCAAGTCGAGCAAAATGTATTGTGCATTTAAAATTTGAGGCCTTATTTTTTTTGCACTGCATTCGAAATAGACGGATCATGTCTCTTAGTTCTAAGAAAAATATAGTGCTAATAAACATTTCCTCTTAACTTTGCCCTGCGTTATAGCTACGCAGACCAATTCTCCTTTACCCATTTCACAGCAGTGCTACCTCAATTCACGCACCCCAACAGGAATTTAGATCTATAAAATCTCAGTTTTGTCTCTGAGTTGGAGGTTACGACGGGATGTATAGCCTTTATCAAAAGTTTACAGCCCAGAGAATCTACTTCTGAGTGATACTACGCGGCTCGTAATGCATTCCCATGATTCCATACGTGCTGAAGGCAAGAAGATTTTTTGTCCTACCCTCTCCAATGGTAGGTATTCTACGATTATTACAGAAGTCATATTATACGGCTTAAAAGCAAACCCTCTGTGCTGTAAACTTTCGATAGAGGCTGTACCTGCACAGGTCACCGCAGGCAAACTACTCCCCTGTTTTCTTTATCAATTTATCATGCTCAGAACTTAAGCAAACATCAAACCCGTTCTGAACCGACAAAGGGCGCTTTCAAAAAGTGGCTGCAAGCTTACGGCGCCTTTGTTGCCCAATGAGCTGACCGGGTTAACGGGGCCGCCGCGGGTCGAGCCTCTTCAGTGCAGGGCGGGTCGGGGAAGAAAAAACAGTTGCCGCGGGCTGGCATCAGGAATTCAGTCCAAGCAATTTTCAAGCAGGAACAGCCGTCTCCAAGTTCGTACGCTTCGGACAAGCGCGGCTGTTCCACGAAGAACCAGCACGCAGTTTCCGAGAAGAAAAAATTGCTCAGGCGGCGTCGCTTAGATCTCACTGCCTCTGCGCACCTCCTTTGTAGCAGTTCGCGCCTATGTAGAGACTCGTATAATTATTAGCTCATTACAAGACGCCCAACTTCCGACAGATATATCGCATGTGTGCGTCGTTAAATGATCGATTTCATTTTTGCAGAGGACTTTGTGCGCACCTCAGGTCACGCGGTCACAGTGATGCCCAGTCTACAAAAGTGTTTCGCCGGCCAGCCCAGTCGGGCTTAGTGTGGGCACTGCTGCCGCATGTTATTTCACTGCTCGGTCAGTCGTGGGTGAAGACAGAGGGCCGCGCGTGGACTCACGCGTGGGCGCCTCGTAGCCACCGTTTGGATGAAAGCGGCTGTAGAGAGCAAAACCAGCCACCCTGCAACTTCACATTCTCGCTAGCCGCAGTATGTGGCAGCCATCGCGGTGACACCTCAATTACGGCCAAGCAGCGCTACAGAAATAGCGGGCGCATACTGTAACACGCTGCGGTGACCTCCGCGAGCAAGCAACGCCCGTCTTCCAAAGAAGGACCGCCGATCAGGTGCGCTCCAGAGCAATAGCAGCTGCTTTCCCCCTCCCTCTCCCTACGCTCCTCTCTCTCTCCCTCTCTCTCTCTCTACATCTGCGTAGCTGTAAAACCGCTTTAGCTATAGCTGCAGCATAGGGGCCATCGGCACGAACACCCAGTGCTTTTTATCTTTATGCGACGCCGCCATAAACTCCACGCACTATCAGGCACCCCGACAGGAACCGGGACGAATTATCCAGGTGCCAAGCTTCGTCCTCACATAGCGAACGAGCTTTACTAAAGCCCCGCAAACGATCCCCTCTTAAGCAGCGCTGCAGTTTTCATTTCAAAGCTAACCGCGTGCTCTATATTTAATCCTGAAACTTCTTTAACCTCCACAATAATTATCAAGCAACTGACCCTTCCTCTTTTAGGCACATGTTCTACCTGCTATGAGGGTATCCCATAGGCCTCTCCGTTAGTTTAAAAAAAAAGAATTCGAGGACCCTTTGGCGACTAAATTTATGAAAGGCGAAAGCCCGAGTGCTGCATACGCGAATGTTGCGCATGTAGCAACCAATGCTGCGAGTAAAGCGAGCGACTACTCTTTCACATTCTGCGAGTGCATTTATTCAGTGAATTCTGCTTGGCAGCGACGAGATCGCACTCCTTGTATCTTCGCAGTTGTTCTACATTTACTGCTGCGTGATTGATTTTACCGGGTCCGCGGCATTAATTATCAATTAATAAATTAATTGCGCAATTGTCAAGGATCAGTAATCATTAATTAGTAGGCATTAATGAGCAATTAGTAATCAGTAACTAATTTATTAGTGATTGAGTATCAATCGGTAATTCCTTAATAATTAGTCATTACTTTAGTAATTAGTAATTGATTTGCAATTAGCCATTATTATTAATTGGTCATTGATTGGCATATGAACATATAAGACACTGGATTGCGCATACTGTGGTGATGCTCTGTGATTGGTCGAGACCTCCATGACGTCATTCCGTCTCGACCAATCAGAGCCACGGCGAAAGCGCGACACTTTTACTGACGACAACGATGAGGAAATAAGACATTTACCAGCTTTGTTTTACTTGGCCCCACTCAGGTCACGTCATGGTCGTTATCCCTGAACCAGTACCGCCTACTCTAATCATCCTGTTGGGCATATTCATTCCGTATAAGTGGCTCTCCCTATAGTACAAGAGGGAGAAGCTCTTATAAAAGCCACAAAACGAAACTAAAAGGCGCCGTTCCCGTCAGTTATGCGACGCAATGAATCCTGCCCGAGTTTTCGGACACATATGAATGCACAAATCTGCTTGACCAAAATGTGTCTGTAACCCTGAAATAGGGCCGCTTCAGAATCATCGCGTTCATAGGAGGGAAAACTAGATTTTCACTGGCTCTGGTTTGCAACGCAACTGTTCAATGATCAATATTCACAGGTTCCCAATACGTTTTAAAGAAACCGTTAACCCGTGTTTTTGGTAAAGTGTTATGTTACCAGAACAAATGGCCTTCGACTCGCATTTTCTAAGTTCCCAGAAAGCGAGCGATTTTCGTCTCAGCATTTGCATCATCCGAAGGTGGGGCGAGCGGTCCTGAGATGCCGTCTTTTTCTGCCTTGATATATAATATGATGCCGTCAAAACGACTAGAAGCGCCTCTCGTATGCTATATGAGCGTATGTGCAAGAAATCTGTGGCAGCAGGCCGGAAAGGAGTAAAAAAGGGGGCAGAGGCTGAAATAAAATAACATGACTCCTTAAGTCTGCTTAAAGGTCTATTCACACTTGCGACTAGATGAGGTCGCGCGTCTACCAGTCGCGCGACCAGAGGAGAGGAGCTCGCCACTACCGATGTTCACACTTGCGACTGTCGCCTTCTCGTTCGTCAGGCACAGTTGGGGCGAACGTCGGTAGCGGCCGCTTGCCAGACACTTCAACTTTTTCAGGCGAGCCCGTGCGCATGCCGCGCTCTCGTGTTTCCAGGAGAACGCCAACGACGAATAGACTGTGTCAATCACCGTGGTGTCAATATAAAATGTTGCGTGCGCCTGCGTGAAAAACCCATTTCTCAAAAGTTCATGGTACCTACCGGATAGTCCGGATATCTTTCCAATCTCCTCCAAGGCCATATATCCTTCTCCCTGCCTTTGAATTCCGGGTTCAGTTTGTTGAAAAGGTAGGGGTATTCTTTAATTGCATTGAGAAGGTGCCCGATCGAGTACTCTGGGACCTCGCTGATTGGTGAAATGGTTTGCGACTAGTAGTCGCGCGACTGAAAATTCGAGCAGTGCCCGATCGGCCCGCGGCAGTCGCTTTTCGACCGATGCGACCATTTGCGACTGTCGCTTTTCGACCAAAACGGTCGCGCGACCGCTGCTAGTCGCAAGTGTGAACGGGCCTTAAGAGGGGGAATGGCGACACGCCCTTTAAAGGAGTGTTTTCACTAACTTCATCGTCATTATTGTCGCTACTATCATCATCATGCTAGACAAGGAAAATTACCATCTGTTTCTCACGTTCATGATGTCCCACATGTGCTGGGCCATGCACTTCTAGCTATAACGCGGTCATTGTTTTCAACAGCAACATTGCGTCCGACGCAGGCGCTTATCGATACAAAGCGATGCAAGCACAGAGCGCCCGGGAGGCGTAATTCCATCTCCTCAACGGTAGGGTCCCGCAACTTCTTTCTCCTCACTGGATGCCTCTGAGCGGGTTAAACGGCGATTGTTATCGAGAGGTGTCTCTGAACGCAACCTTAAGGTAACATACACTCACGGAAGGCAGGAAATGATTACTAATTGAACAGTAACGCGCCTCCTCAACGGTAGAGTCTCGCAACTTCTTTCTCTTCAGTGGATGCCTCTGAGCGGGTTAAACGGCGATTGTTACCGAGAGGTATCTCTGAACGCAACCTAAAAGTAACATATTTATTCATTTTTACAATCTTTCCGCTATCTGTCGCCAGGTGACGCTGCTCAGAGGACCCCACCGTTGAGGGAACGGAATCTCGCGACCTGTGCTTCGCATAGACTGCCACTTAGCTTTATTGAGTGGGCGGGTCGGACGCAATGTAGCGTTGAATGTACTGATCGTGTTAGAACTAGAAGTGGACGACCCTGTACATATAGCCATGCGCTGTTCATGTTACGATTGGGTTTTTTTTTTGTGAAATATTTTGTGTTAAATTCAGTCACAAAAAAAAAAGAAAAAGAAAGCCCGGAGTGGCGTAGTGGTTTTGCGCGCCCGGCTGGGGATCGGAGGTTATTCGTTCGATTCCCGTTGGAGATGGATTTTTTTCTTTGTGAACACTTTCTGCACACACTTTCTATGCACATAATCTAACGACGCTACTAACGAGACAAAAAAAAAAAAGGCTTTCGCCTTTTAAAAAAAAAGGCTATGTCTGCGCTTCCTCTCCCCGAGTTTGGCGACTTACTCAGCTTGTCATAAGCACACCCTTCTTTATTTGCGTATATGTCAACAAAGTAGAGGCCTTTCTGCGCGAGTATAACCACCAGCAGAGCGAATAGTTAGCGCCATGTTTTGTTTTCTCACTACCTCTTCAACCAAGAATTTCTTTGCATCTATAGATGTATAGCGTCACAGATTACCGGAACCCATTTGTTCTACAATGCTCTCGCAAGGTACACAAATACCGTTTCGCTGCCTACGCTCACTTCGATACTGAGTATATCGTTAAGAGCCTGATGTATACCTTCAAATAACGGGGCGGTCCCCGTTGAATCTGGCCCATGGACTACAGGTTTCGCCTCTACACGGCGTCTGGCGCTCGCTCCCAAGTCGAGCAACATCTGACACGCTCGACGCAGTGCAATATTCTATAGAGCACTATAGCAGCGCTCGGACGCCAAATGTCGCGTCTGAAGCTTCGTTGCGCAATGTCTAGACTCCGGTGCATAATTTGGGAGTGCCCACAATATCCAGGGATAGGACATAACACAATATAACATAACAAAATATAACAAGTAGAGAAGCCTGGGATACCCTGCTGCAAAGCGCGGACCCTGCGGTCTAGCACCGCACCGTCCATCTGGCGGAAGAGGCCACAACAAGCCAAGGGCTACCTGCCAGCTTCTAATCCGCGGGTGCACGACGTCGGGGAAGAGGACGGCCATTTCTGATGGAAATAAAAGTTGTGCAACCAACGGTGCACACGACATGAGCGAAACTCGCGCAAGGTTTCCGCCATTGCCATTCAATCTTAGCGCGAAAAATCAATTTAGCACAAAAATCAAACTCAACTTTTCTGCGCAATTTTCACACCTGACTAAACACTCTGCGTACCAGCTAGCGGGCTCAGTCCCGTAGAGCTCCATTCCGCCAAAGCATTTATGAGGAAAACGAAGGCACAGTAAGTGGGCAGTCTGAATAGGGTCGTAGCTCGTAGCGGGAAGCTAACTACGACAAGCCACACCCTCCGCCCTTTCAGCAAAGTATTCTGAGCATGCACACTGGCTTCAGACTCCCCTGATGGGGCTGGAGCGGCGGGGGCTAGCCTGCCACCGAATTTTTATCTGTTATAGGCCGTCATTGCACCCGCCACCGCTTCGGTGGTGGACGACGGCTGTTGCTGCGGCGCGCGTCTTTCTTTCCCTCTTCCTTTTCTTTCTGCTCTATTTTCTCTTCTGTCCGCACGAGGCAGCGGAGGTGGCTCAGCTACAGAGCCAGTAGCAGGCCCGTGCATTTTCTTTTCCTTCTTCCTACAGCCACAACAACACTGGCTTCCCGCTATTCTCCTATCCCCCCCTAACCGATAGGACCATTCTTGCCGAGGACCCATTCTTGTAATTAAAGGTAGCGCGAAAAGAACAACTTCGAAAAAGCCTACACGATGCAAAGTTTCTCGCTTACTGCGTTAATAGTGCCATGCCCGACACACGAGCAGTGGGAGGCGGCCCTGACCAGCGACAACCTGGACCAGCAAGCCTGGATTATCCAGCTAGTCCGCAAGTCAGCTGCTGCCAGCGGAGCCCTGGACTAGGGGCACCGACCACCCAGCTCCTGCGAATATTTACTGATTATATGCTCATTAAAAGTTTTTTTCTCTCTCTCTCTCTCGCTTACTGCAGTTGGACACCTCGACCGCACCATGAGGGAAGAAAGGAAAGAGAGGAAGGAGAGGGGGCCGGAGCGAAATTCAATCACACGAGGCTCTTCAACACGCAGCAACAAGGTACATTGCACGGGCGTATTCGGCATTTCGGCTCCATCACAAGAGGGCACTGCTTGTACGAAGCAATGACGTTATACGTTCAGACATCTTGGCACAGCACCGGGTTAAGTACAGTGTTATGTTTTGTAGCGAAAGCTACACTGCGGTTGGTTTGCAAGCCGTCGGCCTCACACCGTGTTACCGTGGCGCCGTGGAAGACGAAGACGAAAAAGAAGAAGAAGAGAAAGGATAAGAAAAAGAAGAACAAGAAGAGAAAAGACGAGGAACAAGAAGAAAAAGAAAAGGGAGGAAAAAGAAGCTGAAGAAGAAAAAAAGAGGAGAAAGACGGAGAAAAAGAACAAAAAGACGAAGGAGGCAAAAGAAAAGAACAAAAACGAAGTAAAAGAAAACAGAAGAAAAAGACGAAGAAGAAAAAAGAGAAGAAGACAGATCCCTCGGTAGTTCGTATAGGCGAAAGACAACAGCGAGTTGCAAGAACAGAAGGTTCGTTTGAACGTCGTCAATGAGTATAGAAGCAAGGAGTGCTCATATGTGAAGTGATTCCCCGATGGCATAAATAAAGCTGAAACGATAGAGTAAGCTACAATGCGCAAAAGCCATGTGTTTACTTTGAAGCCGCACCTAAGCGTAGCCATGCAGATTGCTTTCGCGTTAAACCACAGCTAATTTTTTTAGTTCCCTACCATCCAACGGCCCAGTAAGCACATAAGCCGGGCTGTGTGCGTATGTGGCCAGCGCCAGCTGCGCCACTTGGGGAGATAAGGGCAGCACGAGCAGAGGATGAGGGCTCCGACCTCGTCAGAAATAAAATATACGCGGTCAAACTACTCCCAAGACTTGGTTTTAATCCCATGGCGTTGCGAACGGATCCGCTTCGCTGCCCATTCCACGAGAGCACTGTGCTACCGAAGCATTTCTTTAATGCCCGTTCTGGCAAGTGGAGGGAAACACCAACAAATAGGCTGGCACATAAAAACTTTGTGCTCTCATTTTTGAGAGGACATCCAGAAGTTCAGGGCAGAGCAACCTTAGTTCATCACCTTAGGGCATCAGGGCAGAGCAACCTTAGTTATTGCATAAATCGTAGCTTACATAAACATCTTACACAGCGTATAGCATACAGGGCGGGCATCAGTGTCGCAGTTCCGCCATGTCAAGCAAAAAAAAAAAAAGAAGAGAAACGTTACACAAAATTAATCTCCGTAAGCACCGACAAAACGAATGTCTCTTGGCGTGAGAGGGATTTTTTTTTTTTTATTTACGCCATAGGACCTCCCGGGAAAAGACATCCAAAAATAAAGAAATAATATGGCCGATATGATATGGTCACCGCCTGTAACCACGGGTGGTTCACTGCCTCCCTGCGGCGCTGTGCCTGTATGTCAGCCTATTCATGAAATATTCGTGCGCGACCGATCTACACTACACCGCTAAGGCGTATTGCCGTCGAGCGTTAAGCGTTGCGTTACCGTTACCACTAATTAAGGTCCGCACTTCCCGATTCCGCCGATGCTTGCCTCAAGCCTGACCTTGAAACTTTAGTCCCGAACCGAGAGCGAAATGAAACGCACCGTGCCAGCGCCCGTACGTCTTACTAGGCTGCATCTTTCTTTGCCCTTTCGAGTCCCGCCGCGGTGGCGCAGTGGTTAAAAAGCCAGACTACTCTACCGGAGTAACCGGGTTGGAACCCGAACACCGGCTGCAGTGTTTCGGTAGGTGGTGGTGGTGATTTGTGGGGTTTAACGTCCCAAAGCAACTAAGGCTATGAGAGACGCCGTAGTGGAGGACTCCGGAAATTTCGACCACCTGGGGTTCTTTAACGTGCACTGACATCGCACAGCACACGGGCGCCTTGCTTTTCGCCTATGCAGGCGAAAACGAAGATGCGCGCGTCCATGTGCGCTATACTATGTTTGTGCACGTTAAAGATCCCCAGGTGGTCGAAATTTCCGGAGCCCCCCACTACGGCGTCTCTCATAGCCCGAGCCGCTTTGAAACGTTGGAAGCCATAAACCAAACCAAACGAATAGTTTCCCTTTTTATAGACACCTTGGGGGCTGCATTGTGTGAACCACAACAAAAGACGCCGATTGTTGAGACCGACAACAAAACGACTGGTCCCCCCCCCCTCCTCTTCCTTCCCCCGTGCCCGAGTTATTTTCATTTGCAAAGGGCCACGGCCTTTCGATCAGTAAGGCTTCGCAAGTAAAGCCCTTCCACTGCCTAGTAGGTTTTCATGTCGGTCGCCGACCCCGTTCACAGGCACGGGAAAGAAACAACCGGCGCTCACCAGCGAGAACAGTTTTAATGACGACGGAAAACGCGCGGCTCTGTGCTGCGATAGGAGAACGCGGAAGCAGCAGTAAACCTGAAAAAAGAAAAACGGAGGACGCTTAAAATTCGCCCGAGTAAAAGGCGATAGCGCCTTTTGTTGCCGCCTTTTCACTTGGAAATTTTTTATCTGCTTCGGTTATGGGGGAAAGGAAGTTGTAGGATCTGTCTCATTTGTCGGTGAACAACTACACTTAAACGAACAACCTGCGATCCCTTTTTCGCTCCTTTTTTCAGATTGGCCTCAAAGTTGATCAACAGATGGATGCTCAATTGGAAGGGAACTGGTACGACGTCATCCTGAACGCCGCACAAAGAACAGTTGCGTCAAAATTTCACGTGAAATCACGTTTGCATTTTCTCTCTACACCACACGCCGCCGAAGTAGACTTTTTGAGAGAATAAGCTCTCTCGACTACTGTGCCGCTCTTCGGTGGAGGCGAAACGCTAGGCGCCCGCGTGCTATGCGATGTCAGTGCACGCTAAAGAATCTCAAGTGGTCAAAATTTTCGGAGATCTCCACTAAGGTGTTTCTCATAACCTTCGTCTGCTTGGGACGTTATACCCCACAAACCAAACCAAACCGAATGGACTCGATACGCTATAGCGTAAAAAAAAAAAAAAAAAGAAAAAAAAGGAATAGCTGCGCAGTTTTGCTTCCGCAACAGCAAGAGAACGCATGCATGACTCGCCGCCCAGTGAAGCCGAGAGACGAGCGCTAGCGAGCGTCAGGAACGGCGACAATATTCCACAACACCTGCCCCCTTGACTCCCACCGCACCTATATATTAGGGGGTGTACCCGTAGCAGTGCTACTAGTTATTGGCAGCAGTACTGTTAAAACTGTAACTACAGTCGCGGTATAGCTAGCGCTGCGCTCTTGGTATGCACGAGTATCCATTACTGGGCAACGCCGAAGGGGGAGCCGGCGGTGCTGAGAGCAGCCCCTACAACCCGACGTCGATGACCTGCCGTCGTTTCATGGGCAGAGAAGCTCAAATATTTCTCACAACGAAAACGTGCCCCGTCATTTTAAATCGGAAAGAAGTCGTAAAAGGAGTATTTTCAACTAACTGTCAGTCCCATATGCAAGAGCAGTTGTAGCGAAGGGCGCCCCGCTAATTGCGCACACACGGGGTTTGCATTGTGTGCACGTGTGACAGACGCAGCCGGAATGTGCTCCGCAACTGCAGCCGTGGACGTTAGTCCCGTCTATATATACCCGTCTAGTCCCGTCCCATGTGCCCGGCACGCATATGATTGTCTGGAGGCGGCAACGACAACGAAAAAACAAAAAACAAAAAAAGTGGCCGTGGCTTAGCTCAGCTATGCCAGGATATACGTAGCGAAAGCATGTGTGCCTGGCGCTGGGCTGCATAATCCTCTCCAATCCAATGTAATGTAATCCCATCAAATCCAGTGTAATCCGATAAAATCCAGTCTAATATATTCCAATCCAAATCAATTAAATCTAATTAAATCCATGGTCCAATCAAGTACGGCTCATTCTAGTCAAATACAAACCAATCATTTCCAATTGAATCCAAACCTGTCCGCTCGAGTCCAGTCCAATCTAATCTAGTCAAATCCAATCCTGTCCAATGCTGAGTACACGCCCGCCCCGTTCAACGAGAACCACATGATGGGCCTGCATCGGCACAAGTCTTCCGGAACGGCATTGGGCTCAAAAATGGCAACGTGAATATAGTGTCGAACGTGGCACGGGATGCAGCAACGCTGCAGCTGGGCGCAGAGAGCAGACGCCGAACCCGCCCAGTGTCTGCCCCGCGCTGGGCGGCGGCGTCAGCTACGCGGAAGAGGGTCGGGGTGGGGTGACTGGCACCCCGCTATGCAAATGACCGTGCTGACCCATCCGCGACAGTGCGGCCTAACGGGAGCGTGCAGTGGAGCAAGCAGCGCGAAACGGCGGCGCCGTCGCCCGCGCTGACGACATGGGGCGCTGGAGCGACTGCCGCTCAAACGTGACGCTACGTGGCGTTACGTTCGACGAAAATCGCACGGCGCAGTGTCCATCGCACAGCACCGCGCAGCATTCACTACGGACGCACTAGTGTTTTCAGAGTAGCTTATTCGGACAACAAGTTCACAGGAGGCAGACATAAGGGCAGTAAATGCTTGAATGAGTGTCGCCCTCTCCCCCATCTCCTCAGCACACACGTAACTCAACAACAGTGCAGAACGTACAAAGCGACCATGATTCGGAACTTTCTCACAATACCATTGAAACATAGTAACACATTAGGACAGTAATACGAAGTAATACATTATTAATAACACGCCGACTTAGTGCGAGCCGTTATGGGCTCGGCCTCCGAGCCGACTTTGTAAAAGCCCCAGTACTTGGTGTACACAAATGTTTCGCTAGCTCACCGTCGCCTGGACCACTTGTGCACTCAGCTCTGCACAATACTAGCCGCAGTTGCAGACTTTCGAGTGCCACGAACAAAACTCCACCCATGCACGACGGGTGAAGCAACGGCGCCTAATCACACATAGCCGGAATGTTGTTATTTTATTATATATCCAAAAGGAAAGAATAGATGTTTGCCAGCCCCGGTATCTGATATCTGAATCACCTGAACGCCCAAATTTCGTGCAATAAGCGGCAGAAGCCGTAACCGCTGTCTATTTCGGTTATGATGAGTAACTTTACATCCATCAAGGAATCTTCCTTCCCTTTCAGAAGGCTGGAATCCCTTGGGATTCAGCGGTGTCCAGGGCCGGATGGATGATTTTCATTTGGACGTCTTTATTCTGGCTGATCATTAAAGCCTCCCAGGACTCCAAATTCCTGTCTGGTTCGTTGTATCCAGAGCATGTCCACACCATGTGGATCATACTTGCAATTTCGTTACAGTGTTTGCACAGCGGGTCCTGTATTGCTGGATGCCAATTCTTAGTGCGAGTAGGTTGGGAAAAAACCCCGCCTGCAACTTTCTCCATATAACCTCTTCTTTTCTGTTTAGAAGTTTCTCTGCTCGAGGCAGTGTCTGTCTTTATAATCTGTAACGATTGAGAATATTATGGTATGTTTTCAACTCTTCGCTCTGAAGGGGCTCTCTGCTCGACGAGACCGCATTGGTATCCCAGTGTGTAAGTCCTCGGGCCGGTGCGTGCGCTGTCTCGTTTCCTCGCAAGCCCTCGTGAGCTGGAGTCCAGACGAGGTTAATCAGCTCTGCCGGTGGCGGTCCGGCAGCCAGAATTTCAATCGCTTCGGCAGATATCCTGGCTGCGTTGTAGTTTCGGACAGCCGATTGGGAATCGGTTACAATCACCCATACATTCTGTTGTATTAGGGCCAGCGCAATGGCCACCTCCTCAGCCGCTACTGCGTCCCTGTCTACTGCTGCAGCACGAGACCCGGTCCCCGTCCTCCCTGGTAGCTAGGGCTACGAAGCCCGTTCGGCCCACAACCGTAACATCAAGCGGAAATCGAATGAACTGCAACGCTATAGGAAAGATGCACAATAATCAATAACTACAGCGCGCGGTCTGTGGCAGTACTGTTTGAATACGCCACCCGGTATTGAGAAACATCCGACTACACCACTACACCCTCTGCGATTGAGCCCTCATTGCAAAACTGTTCCTTCAGTGCGACACTGCAAGTTGTTCACATAGCACACGCAGTTTTCGAAAAGTCCCGTTAACTTTTCTCAGCCCTCTTACAGCCGAACTGCCGAAAGGTATACAAGAGCTACCTGATGGGTTGATCAGTTGATGCTGCACTGTGACAACATCGCGCAATTAGCAAAGGCAACAAAGACGAGACCACAGACGATGCCTGTTTGTGGTCTGCCCTCTGCTCTCCCTTGTTCTTTGCGCAGTGTTCTTGCAGGCAAAATTTGCAGGGCCGCAGGCGCACCAAGCCAACCTCGGCGAAGGGTCCCATTTTGCGTGACGCCTAAATATACTTCCTTGCGCACATGACTGGGCGACCAGGCCAAACCAGCAAACCCCCCCCCCCCCCCCCCCCCCGTCCTATATAATAAAACTAGAGGCAGTCAATTTTTTTCAAAAAGACGTAGTGTTTTATTTCAGTGTAGCCAACTCAGTGCTGTTGAGAGAGCTGTGGCTGAGTGCAATATTTTTTGGCTCCTTAAATTGAATCAGTAAGCAACAATTAGCTGACTTTTCTTAGTTATCGAGTTAAGGAACAGTGTTACAAAATATACTCGAAACAACTGGATGCAATGATTGCACCAAGTTGCCAACTACGCAGCTTTACCGATGCGCCTTTGAAATAAGTTATCACGTGACCGGGTACTCTCACACCACACATGTCCCGTCAAATGAACAGACAACACCCTCTACGGGAGAGCGGCTTCGGAAAGGGCGGATTTCGTTTTCCGAGAACGCGTCATGGATCGATATAGCTGTACCACTGTTACCCTGGAGCTTCTTTTTGTAGCGAAAGTTACATTGGCCACGAAGGAAGAGTTTCGCGTGGCGGGAGTCACAGAGCCGTTAGCTAGAAACCGCCTCAGCTGGCGGACGCCACGCCGTCTGGCAATCAAGCAGCAACCAGAAGATGTCTCGTCTTTAATGCAACAACATAGCTATAGACTACAGTGAACTGTAGCTAGACATAGTGAGTAGCGCCTCTTAATTCTCTTTCTCTAGCTTGAGGAAAATAGCAGTGATGATGATAGGCTAGCCAGCGGCGCATTTCGGGCGACCATGTACTCAGCATTTGTCAGGATTGGATTGGACTCGATTAGATTGAATTGGACAGGATTGGTTGGATTGTATTTCCCTGGAATGAACTGTACTTGATTGGACTGGATTGGAAAACACTGGATTGGATTATATTGGATTGCAGAGGAGTAGGCAGCCCAGCGCCAGGCACACATGCTTTCGCTACGCCTAGCTCAGCTAAGTCACGGTCAATTTGTGTGTGTGTGTGTGTGTGTGTGTGTGTGTGTGTGTGTGTGTGTGTGTGTGTGTGTGTGTGTGTGTGTGTGTGTGTGTGTGTGTGTGTGTGTGTGTGTGTGTGTGTGTGTGTGTGTGTGTGTGTGTGTGTGTGTGTGTGTGTGTGTGTGTGTGTGTGTGTGTGTGCGTGTGTGCGTGTGTGTGTGTGTGCGTGCGTGCGTGCGTGCTTGCGTGCGCGTCTGAACGTAGGTAAAAAAAAAGCTGCTTTACGTAAACAGTACCTTGGTGCAAACAGATAAGTCAAATGTGTGTCAGGACGATCTAGAACTTTGCACTGACACTTGCTTCCTGACTACAATAATTAAAAGTTATCCTGAACTCTAAATTTGGAGTACTAAATATACCAAAGGCTAGGTTTCACTCGGTTAGAACACGAAGTACTGTTTATAAACTAGGTTACGTTTAACTAGGTCACTCTAATTTAAATATATTCCACGTCCTCATTACAGAGATACATATAAATGCATCGCATTCCCGTTTCCTCTGCCTATCGGAAGGTGTCATTCGATAAGTACGGCGTCGGAGAAAGTGCTTCACCGCC
This sequence comes from Amblyomma maculatum, assembly GCF_055883805.1. Taxonomy (NCBI): domain Eukaryota; kingdom Metazoa; phylum Arthropoda; class Arachnida; order Ixodida; family Ixodidae; genus Amblyomma; species Amblyomma maculatum. Next base: position 39,045,871 of record NC_139352.1, read on the forward strand.
TACAGACAGCGGCCGGTCAGCGCCTGGAGGCCGGTTCCGGGGTGATGAACACGGCGCCCCCTATTACGAGCCGCAGCGCCCCCTGGGGAGCGAAACAATGGCGGCGCCCAGCAGAAGACCGGAAGCGGAAGGCGTCTCCCCTCAGCGCTCGGGACAAAGCGTCCGATGGCCGTATCGCCCGTGCATCGGGAACGCCCGCCGGCGGCATCGATGTAAATAGGGGGAACCGGAGAGGCGATTGTTTTGCGCCCAGGTGTAACAGTACAGCCGCCCGCGTTTCGGCCCTACTGCGACGATTAGAGAGCGTTGTTCCAGCAAGATGGGGAAACGCGCCATCGTCCGTGTGATTAATACGAATGATGTCGGCAGTTTAAAAAAACACCAAATTAATGCACTCCAGCCCCGCCGCGGTGGTGCTTTGGTAGGACATCCGACTATACTGTGCCGGAGTACCCGTGTTTGATCCCGACTGCCGGCAGTCGAAATTACTCTGGAGCCCTTCACCACGGCACGCATTTCTTTCCGCTTTCACTCCCCCCATCCTCCCTTCCCTTATGGTGCGGGTCAGGTGTCCACGGAACAAATGTGACAAGTACTGCGCCAAATTTGGTTTGGTTTGGTTTGTGGGGTTTTAGGTCCCAATTCAGGCTATGAGAGACGCCGTAGTGGAGGACGCCGGAAATTTCGACCACCTGAGGTTCTTTAACGTGCACTGACATCGCACAGTACAAGGACGCCTTGCTTTTCGCCTTCATCGAAAAGCTGCCGCCGAGGCCGGGATTCGATCCCGCGTTCTTGGGAACAGTAGTCGAGCGCCGTAACCACTGCGCCACCCCGGCGGGGTGCGCCAAATTTCCTTCCTTTCCTGCGAGCCAATTAATTGGTTTGGTTTGGTTTGTGGGGTTTAACGTTTCAAAGCGACTCAGGCTATGAGAGACGCCGTAGTGGAGGACTCCGGAAATTTCGACCACCTGGGGTTCTTTAACGTGCACTGACATCGCACAGCACACGAGCGCCTAGCTTTTCGCCTCCATCGAAAAGCGGCCGTCGAGGCCGGGATTTGATCCCGCGTCCCTTGCGAACAGTAGTTCAGTACCGTAACCACTGCGCCACCCCGTTATTATTATTATTATTGCATGCACTCGACATAATTGTTCAGGGAAAAGCATACGCTACAGAAGGCTACGTTAGAGGTTGCCAAGTCGCGATGACCTTCCGTTATACGGCATTGCTCACAACTTATCAACGCTTGCGCCGTAATTTCCTGCGAAGCGGTCAATAAAAAGGTGGGGGGGAGGGGGCACCTGAAGGCAACGTCAAGACCTGATCCCGAGCTCCCTGCAGGTCACATGGGAAGCTGCGCTGCACCAGGGCACCGTTACGCGGCTTCCCTCTAGCGGAAGGCAGTCAAGTGCACGATGCTACAAAGCAGCCTCACATCTGCTGCGCACGGAACTCCGCGGCCACTCGGAATTCTCCGGAAAACGTTACGCGGCCGGAAAAAATCCACCGCGACCTCGCCCCGTGGAATGGCGGGAAGCACCCGTTCGCGCATGCCCAACATACGTGGCCCTCCGCCGAGCTGCCAAGAAATGCGCACAGAGGAGACCACGTACGGAAGAAGCCGAGAGTAGCTCCAAAAAAAGAAAGAAAGGAAAATAAGCAAATATAAGATTAGGATCACTACATAAACTGCATGGAAAGAACGTGAAAGAATTAGCGTTGGCGCGATTTTGCTGGCTCCTAGTCGACGCCCTTCTAGATCTGAAAAACGTTGCAAAGTCGTCCCACTGGCACATTAGACGACGATCCATCTCGCGACACATGAATAAATTACTCTTTGATCACGCGCACTTCTTTATATCATAATTTACAACTCTTACACGGTCGCTGACTGACGACGTCACTAGGTGATGACGTCAGGAGGGGGACAACTTTGCGGCGGCAACTTTCACTGGCACTTCCGGCGCCAACATAGCCTACTGTTTTCGCATTAATAGTGCTATAATATCACTATGCGGAAGACAGCGAGAAGGCATTTTGTTGTTGTGGCTGTAGGAAGAACGAAAAGAAAATACACGGGCCTGCTACTGGCTCTGTAGCTGAGCCACCTCCGCTGCCTTGTGCGGACCGAAGAGAAAATAGAGAAGAAAGAAAAAGAAGAGGGACAGAAAGATGCGCGCCGCAACGGCCGTTGTCCACCGCCGAAGCGGTGGCGGGTGCAATGACGGCCGACAACAGATAAAAAAATTCGGTGGCAGGCTAGCCCCCGCCACACGCGGCGGTGACCGACCTGCCCAGCCCTATCAGGGCCGGAAGCAGCCACCCTCGCTAAACACTGCGAAGTTGAAGCTATCGTGTTTGTTGCGCAATTTCACCATGACTACAGTAGACATTCACCAACTAGCCCGCCAACAGCTCCTGTTGAAGCTATAGTTCTCGGAATTCCCCAGCGCAATCAGGCCAATTTCCATGTCAGAGCTACAGAGGCCAACAACAGCGACGATGACAAACTAGTTCTGTCCAGATATGGCAGTAATTGAATTGCAGTAATGAAATCACTGTAGTTATTTTACTTTTGCCAGTAATTTGTAATGTAATGAATTACTTTCCGGTCTGGTAATTTAGTAATGTAATTAACTACTTTATTAGTAATTTCGGCGCGAGAGTAATTAACTCATTTCGCAATTATGCACCATTGCTATTTCGCCAAACGACACAGAGAGTGCCGCGAAAGCACGAACGACGTGCGATGAGCATTGGCCAGCGAACGGATCGGCCCAAGAAGACGGAATTGAGCAGAACTCTGCGTCTCAGACCTCCTGTGTCACTTGCAACCATTCGCCAAGCAGCAGGATGTAAGCCGTCAAGGGGCCGCCGAAGGGAGAAATAATAGAAGACGGTCAGCGTTCAAAACTAGCTTGGGAGCGCGCAGTGGCACTCCTTGTTAAGTCGGCTAGGGCACAGTGGTGCATGGTTACACGCGTCACCACGGAGCGAGGGGTGGTGGGAGTGATGGGAGGGGAGAAAGAAAGACGGAAAGGACCATGTCGTGAGCATTACTGAGCACAAGGTGATTCTTGGGACCACGGAGGCAATAAATAGCTTAGCTTCTTCGGGGCCTTATAACGGCTCAGCTCCAGGCTAGCAAGACGCTGGGTTCGTCGCTCATTTTGCGAGCGTGTTTTTGCATGGATGAAAACAAGCAAGTAGGATAAAGTAAGTGAATTACTCAGCAGAAGTCATTGTAATGTGATTTCATTACTCTTTGGAAGCAGTAATTAGTAATGTAACTATCTAATTTCTGCGATTTTACCAAAGTAATTAGTAATGTAATTTCGTTTCCAAAAGTAATTTTGCCATGCATGGTTCTGTCATGTCTCCCCTCCTTCAAAAAGAAATTTTTTTGGGCATTGTGTCCCCCCTCCTCACCTCAGTTCAGCCTCCTTTTTGCCATCATTTTTTCGACCCGCGACGTATACCATCCCCCCACGCCCTTTCGAAGAAATGAAAGGGACGGTTTAACTCAGGTAACCACGGAATACCGTACAGCAGCAGGGCGTATTGACAGGATTGTGTTTGCTCTGTCTCAATTATTAAATGTTATTTTGCTGTTATTTTGCCTGATTAATTATTCAGGCGGCCATGCTTCCCGATTACACATTGCATATGCTTCAGAGAGACGGTCCCCTTAAAGTAATGCTTTTATTGGCGTTGGATACGAATCACACTTTGTAACATAGTTCGGGAAAAACGGTTTCGTGGTCAGTGAAGCAGGCCAACCAGAGGTATATTCTGGCTTAATAATTGGTTGTCAGGAAAGGAAAGGCGCAGTATCTGTCACTTACTGTGGGCACCTGAAATCGGCTTCAGACATCGGGTTTTGGGGAGAATACAGGTAGAAGTGCTGCAGCACTAACGAATCTGGCTACGCCACTGGCTTGTATGTATGCGGCTGCACGCTAGTACGTGTGATTTCAAAATAAGACGTTAGTTGGTTGGTTTGGTTGGTTTGTGGGGTTTAACGTCCCAAAGCGACTGAGGCTATGAGAGACGCCGTAGTGGAGCACTCCGGAAATTTCGACCACCTGGAGTTCTTTAACGTACGCGGACATCGTACAGCACACGGGCACCTTGCTTTTCGCCTCCACCGAAAAGCGTTAGTGGCTAAGCAAGTAAAAAAAGTGAATGTACGCGAAAGCAGATACGCAAGAGGAGCCATTGATGTTGTTACTTGCCATGAAAGCGGAACTCAAGCCCTCTCCCATTTTTTCTTCGGGTTGATTTACGCTATTCAGCCACCAAGGTAAGCGAGTTCCTTGTCCTACTGCGACACAACCTGCCCTCGCGTGACGTAGCGACAAGCACAGCTGGGCCTCTGTGCGACGTGCGCTGGACAAAGAAAGCCCAGCAAGGAAAGGCGCACATCGGTAGGCCAATGCTTCGCCAGGCTTAATGATACAGCGGTGTGTGGAAAGTCCCTTTTCTTTCGAAGCGCACCGCACCCAGCACAGCCTTTTGAGGCGACACAGCCTCTCAAATGCAATCGCCGGAAGGAGTTGGGCAGGACGCCGATGAACCAATACCGGTAGAGAGTTTTAGTACACGCTGCTTCACGATGTGGTGCCAGCTGCGGCGCGGAACTGCCCCTGGTCATACGCAGCGGAATGCATCCATTGGTCCATGTCAATGCTGCTTCTTAAATTTCCCTGATGGCAACGAATGCGAGTCCGAGGGCTAATCCACCACGAGAACGGAAAGGCGGCGGAGCCTGGACCCAGAGCGGGGCCCCGGCCCTGTGTGTTGGCAGCCAGCAACTACATAAAGCCCACTGCAAATAATGCACTGCTACACCTTTGAGGGATATATGTACCCACCTAGATGCATACAACTACCACACTGTGGTCGAGTGCTTTGGTTAGACCCGCAGTGTGGAAGGTGGTAGGCTATGGCGTGGCTCTACATGGGCATTGTGAAGGTCATACTGTGATCTTCCGCACGCAGTACAAAAGAAAAAGTTAACCACCCACTGGATTGAGTATACCCAGGTTGGTTATTTCGCATGTTGAGAGGGCCAGAAAGGAAAGGGCCCCTACGCGGCGCTGTCATCCCGGATGCATCGGAGGGGACGTAGATTTGGTTCGCTTGCGTTTCGTATGTCTCTGTAAGTAAAGGGACTAGACTTAGTCGGTGACGTGGTCCTGAACAAGGGCTCTTCATACGACTGGGTGATAAGGTTCTTACCTCATGGTGCTTTCATCGTGTCAGCAGGAACTCATGGGCGGGCGGAATCGGTCGGAGAGACCCGTAACAATCCATGTGCCTGACTCGGGAATTCCCATCGCTTATCTTCAATGCTGCAAGCCGCATTTTGATGCCAGGATTTCTGAAATTAGGTGTCCTAGTCGAATAAGCGTTAGAGACCTACTAAGCCTTGTTTTGGAACCATGCACCTGGATGAGTAAGTGGCGTTTTGTGCATCCTTTGAAGACCCGTATTGAGGCCAGAGTGAAATTTTTCCTTATTATAGCTATATTTTATGAAATTTTGTCGATTCGCTTGAACAGTATAATCCTTAACGAGATAGCATTGAAGGTCCCCTTGCCGCAGAACAACCGGAGCCGTTGTCGTCGTCGCCGTTGTGAGAGAAAAAAATTATGGTTCATATCTAAGCTCCGTCTTTAATGGCATGGCGCGATAGCGTAGGCTACCAACTCACATAACAAGCCCCGCTATTATCATGGGCATCGTCCTGGAAGGTGTTCGTTGATTGGTATACGACACCGCCTTAAACTCTGCGCAAAGAACGGTTGCATCACAACGTTGATACCGTGCGCATTTTTTTTAGAGCGCAGCTCTTCGGCGCCCGTTCCTGGGTTTCGCGTCGACGTCGGCCTCGTAACCAGCTCCGCCCCCTTTCATCCCCCCAGTTCGAGCCGGCGCTTCGGCAACCGGAGCCTAGCAGTGAAAGGCGAAAGTATTGTCTACACAACGTCTAAGTTTAGATCATTAATTAGTCGTTAACTACTGTCAAAAATTAGTCATTAACTACTCATTATTTGAATTAGCCATTAATTATAATTGATTGGCATATGGCACTATAAGGCACGCATTCGCGCATACTCTTATGGTGCTAATTGATTGGGCCTCCATGACGTCATCCCGTCTCGACCAATCAGAGCCGCCGCAAAAGCGGGACACATTTTGTCCACGACAACGATGGAGCATTAAAGGCTTCCGCCTTAAAAGGCCCTCCAAAAGGAGGCACCAAATGGTTCCTCGTACCGGCGCTTGGCGTGGCGTCGAATCCGTGAAAACAAGACACGCGAGCGGCCACGCGGGCGAGATGAGCTGCTGGCGCCGGTAATTCTTCGGAGAGAGACTCAACTAAGGAAGCGAACTGAACGCGGCCCGTGTCGATAGGATATATAACCCGTTCTGGAGGCACAAAGGAAGCCTGCCCTCAAAACGGAGCCCTGAGGAACGCTGAAAGAAACAAGACGTACCACCACCGCGAACCGTATTTCCAAGCAACTTGCGGTGCGTCGACACAGTTCTGTTTTAACCACGGATCTCGGAGGCAAAACTAAACTGCATGCCACGCACTTCAAAACTGCGATAACGGGGTCACTTCTTTTTAGTTTGTTTGCTTTGATGTCACGAGTTTGAAAACAGTGACGGAGGAAATGAAATGCTTTTTTTTTTTTTTTCATTTTCTCAATACTTCCGGTAGAAAAAAATATCAGCGCAGCCGGAAGACCAAAGGAATCGGTGTTTAAAAACTGGATGGCACGGTGCTGTGGCTAAAGGCGGTCATTGGGGGCCGTCGTCATTAACCTTTATCGCCCCCTGCGGCCTCGAAGAGCACGCGAAGTAACGATCCTTGAACCGACCGCAACATGCAGTCGATCACCTTCGCACGGCGCGCTTTCAAGCAACAGCCCGAACGCAGCCTATTAGGTATAGCCCCGCGACAACAGTCCCACGAGAACCGGCCACGGAGTCAGCCATGATGCAGGCCAAGCCGTGCCACCTTGCGAGGGTTACACTGTAGTAAGCGGGTCCTTATCGACGCAATCGATGCCCCACTGTTTGGACCGGCCACTCAGGGCGGCCCTCGAGACTTATCTGGTCGGCTATCTCGCCCACTTTCTCGCGGTCGCTTTCTCCGCCGCCGCCATTGTCTCTGGCGCGGACGTGGGCTGGGCGCTTCCGAGGCCGCCTATCCACAGGAAGAGTAGATTCCCCTTTCCTGATACTAACGATGCCAACGGAGAGACTTGGGACCAGTTTTTTTTTTTTTTTTTTTTCTTTTTTTTTTTTTTTTTTTTTGTGTGTGTGCCCCGCCGGGGTAGTATATTGGTAAGACGCCCGACTACTGTCCGGAGTTCCCGAGTTCGAACCCGACCTCGGCGGCTGCGTTTCGATGGAGGCGAAACGAAGAGGCGTCCGTGTGCTGTGCGATGTCAGCGCATGTTAAAGATCCCCAGGTGGTCTAAATTACTCCGTAGCCCTCCACTATGGCTCCTCTTTCTCTCTTTCCACTTTCTCTGCCACCTTCCTCCCTTCCCTTACGGCGCGGTTCAGGTGTCCACAGACACAAGTGTGACATACGCGCCTTTCCAGTTAACCAATTATTATTATTAAATCGGTCAGACAAAGGTATCGCAGCGCAGAGATGCGAGAACCTGCGCTCACCCCGCGTCCTTCTCCCCCCTGTCCGTCGGTGCTGCCGCACTGTGTGCGTGACCCTCCCTGCTTTGCACTGGAGCACGGTCTGGCTCTCTATTTCCACTTTCACTCCCACCTTCCTCTCTTCCCTTACGGTGTGGTTGCGGTGTTTACAGCGCTACGGAGTAATTTCGACTACCTGGGGATCTTTACTGTGCGATGTCGGCGCACGTTAAAGATCCCCAGGTGGTCGAAATTACTCCGTAGCCCTCCACTACGGCTCCTCTTTCTCTCTTTCCTTTCACTCCCACCTTCCTCTTTCCCTTACGGCGTGGTTGAGGTGTCCACGGAAAAATAAGTGAGACAGTTACCGCGCCTTCCCTAAGTAACATTCTCAGGTAATAATAATAATAATAATAATAATAATAATAATAATAATAATAATAATAATAATAATAATAATAATAATAATAATAATAATTGGTTCACAGGGAGGGAAAGGCGCAGTATCAGTCATGCTAGCAAATCGCTTTCTAAAGGTGATTTCTTTTCTTTTTTTTTACCCTTTCACGAGCGCAGAACGGCGCTGTCACGCACTGCTGACAGTCCCGACATTTGAGATCTCCTATTTTGCACAACCGCAGGTGCAAATGAGTTTCATATTTGACGCCCATAACTTTGCCCGGACTGCCACCATAATAACGAAACCCTTTTCCGGCCCAAGGAAGAACGCTTCAACAGCAGTAATCTGGGAAAGAGTTACTTTTACTTACATTTACTTAACTGCTATGGATCGCAAAACAAAATTACTTACAAATTGTCAAAAAAAAAGCAATTAAATATACTTATCTAATGAGTAGAGCTCCTAGCTCGAAAACATGCCCGGTATTCTAGCGATCGCTTTAAACGTAAGCTGAGAGACGCCGACCTCTTCAGCGGGGACATGTGCTCATAGCGGCTAAAAGACGCCACAGATGCGCACGAACAGTGTTGCCGCTGCTAGCGCGCCACGAGCGACAGCCGAGCTGCCTCAATGCAGCAAAGTTTTGATGTTTGTAAACAAACGCGGCTGTAGCTGATGGTGGCAGTGAAACCCCCAAGGGTTTCCGGTATCAGTGGAGCGGTGCTTGAAAAAGGCGCTGATGCTAACTATACGCGTATCGGATAAGGCACGCGACGCAGTGTTATCGCCGTCGGTCAAGGTGATGCGCCGGCTTCAAACGTGTGCTCGGGTTACGGGCCGTACAATGAGGCTCGTTGCGCGTGATATAGTATATAATATCGCGCTCTTTAACAACATCCAGGTTTCTCACGCTGACAACCGCCTATGAAACACGGTCAGTGCCACCATCGGCCGCTTTCGCAAGCAGGCTGTATAGTGACGCCGACTTCTACACGGTGATCACCCTTTGGCTATCCGCGCCACGGGTTTGAACCGAGGGGTGTGAAAAACGTTTTTTTTTTTTAATCCAATTCTCTCGATTCTCATAACATAGCCATGCACATAGTGATGAACTCAATTGGTCTGTGCAAGGAATGAAAATTACACTCAGCTATCCAGGGCGCCCATTCCAATAGCCTGCCACGGTTTCCAACGGACTGCACTAGCGTTGTAATTACTAGTTCGCATCAAGAAAAAGAGACGTGCGGCTACCCTGCGCGTGACAGGGCACCTATACAGACGTGAGTCAACTTCCAAGCGTCCTGCGGGCGCATCAACGATGACAACGCCTGTCGGATTGCCTAACTAGGGTGGCCCGAATACGCCAGGGTCAGTTACAACTGCTCTGTTATATAACGATGAGGTAAAATACGAAAACAATGAGTTGAAGCCGCTCTCCTTCAGCCCAAGAATGAAAATGCTATACACTTCCAAAATTATACTGTACTCGCCTGTCCTAAACTGAACTTGTGGATTCAGTAGGAGTCGTCCACGACCCAAGGTATGTCCTGGAATCACCATACAATATGTTTTAGGTAAGCAAGCCCTGTCGGGCTTAGTGACACTTCGTACGCTGTTAAACAGCTTCCATACAAAGCGAAACTGCTGGTTCTGTAATTGTTTGACCATTTGCCACATTTATTACTGACACCCGGCTTTGCGGTACAACGTTTGCTGCTAACAGTGATCGCATTTTTCTTCTTCAGACGACAGCTATCTGTTTTGTCAGCAATGTGCCATTCGATTTTTCTACTCGATGTCTATTTAAGGAACCTGAGTTCCGGGCCTCTTTATTTAGTTTCGGCTAACGTTAAATACCGTAGAAATAACAAGTCACACCAGCTCTATGGCCAACTGAAACCATATATTACTGTTACTATCTAGTACGCACTGGTGTACTATCTATACAAGAATTAGGTGTGGTTTCTTACACTGTGCCTGAATAATTAGTCTAATCATCCACGGTTCTTATGTTTGTTCCATTTCTAAACACAATTTGAGTATTCTGTATCCTCCTAACCTATATTGCTTTCAGAACCAGTTTTCTCTTGTAGGCTCTGTTTTTTCACACTTAGTTCTTGTATCCTCCGGGCTATACTTTGTTTCAGAGCAGCAATATGTTTGTTTTTTTGTTTGTTTTTTTTTCTTCAAATGCTTATTTTTCAGCATGACCCACGCCTGGGTATGTTATGATTATATAGGTTTGCATTACTGCTTCTGACACGAGACAGGTCGAGGACGAGTCAAGCTACTGCTTGTCACTTTCTTCCTTAATTCCACAATAAAAAGCTCTATATTCTATGCAAAGGTTCCTTCATCCATAAATCGCTCAATAACGCATGCACTCACCAGCGGCCCACTGTAGCCTTACTTACCCTAATCCAACCTGACAACGCTCAGAAGCTAAATGCCCGCAATAAGTCGGCAATGCTCACAGGCCCAAACCTGCTACAAGAACTTCATTAACAAAGTGACCCCCCCCCCCCCCCCCCCCCCTATCACAAAGGATTTACAAAGTGACCCCCCATCACAAAGGCTTTAAATCACGCGACCCTGAGTCATTCTTCATTCGTTACCTTAGCATAACTTCCTTTACGTGCCTGCCTACAGTAATTAGGTTTGCAAGATGAGTACGTTGGTTGGTTGGTTTGTGGGGTTTAACGTCCCAAAGCAACTCAGGCTATGAGAGACGCCGTAGTGGAGGACTCCGGAAATATCGACCACCTGGGGTTCTTTAACGTGCACTGATATCGCACAGCACACGGACGCCTTGCTTTTCGCCTCCACCGAAAAGCTGCCGCCGAGGCCGGGATTCGATCCCGCGTCCTTGGGAACAGTACGCGGGATCGAATCCCGGCCTCGGCGGCAGCTTTTCGGTGGAGGCGAAAAGCAAGGCGTCCGTGTGCAGTACCAAGAAACTAAATACGAGAGACAAGCTACAAGCAAAAATTGCACTGAGTGGCGTTTCGGCAGAACATATTCCCTTCGACGTTTGGTGTACTTCAGTCTCCTTTTAATCTTGCTCCTGCTTGTCGTTCTTTTACTTCATGTTTACCTCTATTTTTCATTTTCTCTCCGTGTATTGGCCTGCAGGAAACAAAAGTTCGCAGATGCAGCCCGCGCGGTTTGACGAGTTAACGACCCACGCCAACATGTTTCTACACGAACAGCCCTCCCAGAGAGCCTCGTGGTTGAAAGGAATACGATACCACGGATAAACATACTACTCAACAACAACAACAACAAAGAAAAAAAATCAGCTGCTGAACGGCGCCTTTCCACAGCATCATACAACACGCGCCAGATGTGCCGAAGGCTGCCATCCACTGGACACACGTTTTTTCTGCAAAACGCCACAGCAGGGAAGAAAACGAGCTACAGTACCAAGTGGAATGGCACAAAGACAGCTGTGTGATCGAACACTCAGAAGAACGTAAGAGTGTAATGACCCGTTATACACGATATCAAACGATTTCACGCAATCAACAACAAAGTGGGAAGGGGAAAGGCGCAGGCACAAAAGCGTTATGTCACGCTGAGTAGGTCTGATGCGAATTACTATCATTGTCCCATCTTCACAAGAAGGGTCAGCTTCCAGCCACAGTAACCTGGGCTAGGAAAGGTCTAATCAGTAACCAAACTATATCCCAGTCAGCCTCCCTTCGAATGCCGGCCAGGGGAGTCAAGCTCGCATCCACATCGCAAATCACATGTCGTCGTGGCTTCCTTCATTTTTTTTTTTTTTTTCTCTTCCAAGCATTCCAGCATTCAAGCTGCAGCAGCATTCTTTGGACCCTGGTAAAGAGCGGTCAACCCATATAACATCATGTCAAGGAGAGCGCGTCGCAAGCGCTGTCAACCCGTCCCGTGGAGTCACCTTTCCTGGTGTCAACAGCCGCATCATCCTGCGTTCTCGTTGCGTGTAAAAGCTTGGCTAACCGACTGGACTCGTTCACAAGGCATGCGGGGTGCTGCCGGTCCGGGTACTCGCAGTGTCTGTCCGCGTTATGCAGACTGCAGTACGCAGCTGCGTTGCGATACATGACATTTCGGATTTAAAAAAAAAAAAAAAAAAAAAAAAAAAAAAAAAAAAAAAAGATCGAGCCGGCACTGCATTGTTTCCGATAGAAATGGACGGTTACCTCTGCAAGAGCTACCAAAAAACTAACAAGGCACCGATGAAAACGACTACATAATCGTTTCTATAGAAGTCGCAATGCATGAATATTGCAATAGGCCCGATCGCCGAGTCCTGGTTAATTTTGCCGGCCGACCGATGTGTGCCAAGGCCCGCGGGAAAAGAAAAGAAGCCTTTACGTCAGCGCAACAATGACGAATGGCTGAACACTGGCCGCATTAACCAACCTCGCTGCGTGCAATCTTCACGCGGCCACTAACTGAGGGCATTTCGTCACCGCGGAACAGCGACGGTCGGTGCGGTGCGCTGGTCAACGCGGGCAGAAAACCCGCTGCTCGCCCGTGTCCTCGATTAACGGCCGTGGCGAGGGAGGAGAGCCGTCGGGCCACTTACCATGGCGAAGAGACGACGGTATTCCTGGCGGGGTTAAGCCGACGGCCCCGCTAGACGACGGCACGAGGTCGCACAGCCATGAACCACAAGCGGCCGCGCGAGCCGAAACGTCCCGCGCTACACCGCACGGCAGACCGCCATGACAGCCCGTGCAACAAACAGCCACAACTTCCGGCCAAACCACCGAGACGACCACTGGCACAACGCGCACGACCAGCACTGCACACGTCGACGTTTGCACGTTGCCGACGACGATGCGACGGGGTCGTGGCGAGGCTTGACACGCCGTTTTTCACTCTCTCGAGACGATGGCGACGATCACGGACGGCGCAGACAAAAGGGGAGGTTCGCCGCACAATCGAAAACGGAACCCGGTCAACAACGCCTCTCGCCAGCGGGAGCAGGCACGCACGGTGAACGCCGTGAAGACCCCGCTGCTCCAGCGAGGCCACCTGGCTAACACGCGCGCCGCCGCGCACCTGGGGGAGACAGCAGCAGGCCGGCTGGCGGCACCAATGGCGAAGCGTCGTCGCCCGTGACGTCACTTGACGCGTGTCGTCAGCGCCAAGCCGGGAGGCGCCGCAGCAGCAGCTCGCGAACGCGCCACGCAACTCAAGGGCGCTTTTGTTCGTGAAACCGCTGGTAAAGTCGCTTAATGTGACATCATTCACATCACGTGACATCAGGTTTTGCCAAAGCCACTCGCGGAGACCGAAAATGCCGCCGTAAGAAACGGGTGCGTTCAATTGTACGGTGCAGACAGTAAAATATAGTGCGCAAGTGGGAATGCTGGCAAGAATGCCGGTCGCGCGGCGCGGCGGCGGCAACAGGTCGTGGCGGTCGGTCGGTCGCCGGGCTCCTTCGGCGGCGGAGGTCGGCGTCCTCTCCCGGCGCCGGCGGCGGTGTCGCCCCCGAGGCGCTGGACGGTGAACGCGGAAATGCACCGCCTCTCCGCCGGAGACAAACGCCACCTCGCACTCCCTCCGTTTCTTGTTCATTCATTCTGCCGGATCGCAGCTCATGATTGCGTCCCCTTACGTGCGCTATCTCCACTGAGCTCGTCATAGCGTTGTCGATACCCCCTTCACTCCGGCTCAGTAATTTATTTATTTTATTCACACCCGCGTTTAGTTCCTACCCCTTGCTTTTGGTTAGCCTGTAAATTTAACCTGTGCAGACAGGATTTTCGGAGCAGTGTGAACGTCAACATACCTAAATTAGCCCAACTTAGTGCTATTAGCATGTTCCCCAAAAATCAGGTAGTGTAACCAATATCCTCAAAATTGCGCATTAACTCGGGCAGGAGAAAAATCTCACAAACTTCACTTTTCTCAGCAATGCTCTTTGGAAAGCTGTTTTTGAAAAAGAAAAAAAGAAGACCACAATGGGCTTGACAAGAGTCTGTTAAAATGATAAATCATTGCGATACAGCGGGGATACCTTTGAACCCTGCTTGAATTATTACATTAGCGAGACAAAACTATTAAAGCGGCCAAAAGAAACCGACACTGCAGGCGACGAAACGAATTATCACACGCGTCTACAAATTATTGCACCCAGCAAGTGGTATCGAGCAGAACGGGGCACCGGGACTGAAAAGACGCTGAAGAGAACCGTTTTGTTTATTTTAGGAAAATTAGGTAACAATTTATGAAGGAAGCTTCTCAGAAATACGAGCTGACAACTAGCACAGCTTTGTATCCTTCTCCATAGTAATGCATGATATGCAACCCTAAAAGATGACGTGGTGGCATAATTTCGATTTCATCGAGGCTTATTTCGTATAAAAGATTTCAACAGACAATAAGCTAGCCCATTACTATGCGGTTAGTGTTTTGAGACGCCACTTCGGTGTCTGTAAAAGGCCGCAAATTAACGCGAGACATTAAACACTTGGTATACCTCAATCAGCATGCCTAAAGGTGCGATGACAGGGTCGTTCGATGTGTTGTCATTTTATACTTCTGTGAATAATATACGAACCTGTAATTTTACTCACAAAGTTTTAGTGCCTAGCTCGCGGCGCACAGTACAAAAAAAAAACACGATACAAATCGGAATCTGGAAACCCCTCCCACCGAGAGCGACCGTCATTTTGAAATGTTCATGTGACATCAGAAGAGAGTAAATGGCGGAGCGTCGTCTGCAATGCAGGCTGCAGCATCAAAACACACGTCTCCTTTTCTTTCGTGTCCGATTGGCACAGTGGTCGCCCCTCATAAAGAAGTGCTTGATGACCATGCTAATGCACAAAAACGATATAGAATAAGGTATGCTTTCTTCGGCATAGTTAAGGCACAGTCACAGTGATGCGTGGTTAGATTCCTTGGCTTATCGAGGCACTGGTATGTCGCATTACACCGGCCACGACGTCAGCATGACCGACAGTCGCCTATCGCCGTAGAGCGAGGGTTTCGGCCCCACGATGCCGAAGGAAGAAGCGGACGGTCGCCCGATCTTGTTTTGATCAGATCGGAGTCCGAGAGAGAACTTCACGCACCATGAGTTAACAGCCTGAAGAGCTGCACTTTCTGTGTACCTTAGCTGTGTTAGAAACCGGAAGACAAATAGCTACAGCTTATATGCTCCCACTTCTCATCAGCAATGACCCCGGCCAGAAATGTCAGTCGGCGCCGATTTCTCGCGAGGTTCGGGTCTGCAATTTCGGCGATTACGGAGCGTACATCCACAAAGTTTAGTAGTTGTATGTGGCCATCGAGTGTAGTGCTAGTAAAAGCGACCCCAAATCGACGACTGCTTACATTGCAAAGCGCGTGCACATTGAGCGAGAAGCGTCGATGTGACCCTCTCTAGGGAACCTACATGTTGCGCCAGGGTTACCCATTTTGGCCAAAAACGGCCGTCAAACTTGGTGGGCCGCCATTTTGGTCCCCAGTTTACAACTGGAATTCTGTATATGTGAACCAGGGTGAGGTAAAAGGAGAAATTGGACGCATTAATTAATAAGGAACATTAAGTGAACTTTGGGGGGGGGGGGGTCAGCGCGTTGTAATTAAATCAAAATGACATTCCTTAGTAGTAAATATTATTCGCCGACACATTGTTTCAATGCGTAGTATTAGATGGCTGATTAGCGTCATATTTATCGAATGTGGAAAGAAAGCCTTCGCGGTCGCTGTGCAGTTGTGTTTTATTTTAACTACAATACCATCGTTGTTACATCAATGGGAAGCTTATGTCAAGCATAATTGCACTTAAGGTATTGTAAGTACTAACTGTTCAATAGTTAATTAGTTAATTGTGAATAAAAAGGAACTTTACAGTGCAACATCAAGTCATATATCACTGGGTACCTTGTGTCGACTATAATTGCGCTTGACTACTTGCAATTCTTAATTGGTTGTTATTTAATTATTTGTGATAAAAAATTGAACTTGAGTCATATATCACTGGAAAGCTTATAGAGAGTGCGTTCCCGCTAAAAATTGCCGGTTTTAGTTATTAATCTAAATAATTAATTACGATTAAAATTTGAACGTTAGTATAGTTAATTTAAGTAAATCACATTTAATTAGATCATTGTGATTAACACTTTACCTTTGGGCTACTTTAAGCATATCACAGGATAGCTTAGTATGATTTCAATACACTAATTGCTAGCCTTAGTTAATCGCCGTTAATTAGATAATTGTGATTAACACTTGAACTTTAGACTATAACATCAAATCACATATCACAGGATAGCTTATGTGCGGTACGATTGCAGTACACTAATTTCCACTCTTTCCTAATAGCTGTTATTTAATTACCTGTAATTAACAATTGAAGTTCAGGCTATAGTATCAAGTCATATATCATTGGATATCTTGTACCGAGTACGTTTGCACTGCACTAATTGCTGTTTTTAGTTAATAACTAGTTCATTGTGATTACCATTTGAACGTTAGGCTAAAACATCATGTCATATATCATGCAATAGCTTAATACCTAGTTTAATCGCAATACACTAATTGTCAGTATTTGTTAATCGCCGTTAATTAGATAATTGTGATTAACACTCGAACTTTAGGCTACAAGGTCAAGACATGTCACAGGATAGCTTATATGTTGTACGTTTGTAATAAATTGCCGGTATTTTTTGATGGCCGTTATTTATGTCAGTGATTATAAATACTGAATTTCAGGCTATAGCATCAAATCATATATCATTGGATAGCTTATAGCGAATATGTTACACTACACTAATTGTCGGTTTTAGTTAATACTGTTAACTAGCTAATTATGATTAACGCTTGAACTTTAAGCTCCGTTGAGTTATAACACAGGACAGCTTATATGTGGTACTGTTCCTGAACACTAATTTCAGGTGTTAGTTAATAGTCGTTAATTAGTTAACTGCGATCAACATTTGAACTTTATGCTACACCAAGTGATATCAGGAGATAACTTATATCGAGTACGGCTGCAATACACTCATATTGCTGGCCTTTGTCTATAACCGCCATTCAGTTGATTGTAACTAACGAAAATTGTCATGCTTGTGACAATGCGTCATTTACACACTGTTTTAGATTCCAGTCATTACAGTACGGTACTTTAAGTGCTGAACCATGCTATGGTGCATGTGACTAAGACTCATGATTATGACTATCAGTCATAATTAGATGTAGTGGTTTCGCAGAATACACACATTACTGTACGCTTTGTGAAATGCTTAGTTATGCTACCTTGCATTATGACAACAAGTCACTAATCATTATAACTCTGAATCATGACTATAATGATTATACATGCTTCACATATTACAGCACGCTGCATTCTAAAGTGCTGGCTCATATTACATTGCATATTACATTGCCATGTCATGATTATTACCAAGTCATGGCTCTATTGTTTTACAAACTCAACCCCTTAGAGCACGCTAATTGTTCCGTCGTACTTTGACGCATTTTAAAAGCCATTTACCAATTTTCATTTCTTCAATTAATGTACTTGCTTATTTGATTAATTACATGGTAATTTTAATTACCCTCATCCAGCACTGGCTTTTCATTGGGAGCATTTCCACACCTTTGAGCACCCTTTTTCCAAGTTTTCATTCTGCAATTATTTCAATTACTTAATTGCTAATTACGCACTCTAAGATTTCTTAATTACCCTCATCAAGCATTGGTTTCAATCTGAACATATTCGCACCATTAAACCACCCTTTAAGCGCCTAATTTTAATTACTTCAAATAAATATTTGAATAATTACATGCTCTAAATTCTCTTATTCATCAACATCAAGCATTGGCTTTACATTCTGAACATTTTGACATCTTTGAACCCCCTTTTCCCATTTCCTTTGAATTATTTAAATTGATTAACTGATGAATTTCGCACTCTAAATTTTCTTAATTAGCATAATCAAGCATTGGCTTTACATTGTGAGCATTTCAACACCTTTCAACCTCTTTTTCAATTTTTATTTTATTTTTTCATTTTGTTAGTTCATTAATTACACTTCCTTAACTCCTCATCACCTATCATACACCAATCAATCATCAATCACTAGGACTACAAATTACTATGATATGATTTTTTACGAAGCCCCGATTATTTCCAACACGCAGTTGAGACTACTACAGCTACTACTATTATTATTACTATGCCGATGTCTTTTCTACCGAAAGGCCCCGCCGGGGTGGCGCAGTGGTTAGGGCGCTCTACCACTGTTCCTAAGGATGCGGGATCGAACCCCGGCCACGGCGGCCGCTTTTCGATGGAGGCGAAAAGCAAGGCGCTCGTGTGCTATTCGATGTCAGTTGCACGTTAAAGAACCCCAGGAGGTCGAAATTTCCGGAGTCCTCCACTACGGCGTCTCTCATAGTCTGAGTCGCTTTGGGACGTTAAACCCCCACAAACCAAACCAAACCTTTTCTACCGAAAGGCTCCGTCGGGGTGGCGCAGTGGTTAGGGCGCTCTACCACTGTTCCTAAGGATGCGGGATCGAACCCCGGCCACGGCGGCCGCTTTTCGATGGAGGCGAAAAGCAAGGCGCTCGTGTGCTATGCGATGTCAGTTGCACGTTAAAGAACCCCAGGAGGTCGAAATTTCCGGAGTCCTCCACTACGGCGTCTCTCATAGTCTGAGTCGCTTTGGGACGTTAAACCCCCACAAACCAAACCAAACCTTTTCTACCGAAAGGCCCCGCCGGGGTGGCGCAGTGGTTAGGGCGCTCTACCACTGTTCCTAAGGATGCGGGATCGAACCCCGGCCACGGCGGCCGCTTTTCGATGGAGGCGAAAAGCAAGGCGCTCGTGTGCTATGCGATGTCAGTTGCACGTTAAAGAACCCAGGTGGTCGAAATTTCCGGAGTCCTCCACTACGGCGTCTCCATAGCCTGAGTCGCTTGGGACGTTAATACCCACAAACCAAACCAAACCTTTTCTACCGAAAGAGCTCTATAAGGATAAATTATTATTTAACGCAGTGCGCAAATAATATTTTATGCAGTTAGCAGCGAAGAAAAAATCCGACCGACCGCCGCAATGTACAAGCGCCAACTCTCCAGCCGCGCAGGTTCGATTGGGACCAAAATGGCGCCGCTAGCTGAACTAGCAACACTGGTCTTTAGCGGGCGGATGCTATGATCACCCGTTTCAAAGGGCGCGGCCCCATCGCCATCGCCATCGGCAAGTGCCCCTTCATATATGCCCCTTCAAAGGCTGGCACCCGGGCGCCGCAGCGCAACATGTAGGCACCCTAACTGAGGGCAGCCGTCGGCGACGCTCTCGGGGCAGCTAGGCATGGGATGCGTATCCTTGGTGCTTCTTGCAACTCTGTCGTAGTTTGTAAACAAATAAAGGTACAACTTATGTGAAAAGAAGTGCATTTCATGCCGTGCGAACGAACAGCATACATCCACTTATCTACGAAAGCGATGTAAACAAGCACGCTGGAGGCGCAGTAGTAATCCGCGAACCGGCGCATTCTTGCGGGAGTTTAACGCTCACATACTAAATGTTAATGGTATGTATTTACGTTGAAGCCCTCATGAGTAATTTGCTAGACAAGCACAAGAGAAACGCAAGGTTAGGCTCGGAAGTCGGTCGCAGTCACGCGCGCGCATGCGGGGGAGGCGAGACGGAGACGGCGGCGATTGGGAGGCTCTTGTTCGATGCGGACAGTGAAGCGCATTTGAATCGCATTGGGCTTTGCGATGACGGGACGGAACCGGCGGCGACTGCACATGCTTTCGTGCGCTGGCGGTGGCCAGACTGAACATAGTTTTGCAGGAATGCTTTACTAGCCAAAAATAATTAAATTTGACTAACACGCGCAGATAACAGAATCTCAGGAAGTACCGCTGGCGTCCGTTTGCTGTGCGATGTCAGTGCATATTAAAGGTTCAGAAGTGGTCGAAATTTCCGGAGTCCTCCACTACGGCGTCTCTCATAGCCTGAGTCGCTTTATGACGACGTTAAACCCTCCAACCAAACTCAGTGTCGGGAACACGCTCCAGGCCCAGGCACAGCAGCCTCTCGCAGCGGCTGTTTTCTGGAAGAGCCCTCGGATACACATTTTTGCCATCATATAGCGAAGCCGCAATGGTGTGGACGTACACTTGGGCCAATAAACGCATTGCATTGTGCATGCCCAGTTTCGCACCACAGTTTCCACAGCCCCGTAAGATGCGCATGCGCAGATGGCGTACATATATGCGGTACTATAGTCTGTTCTGTGCTAAAACTCTCCACTGGTGTGTCATCGGTGTCCTGTTCTCGCGAAGACAAAATTTCACTAATAATTACGAGGGACATTTAAGCTCCGTCTTTAAGGTTCTGACGCGATAGCATAGGCTGCCAGTTAACATGCCTGCGTGGCCTAGGGGTAATGTTAAGTCAACTGTCATGGCGGGCTGATTCTCCTCCCATATGAAAGCAGAAGTCCAAGTTGGCAGCTCCTGCTAAACATAACGTCAGTCAACCTATATACGGCAAGTCTGTGTGCTGCCATGTCAGCTGCCAGCTACCGCCTGCCAATGTGGTGCTCGTGATTTATCAACGCAGACCACGGCGCCGATGTCTGATTTTTGTGAAAAGGGCGTTTAATGCTATCGCATTAATAAGTATATGTAGTGCACAAGCGTTAACCCAGGCTCCAATGGCTTTAGAAAAAAAAATGCACAAAACATCTCTGCCCCATGCAGGTGCATGGTTCGAAAACAACGCTTGACAGAGACGTCTAACCTAGGAACACCTAATAGACTAGGGTACCTAATTTCTGAAATCATGGCATCAAAAGACCGCTTGCAGCATTGAAGTATAACTGATAATTGTTTCATCAAAAGCACAAAACATCGAGAATACTTGGTGCTTTTTAGGGCAAGAAAAGTACTCGCTGCTTTTAGCCATGGAAAATATTTCGGATTCGGGCTCATGGGTCCGATTCCACCCACCCACGAGTTCCTGCTGACACGATGAAAGCACCATGAGGCAATAACCTTATCACTCAGTAGTATGAGGGGCCCTTGTTCAGGACCACGTCACTGACTAAGTCTGATCCCTTTTCTTCCAGAGGATTACGAAACGGAAACGATCCAAATCTATGCCCCCTCCGGTGAATCCGTGACGATGGCGCTGCGTAGGGGCCCTTTCCTCCCTGGCCCTCTCAACTTGCGAAAGAACCAACCTGGGCGTGCTCAATACAGTGCGTGGTAGCCTTTGACTCTTAACCTGCACGCGGAAAATCACAGTATGACCTTCAGAATGACATGCAGAGTCGTACCTCAGACTGCCACCTTGCACACTGCGGGTGCTAATCAAAGCACTCGACAACAGTGTGGTAGTTGTATGCATGTCGATGTGTACATATATTCCTCCAAGGTCTAGCGGTGTATTATTTTGCAGTAGGCTTCATGTAGGTGGTGGCTGCTATTACTTCTGGTCGGGAAACATCGCCGGGGTAGCGCAGTGGTTACGGCGCTGGTGGAGGTGAAAAGCTAGACGCTCCTGTGCTGTGCTATATCAGTGCACGTTGAAGAACCCCAGGTGGTCGAAATTATCTTCAAGACCACCGGGACAAACTACCACTGAACCTATCAACGTGCTCACAGCCGCGTGGTTTAGGGGTACGTGTCTGACTCGGTACCCAGGTGTCCAGGGTTCGATTCCCATCTCCCCTGCTTCGTATCTTATAAAAGCTGCGAGTTGGGAGCTCATCCAATTCAGTCAGTCAGTCAAGTCAGGCAGCCAAGTCAGTCGGTCAAGTCAGTCAGTCAGTCAGTCGGTCAGTCAGTCAGTCAGTCAGTCAGTCAGTCAGTCAGTCAGTCAGTCAGTCAGTCAGTCAGTCAGTCAGTCAGTCAGTCAGTCAGTCAGTCAGTCAGTCAGTCAGTCAGTCAGTCAGTCAGTCTTATTTAGCCAAAGGTTGGTGGCTTGCTCCCCAGTGAGCCTCAGCCTAAGCGGAGGTAACCGACGTCCCGGGGGTTGAGCTACCGGGCCGGGTACGGTGAAGTTGCCAGTCACAGCCTCGGCAGTTAGGGTGATGAGTTTTTGTAAACGTAGCGGGATCATCGCTTTGCACCAAATCGCCCCAAGGTGTTTCATTACTGAACTCGGAAGCCCCTGGGGAGCTGCCACATTCTATAGTTATGTGTACTAAAGTACCTTTAGCTCCACAGTATTTACATACCCTGTCCTCTACCTTGTGTTGACTGCGTATACCTAAAATTTCTGTCGAAAACTAGGTGTTCGTTTGTATCTTCCTCCAGGCCATTGCTTCCTTTAGTAAAAGGGATTTATCTGGGGGTGGTAATTTCCTTCTATTGAGTCTGCAGCCTTGTGGCACTTGTGGTCTCGTGACGTCACACAATCCGCCGACCAATTCGTGTCCGGCCATTATATTATAATGCCTAGAATATCATGCCATCTGTCAACTACCACCTGCCGGAGGCATGCTTATGTCAATAACGACAACCCAACGACGGGTTTTCTGCAGGACAGCGCGCTTTGAATAAACTATTAAATGGAACTCTACAAAAAACAAGGGAGCCGGGTGCCGCGGCGCAACATGTAGGCTCCCTACAGAAAACAAACAAGTGGCGCCATCGCGTGTGCAAGGACAGAAGACAGGGCGCCCTTGCCCGGGAAGTTTGAATTCTGAACGTGTGCTTTCGTCGCCTACGGCAAGCAGTTTCGATGGTAGGCAATTAAAATTGAACACATGTTGACAAATTCGAAGCGAGTCCAGTGAGCTGTGAAGAGAAGCAGTTAAACAAAGTCTCTAGTCCTACTGGACTGCTCAGCGAACCATCCCAGCGGTCGACTATCAGCCGCGTACCTGTGGAAGCAAAAGTGCTTTTCCAACCGATGTCATACGCGTTTAGATGCACTGCGCTAACCGACTGCTCCGCAGCAGCTGCGGTGTCCGGAGGGTTGGTTCTTTTTTGCCCGTTCTCACAAATATTCTATTCTCGACAAGGTAGAGCGTTTGAACAGCTGCACTTGACCGCGCTGTAAAGTTTACAGTTCGGAAATACGCTAGGTGGGGTCACTTAGCGTCTTGATGCGCCTCCCCTGTGCTTAGTGTCTCGGCGAGGACATGCTCTTAAAGCTAAAGATAACCCTCCACTACGGCGTCTCTCGGCTCAAGGTGAAACGCGCAAGTAGAATAACTCGAAGAGTTTACCCTAACAGTTTACGCGCTAAACAACAAAAGCCAAGCCCCCAGCAGAAAGGCCTTCCTTGCCATCCACTATCCGTCATGGTTTGCTAGTTGGTACAGCAACTTCCACTTCCCAGAACAGGTTGCGGTCTCGGTTAGATCTCTCGGGGCAACTGTTTTGGGGTGTAAGCTCTACTGCTACCATCGTTCAAGGTCACTCATTTGAGCAAGCTAGGTACTGCGCATGCGCCAGTGAGCCTCGCCACACTTGCGGCGGGCGCTCGCTCCTTCGGCTAGCCACCGGCCGAACCACCAGTGACGTCACACACGCAATCACGTGACCACCAACTGAGCCGTGCGCTCCTCCTCCGCCTTGCTGCTAGTTGAAAGTGGTGCTTAAGTGCGGTTCGCCTCCTCGGTATAGCCATGTGTGATGTAGTGCCTGGCCTATGACTAAACCATGATGCATAACAGAACTTAACGCTCGTTAACTAGGTTCAACCGGATTGGACCCCGCCATTTTTTTTTTCATGAACTCCTATGCGTCCTAATTCTTTTCCTTTCTTCTTAGCGATGTAACTCCCGTCCACCTCTACTGTAGATTCTTTTATTTTTAAGAAATGTACGAAATATGTGATAAGGTTATAAAATGATTATATATTAATGATTATAAGATAGACAGCAAACTGACCAAGTATAATTTCAAAAAACACACAATTGCGAACTTATATCATCTACATAAACATGTACAGTCTTTATCAAAAGATTAGAGTCCAAGGGGTTTGATTCTGTATCGTGTATAGTGACACTCCTTTAGCCTTCATGAAGATGCTTCCCATCGAAGAGGGTAGGATAAAAAAGTATTACTATACTTGAAATTTGGAACTGTGGGAATAAATTATAAGCCACGTCGTGTGGCTCAGAATCAATTTCACTGAGCTCTAAACGTCTGACAAAGACTGGCAGCTCTACGTTTGTTAATGAAAGATTGGCGTTGGGTTGGTTAGTTTGATAAACCAGCGAAAATTTACACAGCGCTCAGAACGAAAGCGATAGGACGCCATGAGCGGTATCATTACTTTCAGCTCAACCGTCCGTGCCATACTCGTGCGTAGGGTTGCCAGGTAATCTTGGAAGAAAAACCCTCCTTCCCCCCTTCTCAAAATTAAAAAGGAGCCACAAAAGTCGCAATGGAACAAAGGGCAACAATATTTAACTTTATTTCACTACAATACTTGTAATAATGAATTTATTCGGGGAAAACGATGAGGTATTTTGAAACCGTAAACGCTCCCATTACGTGTGCTCATGATGTTGACGCCTCCATTTATGTATCCTCTGTAGCAAAGGCGATTCAAGAGTTGAATGCGGCTGGTTCCGGACTAGGTTACGCTAAAATAGTGGGATCATGCATCGCCAAACGAACAGACGGTTCGGCAATGAAGAGGCATGGGGTGCGTGGTTGGATGGAGATAAGGCGGCCGTGGAGCGATAGACGCGGAAAGCAACGCTGTTATCACTATAACTTCTTCACCCGACAGGAAGGCAAGAAGTCTGAGATTTATATATGAGAAGAAAATGAACAACCTAAGAGTCTATTTTTCTGTTCTATATACCGTGAACAGACGTAGAAAACAAACTGTTATCAGATAACTTATTCAAATTGACCAGGCCATCCTTTTCGCAGATGTAGAAAGGCTATAAACAAAAAGTATTTCGCAGATAATGTATCACGAATCTCATACAGCATATGTCAGCATCCTTAGCACAGTCTGTTAACTTTTCGCACAATTTCACGCTGCAATCCAAGTGCAGAGCCGGTTGCGCTCTTCAAGCGCAATGTGAACTTTATCTTGAGGATATCAAAAGCACTTCGTTGGAGATTTCGTTCCGACGTGACTATTTGTCAGTGTCACAATATCAGTAATCTACACAATGTCTGTTAATAGTGACTCAGTGTCTCGCTCTTATTCTCTTATAGCAGATAATTAAATTATAAAAGTGCTAATAACGTGTCAAGAAAACCCGATGAATACAAATGTTTTACGAAAAAAAAAAAGTCGCCAAAGAGTAGACAAGTCGGAAATCTAAAATTTTTGTCCAAAAGTTCATCCAAATATGGCAAATTTTTAATACTTATTGCTGCACTGCAGGCAGCTCTTGCTGTTTGGATGTAGTAGAACCACTTGTACCGACCCGTAGCGGGAGGCACTCACCGAAGGCGGCGTGTAGTAACTGTAGCCAATGTCGTCATCCGCAACCAGCTCCTGATAGACGCCGAACAGGTCCGGGGACATGGTTGGTCCAGCCGCAGTCGTCCACGTGGCCGCCATCGACAGCAGCAACTGCGCACAGGGCGCCCACTTCAGTGACGGGCAATAAACGGCTATAAATGTACGCAAGCTGCATTTTAGAGATCAGCAGCTCGAGTCATAGCTTTTAATGACACCCGTTAGAAAACTGCGCTTCAAAAGGCAACTAGTTTTTAAGGTGCATTTTTCGATGCTTGTGAATCGTAGCGCCGTTTAGATGTGGCCAACAAAAGCTATCTGCTACTGTCGATAATGCCTTTTTTTATTTTCCTTTTTTTCCCATTTGTTATTTTCCCTGGTAATTATATCTACGTCTATTATGTCGAATGATATTTGCTATCGCAAATGTTCAACTGATTTTATTTGTCAGGTGCCTCTGGATTTACCAACAATCTGAAAGTTCGCGACTTATAAACACTGTTTAA
This sequence comes from Amblyomma maculatum, assembly GCF_055883805.1. NCBI lineage: Eukaryota > Metazoa > Arthropoda > Arachnida > Ixodida > Ixodidae > Amblyomma > Amblyomma maculatum. Next base: position 39,071,860 of record NC_139352.1, read on the forward strand.
TGGCCGCGGGCGCCGGCCCTATCCGTAAAGCCCGGATTTTGACCAATCAGAACTACCGTTTTTTTTTTTCATATTTGGGCCCTATGGACAGTTTTGAAGTTGGTAATATTGAAGAACTATATGATTATAGCGGCCCATTTCTGGGTTATGCATCTCTTATTGAGAAGGCGTAACCCCGAAGAACAGAAGGTGCAAAGGTGACAGATGCCCACACTCTCAACCGAGGACGCTAAATGAACAATAAGCACAGACATGTCTTTCCTGAGAGCCTCCGCTCTGTTTGTTTGGGGAATATGTGAGCGAGAGACGTAGGAAACGCGATGGTTATCACGTGACCCCATCAGGATCGGCCTTCTGGGGGGCGCCCTAACCTCCAGGTCTTGCTCTGCTCCATGGACGCTTTGCAACGACGGTGATGAATTAGCAGATTACAGCATACGGAACCAAAAAATTATTAAGGGAATGAAGAAATCAAGCAGCGAAAATGTGGACGAAAGAAAAACACGACATAGATAATTTGGGGCAGAAACGGTATCAAATTCTTTATTACACGAAGAAATAAAGACTCGAATTCAAATTATTGGTGCATATTATTCATTTACTGGCTTTTAGATTTCTTTTTTCTATTTTGAGGCCGAGCATTCGACAATATGAGTTTGAGGTGAGGTTGAGTGAGGTCGCTAGTACTCTCTGGAAAACTGAGGTGAGGTTGTCCCAGAAGACCGCAACCTCAACTTGTGTGGTTAAGGTGAGCTAAGGTCAAAGTATTTAAGGTCCAATGCCCAGATCTGGCTGGGTGATCTTCACAAGAACAGGTTTGATCGACATATTCATCATCATCATCATCATCATCATCATCATCATCATCATCATCATCATCATCATCATCAGCCTGACTATACCCACTGCAGGGCGAAGGCCTCTCCCATATTTCACCAATGAACCCGGTCCTGTGATAGCTGCATCCACTTGACCCCTGCGAACGTCTTTACTAGGTGGCCACACCAGACCCACCTTTTACGAGAAGAACCCACCTCACCCGAAGTCAAGAAGTCTTTTTGAATAAGCTCATCGCCCATGCGGCTTACACGCCACGTATTATGGCCCGCTGGCGTCAGTATAAGGAGAAAATGATTACGTGCCCCCACTGTACGACTCTAACCTGCGGCGGCATATCTCATTTACTTTGGGAATGCCCTGCTTTTTCTACTGGACGCCCCGAGATCGAACCCTACCGCCTGAACTACCGTTCCATTCTAGAAACTGATGCAAACACACAGATGATATTTGCCAAGTATGGCTCGCTTAGTGGCCTGGTTAGAGCAATGTGATTCGAGTGACGACCTAAACAATGGAGATTCTGTCTACTCCCCTTTATCCCCATCCATGGCCATGAGCCTTCCAATTCAATAAAGGACATTCAATCAATCAATCCGCCCACCTAACTTTCTTCCGTCCCCTGCTACGCTTTCCTTCTCTTGGAATCCAGTTTGTTGTCCTAAGCGACCATCGGTTGTCCTTTCTTCGCGCTACATGTCCTGCCCATGCCCATTTCTTCTTCTTGATTTCCACTAGAATGTCAGTGACTTGAGTTATTTCTCTGACCCGCTCTGCACGTTTCCTATCTTTTAACGTTATTCCTACCATATTTCTTTCCATAGCCCTCTGCGCTGTCCTCAACGTAAGTAGAAACCTCTTTGTTAGCATCTACGTTTCAGCCCCATATATGTAACTACAAGTAAGATGTAACTGTTGTATACTTTCCTTTTGAGCGATACCGGTAAGCTGCTATTGTCATAATCTGGAAGTGCTTGCCAAATGCGCTCCATCCCAGTCTTATTCTCCTTATTAATTATTTCTCTTTCATGGTCCGGATCTGCGGTTATATAACTATCCAAGTTTGAAGCAGCTGCGAACTATAGGACACTTTCTTTGAGATTAGAGAGGGAGATAAGAATCTAACTTGGGACCCTCAAATCCCGAGTCAAACATGTTATGTGCAAATCGCGGCCAGGCAGGCACGTTCCTCCGGCTTGCTTAAAATGGGGATTTTACTACGCCGGGTAGGTTTTCATATAACGTGGCAAATTAGAATTGTATGCTAATGAGTAAATTGTATGCTAATGAGTATCTAGGAGGTAAAAAGAGCATTAACCATTAGCGATTAGCAACGTACATGCACGCGAACCGAGGGCATCGAGGGGAGCTGCACACTGCCCCGCCAGGCCCTTAAAGGCGCAGATAATACGTGCCCCTCAAAATTTTTCATTCGATAGTGTAGCTGAAATCAACTTCATTTAGGCGATGACGCCGTGCGCAGTGACGCTAGTATTTTAATATGCAATACAGGAACACTAACTCAAGAAGGTTTCAATATTCCAAAACCGCATTGCCGATTAAAAAAATAAAAATGGATTCAGCTTTGATGTTCACGATGTTCGATTTTGGAATATAAACTTGCCTCCCAAGGGAGACAATTGTTTACTTAGTTTATTTTAATTAAGAAAGTAAATAATTATTGAGCTGTTAACGTCATCATCATCAGCAGCAGCATCTTGAGTGCGCTCATTATAGGAAAGAGGTATCTCCCCCATACCTCCAGTTAAATCTGCATTGTGCCATCTTTAGCCAAGCTGTTGCCAACTGGGCCTTGTGAATCGGTCTTCTGACATCAGATAACATGTCAATCAAGCAGTGTTCAACCATGTCACCTGTCAACGACAAAAGCTAGGCCCGCGATGTTTCGCTCACAACGCCTAAGCGCGATGCCCGACTTTCTCAGTACGGGGACTTTAATAGTTTGCAGTTGAGATTTATGAAAAGCTGCTTTTAATATACGAGAAACGCGAAAGGCATCAGCAACAATCTTGTGAGGCTTAACAATATCGACCTGATTTATTTTAGTGCTAGCACTTAACAGATCCTCAGTTGAATCCTTTAAATAGACAGTTCCCGTTTTTGAATACATTCATGATCAAACATTCGCCGGATACATCGCCATATAGATCACATTTTTTCGGTTGTGGGTGTGGCAGCCCTAGCCGCGCCGCATCTTCTGGAAGTACAAGCAAGGCTGAAGCAGGTCACACGGCACGGTATCCTGCTGCGACGCCACACTTTCCGCGAAAGTATATACACATCCGACAACGCCTGTGTATAGGGCGGCCCAGTGGCGACGCATGCTGGTAAACCACTATTCGAATCTCTTGGGCATACGCGCGAAGGGGCGTGCTGCACGCATTCGTGTCCGCGCCAGATAAACCCGTGCGTGGTGTCCGTGTCGCGAACGACGCTGAATTCCTGCACGGGCACTGCCGTTCAGTCGGTGCCATGCGGCCTCACTGCTATGTAGCACGCGGTGCAAGATGCGATACCGAAGGGAACAAGGGCGCGGGCTTGTGCGGTTGTTGCTCGAACTTGGTGCAGCATTCCACAATTATCTGAACGGCCGCGACGTACGGAGGCCACGGACGCCCGCAGTGCGGTTCATTCAAAGCTCGCGACCCCCTAATCACGGAGGCCTGCATCTTGACGGTCCGCGATTGCAAACCGAATTCCCGATCGTGGCGCCGACACTGAAGCTGACGTTTTCCTATTGCTGACTGTTCATTCCTCGAACCCCATCACTAAGCATCTCCTGCGGCTGCCTTATAGTAAGAGTCAGGGCTTCTTGGTTGTTTGAAAAAGCGAAACATGATCCCTATTGAGAGTTTATTCTATTGTTGCACGCAGGACCACTCGGTCAGGCGCAGATTCGGAGGTTAGGAGCTGAAAGAGGACAGTGAGAAATTAAAGAGGTCATCGGAAAGACAAGAAATTGGCGTCACTTTAGTATACGTCATTATCGTTCTGTCTACAGCCACTGCGAGAGAAGACGAGGGCGGCATGCTCTTGGCCCATCGGAGCAGGGAATGGCAGGGCCCCGCCGTTTGCGGTGGGGGCTAGCCTGCCACCAGTGGTTGTACCTGTTGTGGGCCGTCATTGCACCCGCCACCGCTTCGGTGGCGGCTGTTGCCTAACGCGCGTCTTTCTCTCTCCTTCTTTTTTTCTTTCTTTTATATTTCTCCTATGTCTGCACGAGGTAGCGGAGGTGGCTCAGCTACAGAGCCAGTAGCAGGCCCGTGCATTTTCTTTTCCTTCTTCGTATACAGTCGCAACAACTACAACCACTGCAGGGCAAATGCGTAGCATAGCTAGAAGCTGAGCTGAACTAATGCATACTACTGTCATTCATTGCCTGGTCCATGCCCTGAAGACACCCATCAGTACTGTGTTCGGTTACTTTAATTTAAGAACTGCGGATTACTCGCCTTCATTAAGGTCTAGAATTAGCCTAAATTTGAGGAGGGGATGGAAGAAGCTGGTAAAAAAGAAGGCCCTCGAAAAGTTAGAAAATAGAGGGAATATAGAAGAGCTCAGTGTCTTGGCGCACAATTATAACCGAAGCAGACGACCTTGTTTAAGCTGCCAACGACAACTTCAGAAATGTGGTGACGGAGTGTGCATTTTAAGGATGAAGTGGGATGTACAAAACATGGCTAAGCTGTCGCAGGATACGAAAGACCTGATTCAGAAGCGCCAGACCATGAAAGTTTCCAGCCCAGCTTAACCCGATTCCTGGTTATGCCGTTCCACCGGCACCTGTATTTTTTCCGGTGGACTTTTGCGCACCGAGATTGAAACCACACTTATATTTGACGCGAAGCAGATGTTCTATCTGTATACGGCATCGTCCAGGCCACGAGTTCCGAAACCGCGTTCTAAAGACCTGGTTTTGCGGGTTCGACGAGCACCCACAACCTGTCTTCCTGCCTGTACACATTTTGCGGACGTGTGCGGACCAGACAGAGTGCCTATAATTTGTTAAAACTTGTTTTAATGCGCCACCTCTTGCTACCTCGTTCCTCAATTTCGCGGCGTCCTCACCACAGACCTTGACATCGCAAAGGTGAAGCAAGAGCTTAAACTCACACGCGCGCGCGCGCACACACACACACACAATCACACGCACACACACACACCCACGCGCACGCACGCACGCACGCACGCACGCACGCGCACACACACACACACACACACACACACACACACACACACACACACACACACACACACATACACACACACACACACACACACACACACACACACACACACACACACACACACACACACATATATATATATATATATATATATCAGGCGAGGCCTACTATATATGAGGACAGGGAGGAACTGCCTTCTCCATAGCTCCTTCGTCACATTCAGCCCAGCATCTTGTGAAAAATGTTCGAACAACTTACTCGAAAAAAGTCAGTGAAAAGTCGTATTTGCCTTCAAAGCTTCGAACGCAGTACCTTCGCAACGCTCAAGGCGTCCTCAGGTGATGGACCGAACAAGCCAAGAAAATTACAAGAGTTCAACGCTGTTGAACCAAATATTGAGAGAAAGCATTAGCTGCGGGTGACCGAGCGTTCTACTTCTTTTTTTTCTTCCTCAGCCCACATATAAAATATAAAGCCCCGCTTTAACCAAGCCGCATGAACGTTCCTTAGTTGCCTATAGGGGTAACGTGAATGCCAGGGTCTTAGCAGACTGATTCTGACATAACCATCCCATGTGAAACGAGAGACCCAAGCTCGCAGCTCCTGCCAACTGAGCCGCGGTTCCGACCTTGGACATAAACCAACTAGCTCAGATGCAGATCTACATGGTATAGTGCCGAGATGCCGCTTGCCAGTAACCAACGTTACTAGATTGCGACGACGTTGCCAGTAACGGCGCGGCGCGTGCGCTTCACGGAAAGCAGTGGCGGCGCTAGCTTGCCCGGTTAACTTGGCAGTTTCCCAAGCTGAACCTGTGTAGCTATATGTTTAAAATACAACCGAGGTGACTTGAGAAAAATATGGTGCAGGAGGCGATAAGCGCTAGAATACGTGAACTCATCACACATCGCAGCTAGCGGTCAAATAACCGCGCTAGACTTTCGTAACAATACCATTTTTTCTTGCAATTTTCTCAACTTCTGAACGATAACCTTTCCTCACGTGTCGTGACAGCAGGGTAGGTCAGTCGTCTAGAGTGACGTCATTTTTCAATTAAGCTCATGCTCACCACTATCAGCATTCATTTTCACCGTTGTTCCTAGCCGTCAAGTGACCCCGTACGGGCTTGCGAGCTTGATTTACTATTTCGGCTTTGCCTATATAGGCCCTATATTAGCTTTGCTTATGTAGGCGATATATCGGAAAATCCTATATAGTATCTCTATTGCGAGCTAGGCTGCCTAGTGCGCGCCTAACGACTGAAGGCGTGAACCTATATGACGGGCTAGCAGAGACCCGCCAAGATAAAAAAAAGGCCTGGATGTTTAAAGGGGCGCTTTTCAAAGGGATTGGACCACATCGGCGGCCAGTGTCTGTGTAGAGAAAAATAAACACCGGCGCGGAAGGTGACAAGCCATTAGCATAAGCACGGCTAAACGACGAGCAATGAAAAAAGAAGCTTTCAGCGTACCTCTATCACTTTCCTTTCTGTATAACTCTCTCTGTCATGCCTTAATTTAAAGATTTACCCTCCTCATTAGCCTCCACTTTCTGCCCCATAGGTGAGTATAGCAAATGTACCCCTGTTACAAAACTTCTTCTTGGGTAATGCTGATAAACTACCACTGATGGGATTAAAAAAATTGCACGTGAAATGCAATACTTTACAGGTTTGAAATGCATGTTTTCATTTGTAGCCGTATCGCTGCGCTTAGCTGGATGTGAGTAAGTAATCAATCCCTTGTTAGAACTGCAAGCTAACTTATTGCTATTCTCACAGTTTATTTTTTACGAGTAACTACAGAGGCAATGGGGCAATATTGTAAGGGAATTAACAACATACCCGAAGTAAATCAATGTTGGGAACGCGTCGTCAAGGGAACATAACGTTTGTTTCGTGGACATTCTATAATACCACACGTACCAAGGAAGCATTCACTGCTTGTTTGCGTATCGTGCATTGCTGTCGCCTGTAACTGCGGAATGTTAGTTTTCTGCACATGAATTTTAAAACTCACCGTTGAAATCTGCCTGTCTAAGCTCAGTCATGCTTCGTCATACGTCCTCTCAGTTACTTCGTGAAGCAACGCTATCGGCGAATCGGAGATTACCGAGGTAGTTTCCGCTATCTTTTATAATAATCTACAACCTATCGAATTCTCTGAGAGAGAAAGTGCCATTCTCGCCCGAATCTAACGCATTCTTATATAGCAGTCTGGCAACGGTGGGCGCTTACTGCGACACCTGCCAGCTTTCTAGTATAATGTCCGACAAGCATGTAGACGCAATCGTCTACTAAACGTCCAATTTGTTATTGTGTACAACTCAAGTGCCCGACTGCATAACTCCCTCGACAGCAAATCTCAAATATACAACCGAAATAAAGGGAAGTTTAATAATGGAGGAAAAAAATTACGAATGGCGATAATCCTGTCGTGGGTGGGTCTCTGTTCGAAGGCCTTGCTCCCGCTGCGATTCCCCGTGCACAGTTAATAAGCAAATTGCCTGCGTTTTTATAGTTGTCGAGGCCTACTTATTCGTTCGACGGGTACTGGATGGTGACCAAGGCCTCCAGTTCGAGAACTGCTTATGGTCTGGCTCTGCATTCGGCGCGGGCGCTCTAGATGTCGCTCATGTCACTCTGACCGCTCTGTGCGCGTCACCCTGTCGGGCAATGGCGTTAGTTGCTCTAGCCTGGCGAGGATGCGTTGTCACGGTGCTGTTCAAACTGATGCGCGAACGTTTGCAACATAGGCTCACTCGTTTAAATGCGGGGCTCCTAGACATCTATGAAGTGTGACCAGAGACTGCTCGTTCATTAGGTGCACATGGAGTGATTGAGTAGCGCTCAGAAGAGTGAAGAGTTGGACGTGTTGATGCACGGTCATGTTGGGAACAGCGCTAACACAGGAAAGAGCGCCTGTGTTGTGTTCTCGCTCCATCCTGTGTTAGTGCTGTTTCCAACATGAATAGCGTTAACGCGTCACAGATGGTGCTGTTGAGTTGGGGTCGAGCACAGCTTGGAAGGCCTCGCGTTACTGGCTGCTAGTCGCCTTGTTGGTGGATCCATATCGTCGCGTTTGTCTTCGGAATCGTGTCTGGGACCGGGACCGGAAGCGGAATTTGGACTGAGGTCGAGACAAATATCGGTTGCGATTTGTATCCGCCTGAGTGGTTTGAATAGATGACCAGGACTGGTACTGATTATTAGTATAGAATTCCGGCTGTGCTGTATATTTGCTTCCATGAGCTGGCTGGGTACCACCGTTGGTCGGATGCTACACTCAGGGTGAATGGCGGTGTCAGGGTCTACTGTGGTTGCGGCCTGCCGGCCAGAGTTTCTGTGCCAGCGGCGTCGCACAGCTACCTGGACCACCACCTCTGTAGCTATCGATCATGCCAAAAAGCGGGGATGCATGACCGTATATGTGCCCACACATATAATTCTCTCAGCGCCTCCATGAGAGATCGCGCCTGCGTTCCTGACATCCTGCCTGAAGCAATTGCTTTATGTGTGGAGATATATCCGATTATTTATACATATGGCTGTTATACTTTCTTGTTCCAACGCCAACATGACTGCGGAAATTTTACCTTGGTCAAATGGTTTCTCATAATCTATTAAGGCTATGGATATAGAGGTCAGTATATTATGTTCTGAGAATTCATTCGTCGTGCCACTGGTAGCGTGAATTTGATCCATAGTAGATTCGCCCTTTTGAAAACAGGCCTGGGTGTTTTATTTGGCATAGATTCAATGTTCATCGAATTCAATTAGCTACTGCGTTTGTGAACATTCTTGAACCTCGTTTTATCTTCTGTACGGCGTACCTTCACAGTCTCTAACCCCACGACTACCACAAGGCTTCGTACTCAAGTGCGGAGAGGCCGCTCGAACTCCCTAGAGAAGTGTAATCGGGCTGTCTCCATAGCAACTACCCCGAATATATTGCTCTTGGGGCCAGTTAACCTTAACTTGTTCTATTTGAGCACTTTTCGTGCGGGAAATTAACACCTATAGTTTTGGCAGCGCGTGGCCGGACAAGGACAAATACGGAGGAACACGTAAGACGCACAGGCGCTTAGGTGTTCTTTGTCCTTTCCCGGCAACGCGCTGCAAAAACTATGGTAAACCAACTAGCCCGACAGCTTGTTCAATTAACACCTACTTTCAGTAAGGTTATTTCTACAAGGGATGTTGAGGATCGACTACAATAAGCATCAAACCGAGCTTAATGGGAACCGCGTCCCCATGTGTACACTACATAATATTGCGAATTGTAGGTTTAAAAGTTCTAAAAGTTCCAAAGCGACACACAGGCTATGAATGACGCCGTAGCAAAAAGTTAGAGATTCACCTCGACCAAACGGGCCTATTTAGCTTGCGCCGAGATCGTGCATCCCACGGGCGCTCTTTCACTTCATCATCATCATCGAAATATGGCCGTAGAGAACAGGATCGAACCCGCGACCTTAGGATCAGGACCCAAACGCCAAAGCCACCTGTCACTGCTGCAGGTATAAGCACGCATAGATTGCTTCCCGCGTCCCCACATTCTTAAGTTGTTCAACCGCGCAAATTGCGTGGACAGGTGCGCGCGCATCTCTCTGTGACGCATACGGCGCGCAACGTTCGTCTTTAGGCACGCGTTTGGAAAGCCAAGGCCGCATCTGGCTGCTACGGAACAGCATTCCTCTTGTCGCGTTTCGCGCCGTAAGTAATCGACCAGCGCGGCTAAGTGGGCAACGAGTGCTCGGCGCTCACGGGACTGACCTCGACCGCGTCCTCGGTGCGGGACAGATTCCGATCGCCTCTTCCCCCGCAGCCGCCGAGTCGGCCGCTCGCGGCAGCGACTCTCCGTTTATTCGCAGCGTCTTATTTGCGTAACCTGTCCCAGGCGCGGATGTATATTTGACGCGTCAATGGGTTGCAGGCCACAACATCGCGAGGCTACAATGCGCTTCGACGCTATCGAGGCTCTGTAATGATTTTGCTCAGCCTAACTATCGCAACGTTGCTTGAGATACGTTTCTTCTGACGCTCAAGCCAGTAAACGGGGCGTTTCAAATTATTCAGCGCAGCATTTTCTTTCAAAAGCCGCGAATCATACGCCTCTGATGTCTGTTCGGGGATGTTTCACAACAAGACGGAGACTGTTGGCGCGGCAGAGTGCGATAAAAGTTTACACGAATAATTAAGTAAAATTTAAGTTATGGGCAAGACGTTACATTGCGAAACTGAAAGCTTTCATTACTGAAAGTTCGTCCAGTTTAAACGATATCTAAATCAGTTCATGGCTTCAAAAAATCGAGCATGAAAAGTGCCCTTTTGATAACGTGCTAAGTCGGCTTTGCCGCAGTGGAACTGCTATAATGTATTCCCTGCTCATGATGTCGTCACGATAACCACGTAAACGTCTTTGACGTCATTAAGTACGGATCCATATTTCGTTCCAACGGCAAAAATCTATCAAATTTTAGCGTGGGAAAGCCAACATGAAGAACTTCATGTTCTTCCACGATCAAAATTTGAAAACTGGGCTCGATATTGATTTTTCAGTTTTTAACTCCGCGTTTTAATCGCCTACTCTTGAGCCAACTATAGGAGAGACAGATAATATTTAGCAAACAATGTGCGCCCTACAGTACGATCAACTCACACATATTGCACTGAAATGCTTTGCATGGTTTTGAAAGGAAAAAAATCTCTGTTTAACAACTTGAAAGAGCTGGTAAACTAAGCTAGACGTTTTGAAATATGAGCTTCAAATAGAAAGATCCTTAATTATCCAGCTAGATCAGCTTACCTGAGCACAGTAATGAATCATAAACATAATTAATCCATGGTTCTGTCATGACCCTAAGGAGAACCGAAGAATGTAAAATTAGAAAACGTTTGAGCCCGGAGGCGTGATTGTTTCACAAATTTATTGGATTCCAAACGGCGGTGCAGTGATGCCATAAGGAAACGATTAATCTCAGTGCCGATTTATAAAAAGCCCAAAATATCATCCAACGTTTATGTGCGAATGGTATACAGAACTAAAGGAGTAACCACAGGTGGATGAGCGTTATAAAAGTTTCGTAGCGTTACGTTAGCACCCTAATGAAACTGCGCGACGCAGTCGACATCCACCCTGTAAAGCAAGGGTTAAGTAATCGCTGCAGCAGAGTGCCTCTATTCCTAACGCACCATTATTCCGGATCATAGTCCGCAGTCGACGTATAACGAACAGGGATCTTAACTGCAAAACGTTTTTCAACGATTGTCCTACAAAACTACACAGCAATGTCAGAAATACGACAAACTCTTTCTGTAGCCCTGTCGAAAACATTAAATTTTTCTTTAGTCTATTGCCTCAACTACTCTAGTTCAATTCTTTACGCTGACAATACTACCATTTTTTCTCACGCTAGCGATGTTTCTGTTGTAACCGCCAATTTGAACGCTGACCTTGTGAGTATTCACCTTTGGTGCCAAAATAACCATCTCCTAATTAATCCAAAAAAGACCACCTTTATGATTTTTCACTCACGCAATAAAAAGGCAGTTTCTGCTCTTCAGGTACATTTAGGCACGGACACAATTTACCCGTCAGAATCTACTACATTTCTTGGTGTCGTCCTAGATAATCAACTAAAGTTTCATCAGCATACCAAATTCATTAAATCTAAAGCAGCCTTCGGTATTCACGTAATAATTAAAGCCCGACATTACTTTGACCTACCTACACTTCGCATGTTGTATTTCTCCTTCATACATAGCCACCTTTCGTATTGCATATCATCATGGGGTAACACATACAACACTCACCTTTCATGTGTTCACCACCTTCAAAATCAAGCACTCCGCATACTTACCTTCAGCCCTTACCGTGCATCCGTTTTCAATTATTATCGCACACTTAACATACTGCCATTGTCGCTACAGCTTAATTTTAGGTTGGCATCAATCATCTTCAAAACGCGTAATAAACATGTCGTCCTTAGTGGTTTTGAGTCATCCAAGCTTTTTAACAAAAATAACACCAGATTTGCTGAACAGCATATACTACCGAAAATCAGGACCAATTATGGGAAACAAACTGCATACTTCTCAGGCATATCTATTTGGAATTCACTGCCTCCTGAAATTAAAGCACAGCGTACTATTCATTCATTTCATCGTTCATTAAAGACATAATTATTTTCTACCTTGTTTTGTTCCATCGACTAAAGATGTTTTGTCTGGATCATAGTTTCCGTGTTTACATTTTATTTATTCTTGTACCAATAATGCGCTAATTTCTGTAATTGGTGCATTTTTTGTTTGAAGTTCCTGTTTATTTAGAATTTATTTGCACTGTTTCTTGCTAGTATTCTATTATAGTTTTTCTCTGCACGTCTGTATATTCTTCTTTTCACTGCCTAGTATATTACCTGCTAATCTTATCCATTCTGTCATATGAGGTCCCCCGGACAGTTTATACTTCGGGACCTCCTTCTGTAATACTAATAATCCATGTACATGTACCTCACAGTGTAAATAAAGATGATGAAAGATGAAAGATAGTATGCTTGCCAGCAGTACTTTACCTATTTTCTCTTTAGCACTTTTCTTACTCTGTAGTTTTGTAGTAGTTTTCTATAACTACACAAAACTATCATGTTATTAGAGAAATTTCTGTTACGAGGCTAACTGTCAATAATCACAGAGAAATTCTGTCGTGACAGCAGAAAATTTTCTGCAATTCTTTCCGACTCGCAAATTGGCCGACATGAAGCAAAGACTGAGCCTTATGCTCCTGTGCAGCTGTCAGATTTTATGCATGTTGTTCTGTCATCTCCGCCCATGACGATATAGACTGCAAAAGTTCTTACGCGCCATATTCCTCACTTTCAAATACGCACCTTATATTTGTAAATAGAGAGATTTAGCTTACCGTGACCCGTGACCCGCGATCCGCCCCCGTGATCCTCTAGCGCGCGTGGGCGGGGCGCCCTAACTGATTGGTCCGGACGCGGCAGGCCTATGTGCCGACATCCTGTATGTGGTGCCATCTATCGTCTTCAAGGGGGTCTGGGCATGCGCAGTGGAACGCACGGTGGCGGATCAGGGTAACGTATTGCGGATCACGGCTAACTAAAACTCTGTAATAGCTCGGCCTACACTCGCTTCTCTGTGGTACATAGCCTAGATGGCCGTATGAGAAGCCCAGAGAAAGAGGAGGAGAAGCATACAGGATTGCCGCACTCTCCTTATCAGCATCAACCATCGAGCACTCATTGTGTATAAGGGTCACTGCTTGTATAATAGAATCGGCCGAGGCGGTAATCGAGCGCAATCAGATTTACCCCCGGGCGATGCATTAACGTCTAAGCGCGGCTTGCAACACTCCGTGCTCCTGCCGGAATGGCACTGCTTACAGAGATGGCACACAAGTTTCTTTAAACTTGGCATGCTTCTGAATCGCAAACACGGCAAGAGGACAGCGGCGAAGCTTTGTCAAGCGCCCTGCGTTGCCGCCAGACGCGCTTCGATGCCCGACTAGGAATAAGCGAGAGCTTCAAGTAGGGCCGAATGGCGGTGGCTCTGTTGAACCGGCAAACAGCGCACTAATGACAACGACGAGGCACAGTTGGCAGATCACTCAATCTCGATCGTTAGGTGATACGCAATCTGTTGGCTATAAGAACAGTCATTTGCACCAGCGGACCCACGAACTCGCGAAAGCGTATCGAGTTTAAATCTTTTAAGAATGTGTGTCTTGGTAAGTCGACTTTGTGTTTGTAACGTGAACGCGCCTGTTATTTTTTTTTATTACCGTTGTCTTGACAGTTTCGCGGTACCGCGCCTTTGGGTGTTGATCTTCGGTTCTTTAGGAGTGCGTACAATTTTTGCGCTACCTCACATTGATTTCGCGATATATGCATAAAATTAAGAACGCTGGTGCCCCAAACCTATTCTATGCATGCGTCGAGCTCTTGTATAGAGTGGTTAATTGAATTAAATAGCTAGGTCCACCGCCACTGGGCCGGGGAGCATGAGCACACGAGGCTGCAGCTGGATCGCCAGCCGCTAGCGAGATCTCGCTCACCGTGAGAGCGCACAGTCGGTTGTGCCACATGCTGCAGCAGGCGTGACGGCCTGCTGCAGCTGAGCGCGGGGCACCGTGTCCGACCGTCACAGTTGCCGCGTTTCGTTCAGGAAGAAAAAAAAAGCACTATAATTTTGCAACACGCTAAAGAACACCAGTTAGTCGAATTGATGTGGCATTATAACAATTAGCGTTGCATTCTTTATTATTATCGCAGCGGTATATAACACGACGAAAGTATGAACGGGGATATGCTTGAATAATGGTATAGGGTAACGGAGCAGGATATGACAGAGGCCAACGGATAAGTTCAACATGGCGCACTGAGAGACGATTAGTTACCGATCTATTCTTTGCATCACATATAGTCGTACTTTCAGCTAGGATATCGTTAAACGCATTCGCTTTTTAGATCATCATGTCCACTTCCTACTTCTCAAGGTTAGACGCCCAAGAGTTTTGCAGCCACAGAAGTTGAAGGCCTGTCCCCCGGGTCAGTCTGATCACAGAGTGGTGAGCCTGAGTTGCATTCCGCGATGAGGTAGGTTGCACCGGAGCCACTCATAGCATCACTGGAGTGCGCCATGTCGCCGTGCTGCTGGATAGTCTATGCCCATTGACGTCACGTGTAATAGGCGAATGTAATAGGGCTATGGAACGAAAAATGGTAGGGGTAACATTAAGAAATAGGACGCGTGCAGAGTGGGCCAGAGAAATAACTCAAGTCACCGACATTCTAGTGGAAATTAAGAAGAAGAAATGGGCATGGGCAGGACATGTAGTTCGAAGAGAGGATAACCGATGGTCGCTTAGGGTAACAAACTGGATTCCAAGGGAAGGAAAGCGTAGCAGGGGGAGGCAGAAAGTTAGGTGGGCGGATGAGGTTAAGAAGTTCGCAGGGGTCAAGTGGATGCAGCTAGCACAGAACAGGGCTAAATGGAGGAATATGGGAGAGGCCTTCGCCCTGCAGTGGGCATAGTCAGGCTGATGATGATGATGATGATGATGTAATAGGCGAATAGCGTATGGTCACTCACCCTTCTAACTCTCCCTCCCTCCTAGTCGTCGCACTGCTGTGACGACGACCTGCCGGAACACATAGGAACCCCCCCCCCCCCTCTCTCTCTTTATATATATATATATATATATATATATATATATATATATATATATATATATATATATATATATATATATATATATATATATGCTGACACTTAGAAGACAGTCACGTTCCCAGGCACAGACACCAAGAAGCCCCAAGAAGTTTAGAAATGCCCACTTTTAGAAGCTGACAGCTATTGTACCTCGAGCAATCTTCACTAACAAGCTTACTTGGTCTTTGCATATCTCTCATATTTCACACTGATATTAAGGAAGTATTGGTTTCTTGAACGTAACCTTAAAAACGTCCTTCAGTACAACCATAGCTGCGTGTAACGCTTATGTTATATAGGCATGGGATCTGCATATAAAAAATATTGCATGGTTGAAGCTAGTCAAAAGAAAATTATTTCGTATTGGTTCGTTTTTGGTAGCTTTGAAACCAGAAAGCACTGTATACGGACTCGACATGAAAATGAGCATTCAGTATGCTTGTGTTTTCGCAACATCAAATGGTGCTTTTCTTTTTCTGAGGCCAGACACGGACTTCACTTGACTTCCTCGTAGTGTGGCCTTAAATGAAAGCATTTAATGAAGTAATATTTATGTTATGGATCCTAGTATTGGTGATACATATTTTTGTTTGATTGCTTTATTTTATTTGGTCTAATATTCCCTCCATCTAAGGTCAAAGCTTCGGTACGTGTAAAAAACAAACAAACAAACAAAGAATAATTAGACTTCATTTGTATTGTTCATTTGTAGGCTAAAGAAAAGGGTTCTACTTAAGTTGAGGACAACGCAGAGGGCCATGGAACGAAAAATGGTAGGAGTAACGTTAAAAGATAGGAAGCTTGCACAGTGGGTCAGAGAAATAACTCAAATTACTCACATTCTAGTGGAAATCAAGAGGAAGAAATGGGCATGGGCAGGACATGTAGGGCGAAGAGAGGATAACCGATGGTCGCTTAGGGTAACAAACTGGATTTCAAGGGAAGGAAAGCGTAGCAGGGGGCGGCAGAAAGTTAGGTCGGCGGATGAGGTTAAGAAGTTCACTGAGGTCAGATGGATGCAGCTAGCACAAGACCGGGTTAATTGGAGGAAAATGGGAGGCCTTCGACCTGCAGTGATTCGCCTGGCCGATTTGGTATTGTTGCTTACTGTGGAAAATTGTGGGGGAAAAGAGCATCATTTATTTGTGTTCCAAGTGTTACACACTACTTTACTTGCCATAAGAGTCGTGATATGTGGAATTCGCTTTAAACCTCCGGGGTGGGGTGAATCAGTGGTCTACATGAATTTAAGCGGTGATCTCATTTGTTCCGTACCTAAATGTAAGCTCCGTATTTAGTATTCGATAAAATTTTCTTGCTATATTCTCAGCTATAACGCTTTCTCTGACTAACTGACAAATTTATTTCCTTTTGCGCTGCCGTTACTAAGGTTTCCTCTATGCGGCCTTACCTGCTGATCTGTTGTTTCGCAGGCACTATACCGCCGAAATCAAGAGCTTAGGGAATGCTGACCCTCGTCTTCATTGATATATGGATGCATAAGTTCAGGCTACAAGGCTCCATCAACACCATCATCATCATCAGCATGACTACACGAAATACAGAGCAACGGTGTGTCCCATATCCCTATAATTCCCCCTGTGTCGGGCACCCCGCGGCTACCCCATCTCCGCAAAATCTTCAATATCACGCGCCCACCTTACTTTATCCGGCTGCTCCTTACAGTGCCCTTGCGGCCGCTCAGACTTCACCCCGTTGCCTAAAATGGTGATGGTTATTTTAGCTCCGCATTACGCGGAGTTAGCGTGCCGATCAGAAGCTGCTCCATGTCCTTTCACGTGCGTCTGGAGAGCGCGACACGTACCGGCGTCTCGTCTCGTCGCCCCCGCGTTCGCTCCCGTCGTACTGGCGTCGCGTCGAAGAGAGGAAGCCCGCCAGCACGAGATGCCAACCACGTACGTTTCCGCAGCGCTCTGCTGAAACCCCGGCAGTGTGCCCGTGCGATACGGGTCGCGAGGCCGTATTTTCCGCGCTTTTCTACCCCCCCCCCCCCCCTCCCTTCTCTTTGCCAACTCAGCGTAAGTCACCGCTTGCATCGCGGAGCGCGCGGTGTTTCGGAAACCCGCCCGATCACAGGGAGACGGACGACTGGCCGGAAACCGGTTTACACGCGGCGAGAAACGCGGGCTTGTTGTTGTTATTATTTTTTGTTGCTAAAGCTCTAGGAGACAACGATTGTGCGCATGTTGGAATCTACGCAGCGAGCCCGTGATGTGCACTGTGGCGAAACAATCAAGTGGCGCAGTCTTCTGTTGTGCGCAAGGTCACACGGCAGACCCTATTGTTCCGTTTTGGCTCGGCAACCACTGAACGGACATCGAGAAAAACTCCATCGATTTCTTCTTTTTTTTTCTTCTTCTTCTTCTTCTTCTTCTTTTTTTTTTTTTTTTTTTGTAAACAACGCTTATATGGGCTCTTTGTGGCCATGTTGGTACGCGCTGCTCGGCGGATTGTATCAGCATGGACAAAAGAAGTATTTAGTCCTGTGGAAGTCGGAGTTCTAAATGTTCTTCAAGCCTGAGCACATGGAACTGAACGGCTGTGCAATCTGTTCGCAATTTTCATGAAATCGACGCCACGCTGTGGTGGAGACGCTAACTGCACTGAGTATATGCTCGAGAGAGCGCGTGCAGAACCTTTCTGTGCCTCGGATGAGTGGCAGTCCTTACTCGATGTGAGTAAAGAACCAATTTTTAAAAGGAATATTTTACTGCGCACTGCAAGATTGAACCATTCCTTTTAATATTTCTATGAAAGTGTGGGCGAAGATGCGGAAAGCGCGGCGATCAAATTTGCATTTCTTTGGGATTCAAGAATCGAACAACGACGTGTGCTCAATCTGAAACGCATATCGTTATCGATCATTTATCGGAGAAGCTAAACATTGCCATCTAAAATGACGACATTGAAAGAGCACCCAGTTTGGGTCGCTTTGAACGTCCAATCGTCCAATCCTCACCTTATCGTAAAGTTTCTACAATTCAAAGATAAATTCGAAATCCTTGCAACAGCATACGATAGATACGATAAGCTCCACATGGATAATAAACAGTTCGTCTACGAAGTTGACCTCAACGAAATAACAAACTGGAGCACCCGGTGGTTGATGACGCTTAAAGTTTCAAAGTGCAAGTACATGACAGTGTCTCGTAAATGCAACAGCTTAAATTATCAGTGTTCTTTAAGATAGAGCCATACCGGTACTTAGGAATAATAATTACTAGCAAACATTCTTGGTGCGAGCACATGTTAAAAATTGTAGTTGAAATTTCCAAATCGCTCAACCAGCTGCGGAGATTGCGAAGGTTGAAGCCGGCCGTGTCTCCTCCTTCCATCCGCAAACTCGCTTAAGAAACATTCATTGGTTACTAATCTAGAATACGTCTCACCCCTTTTGGAGTACGCAGCAGTCGCGCTTGACTGGCGCAATAGAATCAGTTCAAAGGCGTGCAGCCCGATTTATTGCATCAAGCTATGACTAAGTTAATGACATAAAATCACCGCTTAACATACCGCCACTGTCTTTTTGTCGCACACTTGCCCAACTCTGCCTTTTCCCCAAATTATACTGCAATTTCCCTCACGTTCACTGTACACTTCTAGTGTCTGCCAATAGAAAATCACACCGTATTTATATCAGTCTAAGCCTACCAGCGCTAACACGACTCCACTAATGCTTTTCGTAACTGATTCTTGCCGTCCGCAACTGAACAGCGCAATGAGCTGCCCGAAGCGATTGCATCTGAGCGCGATCCGATTAAATTCAAAAACCTGCTCTTGTGTTATCTTCACCCCTAGTCCGATTTACAGGGCAGTGCCAGTCACTTTTGAAGAACCGTCTTGCAATTGTAACATTTTTCCAATTCGTTGAACCGTTACCTGCGATACAGTTTTCACCTTGTGTTCCTGATATAGCGGGATGGCTACAGTGTATCTATAATTGTCCACTGTTAACGCTGTGTAATGCCTTTCCAACATTTGCCTTCGACTTCTTGACTGTCACATACCAAATGTTCCCACTTTTTGTGTTTGGGTTTTTCTTGCTCCCTCCTCATGTAATGCCCCGACTCGGGGTCCTTAAGGGGAAATAAATGATGGTAAATCACGATATTGCGCATTCGTCTCGAGTTTAAAGTTGATTTCCGAAAAAAAAAAAAAAAAAAAAAAAAAAAAAACGGACTTGCGAGTCTCAATTACGGCGCCATAATAATGCGGTGTACGTCCCTGAGCAATCGTCTCGAGTTTAAAGTTCATTTTCAAAAAAAAAAAAAAAAAAAACGGACTTGCGAGTCTCAATTACGGCGCCATAATAATGCGGTGTACGTTCATGGGTGAGCTAGTTACATAATATTGACGAATGAAAAATCTAAAAAAATATTGGGGTTCCTTAAGCTACGTCTTTAGGGTACTACTGCACAGCGTTAATGGTTCCTGGCCGCCAGTTCCTCTCGCGGATTTTTTTTCGCGTACATGTAGTCACCGCTCGCTTAATCATCAATCCCTGAAATTTGCATCTAATATCAGACATATTCTATATCTGACAAACGCCATCAAACGTAGAGCACGCCATCCAAAACGTATATGCACGACTGTTACACACTGCTGTACATTTTGGGTGGCGACCAAAGAGCGCGTGGTCAGGTTCATTAAGAGTATTTAGCGCCTTTGGCCGACCCAGCGGAGTTATCAATGAGAATTCCCGCCTTCAATCCGGCACCAAATCGCCACAGGCTTGCGTTGGCGCGAGGTAAGGCTCATTCGTGCCGATAACCTTGTACCCCCGGCGAAAGGAGCAGGCGCGGCGTCCGCGTGGCCGCAACCCTTTCCCTCGTGTACTTGTGTATCCAGTGGAGCGTTGTAACGCGCACCCCCGACCCCTCAGGCCTAACTGATGTGACGAGGGCAGAGAGCTCCCTCTCTCTCTCTGCCGCCCTCGGTTCCGCCCGCGGCGCCCTCCGCTGCTACGATGCCTCCTGACACAGAAATGTGCCCCCGCGTCGAGCCCACGCATCGCCAAGGGGAATCTGGATCGCGCGTGTGGGTCGGCAGAGCGGACGAAGACGGCCGCCCTGTCTGCCTGCCTGACTGCCGAGGACGCACTTGAGGCCGCCGTTCTGTCCTGGCGCATGTACCAGCGTCACGCAGATGTGCGACTATCGTACATCTCAGGACGCCCAAAAGGCTGCCAACATGTTAACATAGGAAGCTCAGTCCATTTTTGGCATTCCACAAGTTACTTCAGTATTGATAATTTGTAGTCCCTTGCAGCTGTTCTTATCGGAGAAAGTGCAGTATGCAAGGGATAAATGAGGGTGGATAAAAAGTTGGCTCGCGCCGATAGATTAAAGCGTGTTAATGACAAAGAGGATACCCTCACTAAAAACGACCTTGGATAGTATAGAAACAGTCATGGAAAGAAATAGAAGCAGCGCTACTGTATCGTGAAACAAATTTAGTGGTTACAACATACGACTCCTGTTCTAGGGATGAGATTGCAATTAAGCAGACCGCCTAGCATTGTCAAGGGTCTCCTGAGGCGCATTCCACTGCGGGAGTTCACATGGGTGAGGGCTAAATTTCGCGAACCACAACGTTACGCCCCAGAAAGCCTCATCTGCGCTGTTTGATGCTTAACATGCCCGCTCCGCCACGATACCTCAGTGGATAGATCGCTCAACTGCAGAGTCCAGGACGTAGATTCCATCCAAGCTACGGCGGCCGAGTTTCGATGGAGGCGAAAAGCAAGGTAACCGTGGGCTGTGCGATATCAGTGCACGTTAAAGAACGCCAAGTAGTCGAAATTTTTGAAAGCCCCCTACTACGATGTCCCTTAGGGCGGATGCTGCTGTACAGACGTTAAATCATGAACTAAACCATAGGATGCCTGTTCGGACAAGCATAATTTCATTAGATTTTTTTTTTTTTTGTGATTGCTTTCCTTTCTCCCTAGCATTACCTCCGCTGTCTGACAGGCTCGTCAGTATGTTCATTTGCATTTCATTGATAAAAGTGACAGTGAATCCCAATAAGCTCGGGTGTGTATCGATTGATTACCGCGTCCGCATGACGAATGGGCTAGCATAGAGAAATTACGTGTCAAGTATCTCTATAAACAAAGCTTCACAAGTTACAAATGATAAGTACCTATGCAAAGTAGGAATGTCTCCTACAGATGGTTTCCATATCCAAACTGCGATAGCTTTTCTGTTTGTGGGCGTGTTGTATGACTCGATAGAAATGCAAGTAACATTGCCCCAACCAAAGTAGACCACCAACGTGCACATGTAATGAAGAAACGAACGCGTCGTGCACTTCAATTTGGTCATCGAGGCAGACGTAGCTATTTTATGTAGTTTTACCTCTTAAATCAAATACACAACTGTCTGTGCCTGTCCACCTAAGCATGTGTGCTTATTACCTATTACCACACCAGCACCTGCTTCACCATTTGAACACTCACCCTATTATTTTATATAACCTTTGCCTCCCGTGATGTACCCTTTCCATCACTCACTAACCCACATAAACTAGGTTCATCTCTATTCTTCGAGTAACACCCACACGAAACATCCCCGTTCGAATCCACTCCGATGAAGTAATGCTGAGGAATAAAAAATACAAGCCACGCATTGTTCCCCACTCTCTACAGCGAAAGAAAGGCTTACGTTCAAGAGAAAACAACGCGCACAAAAAGGGTTGAAACAGCTCAATGGTGTTTTCAAAGTGCAAGCATGCTACGTTGCGCGTAGCAGCTTAGTGTAGCAGCAACAAGGGCTTTTAATCGTATCCAATTTAAATATTTACGTTAAATGAAGAAAGGGCAAACGGCTTGTCCTTTCTTGTACTCTGGCCTCGTGCCGTTGCGCTGTTGCAGTTGAAAACTTTGTCTGACCAACGTGCCCATCAGTAATGATTGTATATCTTTGAGGAATTTTCATCACATCGTACAGGCGGAATAAAACATTCATGTCCCTAGATATCCCTACTGATATCCCTAGATCCTCCTGCAAAATCTACGCGTAGCACGAGCGGCACGCTGGTGTTGCACGAACTCTAAACACTCCGCACGCGGCTTTTCTCAGTCAATTTATTTTTCTTGTTCTCCCAACACGCGCGTAGAAACGTGTGTCGAAAGTGGCTTTTCACAATGTTTGCCAAGTCGATCTTTCTCAACGCACACAGTTGTCCCTATCTGGTTGCGTTACACTCGAAGCCCGGTTGTCGCTGCGTGCAGGCACGCGAGTTGCTTCGTCGTTCGGCGGTGTTGACGTCATAGCGAACAGCATTCGACTTTGTTTCATTGGAGGCGGACAACCAGTAATTGTAGAATCGCCTAGACCGCCCCCCAATGAAACGCAAAGGGGAAGACGATGATCCATTGGTAGCACTAGAGAAAAGACTAGAGGCCAAAAACGAGGCTAAATTCGAATCTTTCACGACCCAAATTATGGGAGCAATAAATCAAATTCAAAACCAGATCCAAACCCTTACGGGCGAAGCACAAGCGGCAAAGGGAAGAATTAGTTGCCATCAGAGAATGGCAGCAAGAAGCTGAGGAAAAATTTGACCAGCTCCATAATGGCCAGAGGCGCACCAAGTCTGGCAGTGGAACTGTCACGGCTTCCAACGCAAGCGGGCGTTAGTGCAGCAGTACTTGACGCTATTATAAGAGAAACCATTAGCTATAGCCCTGCAAGAGACTGGTATAGCAACAAAACTCTCTGGATACCAATCTTTTTCAAGTGACAGGTGAGAAATCTCGCGTCACAACGTTGGTTAAGAGGAACACTGCTGCAATCATGCACGAGATCATCTCGAAAGAAATTGAGGCAGTGCTATCGGAAATTCTTACGGGACAAAAAGAGCAACCAAGCGTGTTCCTCTTGAATTTGTATTGTACGCCACAGCAGAGAAAGGTGAGATTCAGGGCCCTCTTTCGCAAAGCGATAATGACAGCCGGGAGTAACCTCTTGCTAATTGTCGGTGACTTCAATGCGGTGTACCTGGAATGGGGTTACACTAAACAAGATCCTAAAGGCAGGCAGTTATGGGAGGACGCGCACGAGCTGGGACTCACATTGTACACGGACCCTAGTTTTCCATGCATGGTGGGTAACAGCGTCTGCGGACACTTCCCCTGACTTGACCTTCTCAAAAAATGTCACAGGTCTGAACTGGCAAAATTCGGAGCAAAATTTCGGCAGCGGCCATTTCATTCTGGCCTCGACCCTTAAAAAAGGAGTAAAGACGCGCCGTGTGTGTTGTTACGACCAAGCATCCGCATTTGCGCGCTCTATTGTTCGCCTGTGGGCATGAATAAGTGCTTTGGAAATGTGGTGATGGTCCAATGGCTCTAAGTGAGCCTGTTTCCAGGAATCCTGTTTTGTAAGCATGTTTTGCTTTGTGGACAACCTGCAAATGCCAAATTGGCCCTGTCAAGAGAACGTCTGGAAAAACACAAAGAAACGTCCCCCTGCGGGAAATAGCAGGAAGTGCTTTCTTTTGTTCACCCTTCCAGTCGAGAAGTGCTATCTTCCAGTGATGAATGCCTCCTATCCAAAGGAGACGACAGAGTGACATGTCCGCTGACGTGCAGGACAAGAAAGGAGCATGACTCATTCGGCCATTAAGTGATTTCCCGGGAATGCAGGAAAGATTTGCAATTGTCGAAAAGGGACCATGTTGGGAGCCCTATGCGGCGCCACGTGCACTCGGGTTTCTGAGAAGTAAAACCCCTTGTCAGAACCAGCTTGTGGTTTCTTTGCTGAAGAATAGAAATGTACCTCCTCTCCTCGCCGTTCCCAAGCTTTTCCCGCCAACAAGTGATCACGCCCAACGAATGAATGCCGGACCAGTCAGTGCTTCAGACCATCAGTGCAGTGAAGTGTTCGATTGGATGCCGATACCTGAGGGGCGTGCCCTGGATTTGGTTGGTCAGCATCTTCAGAGAGGGGCTGGACATAGGGGGTTTTTAAGGACGCTGCAGAGCACGAAATGTCGCTCTGGGCCCTGGGTAAACGGCTCATCCAGTCGCTTCTCGCTATGAACTCTTAACGCTTGTCATTTTGCTGATGTACCCTTCTTCTTCATGTAAATATTCTTGTAAATACGTTTTCTCAAAGTGCCAGTAAACCTGCTTGTACATATTTCACCAACTTCGAAGATTCAATCCTACTTCAACCCCGAGTCTCTGCACGCTACCAAGTGAAGGCCGGGTCGACGTAGCCCCAGCGTCACGACAACTGGTGGCAGCGGTGGGATCTGAATCTACAAGCCACAACATCTGGTGATTGGAGGTGGATCTGAAGCTACAAGCCACAACATCTTGTGATCGGAGGTGGCATCTCAAGCAACAAGCAGGCGCAACAATCGGCCAACAAGACAGCAGCTCGGAACATCGATCGCATGTGTGGGTGAGTGCTTGGCTTTTCTTCTGATGTGGACCAGGTTCTAGAACAGGGTTAGATTTTAGAACTGGTAAAAAAAGTGTTGAAACGCCTTTAGGTTTGGTAGTTTGCACTGTTGTTTTGGAAGTAGCCGACACTCGGAGCGATCATGGACCTACAAAAGCTGCAGAAACCGGAACTGTTGCAATTGTGTGAGGAATTGGGAATTGATACAAGTGGTTTGGCACGAAAACCCTTGATTATAAAGGCAATCACTGATCTGGGAACCGATGATGAGGAGCTCAGTGAAGCATGGAACCTCATCGGTCAAAAAAAGGAGCAGCTCAGACAGCAGAAAGAGCGGGAAAAAGAGGAAAAGAGGCGTGAGCGCGAACGTGAGTGGGAAAAAGAGGAAAAGAAGCGTGAAAGAGAAGCAAAAAAGCTGGACCAAGAAATTGAGCTCCGGAAATTAGAACTAGAGTTGAGCAAGAGGTCGGGCAATTGTCCCCAGCTAGCGGTACCTCTTCTCAACAAGGAGGCAGATTTCAAGATGTCAAAGTACATGCAGCCATATGTGATATCAGGGGATATCGGTCTGTATCTGGCTAACTTTGAGCGAACCTGCGAAAAACTGTCCTTCCAGCGAGACACTTGGTCTCAGAGATTATTGACGGTTCTGCCCTGCGAGGCAGCGGAGGTTGTCGCGCGGCTAAGCAAGGAGGACGCGGACAACTACGAGAAGGTCAAAGCTTGCCTTCTGAGAAAGTATAGGCTTAGCGCCGAGGCGTTCAGACAACGTTTTCGGAACGCTACTAAGTCCAGGGACGAGAGTTACCCTGAATTCCTGTACAATTTAAGAGTTAATTTGGGCGAGTGGCTAAAGAGCACTGATTCCTACAGTGATAGGGACGCTGTAGTCGAGCGAATTCTTTTGGAGCAGTTTTATAACTGCCTCCCAGAAAAAGAAAGAAATTGGTTACAGGACCGAGGCGAAATTAAGTCGGCAACTGAAGCTGCCGAACTTATTGAGGAGTATGCTTCGCGCCGACAATTCAGCAACCCAGCAGTGGATAGGCCCCGCAATCCCAAGTTCAGTGTGAAAAACCGTCAGGAAAGGCACTTTGCTAGAGTTGGAAACGAAGAAATGAAGGTTTCTTCAGGCAAATTCCCTAGAAAGGACGGCAGTGAGAAAAGTGGGGAAGTGACCAACGTGCAGAACACAAAGAATAAGCTTGAGGCTAGGAAGCCGCTCACATGCTTTAGGTGTAATGAGCAGGGTCACATTGCCGTCAACTGCCGGAAAGAAAAGATTGCTTTCTCGTATGTCAGGGACTGCGATGAAAATATGCAGCTTTTAGAACCCTACCTGCATGACCTAGTAGTCAACGGGAAGCCTTGCAAGGTATTGCGCGATTCGGCCGCAACGATGGATGTTGTCCATCCGGCGTATGTATCGCCTTCCGACTATACAGGACAGTGTGCATGGATCCGACAGGTAGTTGAGGAACAGAGTGTGTGCTTGCCGATCGCGAACGTGGTCATCGAGGGCCCTTTCGGCGAATTAACAACCGAGGCTGCCGTTTCAGGAAAGCTTCCTAAGTGCTATCCGTATTTGTTCTCCAACAAATCGGACATGCTGCTGCGAAAGAGGGGCATCCTTTTCGGAGACAGAGTTGTGCAAGCCTTAACACGTTCAAAGGCGCGAGAACTAGCTACACTGCTCATTCCAGAAAAATCCACAGCGGAGGAAACGGCAGTTAAAACAGTGGTAAATGCGGAAGATAGCAGGTCAGAAAACTTTGAGAGCGAGGCATCTCAGATATGTCAACTTGAAAGTGAGCTTGATGAGACGCGGAATGAGGACGTTCTTGAGAGTAACCTCTTGCCGCCAGTGTCTAGTAATCTCACGAGACTTTTAAGTGGAACCCGAGAGGACTTAGCTATAGAGCAAGCCAATGATCCCAATATACAGGAGATAAGGGAGCGCCACCGCGCCACTAAGACAGCAAACAATATTTCTTTCGAGATGAGAAAGGGAGTGCTGTATCGCTTATTCAAGGATAAGCGCGGAGTAGAGCGGGACCAATTAGTCGTTCCCCAAAAGTACCGCGGAGACTTACTACGACTTTCCCATGGCAGCTCGTGGTCATGTCACCTTGGAATAAAGAAAACAAAGCAGAGGCTGTTGCAAGAATACTATTGGCCTGGATGTTTTAAGGACACGGAAAATTTTGTACGGTCATGCGACACGTGCCAGCGGGTTGGAAAGGCGCAAGATAAGTGGAAAGCTCCGATGGTGTTAGTACCAATCATTACCGAGCCGTTTCACCGGTTAGTAATAGATGTAGTTGGGCCACTTCCTGTGACAGAGTCAGGGTACCGTTATATCCTCACTATGTTATGCCCAGCCACGAAATTTCCAGAGGCTGTTCCGCTGCGCGAGGTGACGTCCGAGAGTGTAGTGGATTCGCTGCTGTCAGTGTTTGCACGAGTTGGGTTCCCTTCCGAGGTCCAAAGTGATCAGGGTAGCGTTTTCACGAGTGTCCTCACCACCTCATTTCTCGAGCGATGCGGCATTAAGGTAGTGCATAGCTCGATCCATCATCCGCAGAGCAACAGCGTAGAAAGATGGCACTCTGTTCTCAAACGAGTCCTGAGGGGACTGTGCTATGAAAACAAGCGCGAATGGGATACCTGCCTGCCTGCAGCACTTTTCGCTTTGCGGTCAGTGCCGCACGAATCCACTGGATTTAGCCCAGCCGAGTTGGTGTACGGAAGGTCACTGCGCTCACCTTTGCGAATGGTGCGCGAAGCCTGGGAGGGGCGCGGAGAAGACCCAACAGTAGTAGAATTCATTCTGAACCTCTTGAATCGCTTACATAACACTAAGGAACTCGTTGAGGCCAGCATGAAGTCAGCCCAGGCTCGTTCCAAGGTGTACTATGATAAGACAGCCCGTCAAAGGACGTTTTGTATCGGGGACCAGGTGATGTTGCTGAGAAGTTCAAGGCAGAATAAGCTCGAAGTACAGTGGGAAGGACCGGCTGAAGTCGTTGCAAAGCTTTCTAACACTAACTACGCAGTGAAAATTCCCGGTAGGCGTAAAGAAGTGCGCATTTATCATTGCAATCTTATGAAGCCTTATGTGAAGAGGGAAGCCGTGGTAAATCTAACTTTAAACCTTCCCGAGGAGATGGGGGACAACTTGATTTGCCTCAGCGGAAAAGGAAGCAACGCTCAGGAGCTTCTCAAAAAGACGGAGCAGAGAGGAGAACTAAAGAAATCCCAGCTGTCCGATCTGGGCGAAATAATAACAGAGTTTGAGTCCTGCTTCGTGGACAGGCCAGGCAGGACTGATTTGACTGAGCACGATATTGAGCTGACTTCAGACGTGCCAGTGCGATCAAGGTGCTACCGATTCTCTCCAAGGCAAAGAGAAATTCTGGATAGGGAAGTAACTCGCATGCTGGAATTGGGAGTAATAAAACCCTCGGAAAGCGATTATGCTTCGCCTATGATCTTAGTAGAAGCTCCAGGTAAAGACCCTAGGCCTGTGGTAGACTACCGAAAGCTAAATTCTCTCACCAGGGATCAAGTGTATCCTATTCCGAATATTGAGGAGAGAGTAGAACAGGTCAGTAGAGCGGCATATGTGACTACGCTGGACCTTACTCGAGGATACTGGCAAGTACCGCTCACTGAACGCGCCAGCAGATACGCGGCTTTCGTCACTCCGACGGGCAGCTACCAGCCAACAATGATGAGTTTCGGGCTCAAAAATGCTCCATTTTGTTTTTCCCGACTCATGGATAGGGTTTTAAATGGGTGTGAAACATTCGCGGTGCCTTATTTAGATGACATTGCGGTTTTTTCCGACTCATGGGCGGACCATATGGTACATCTAAGAGCTGTACTGAGCCTTTTGCGTCAAGCTGGACTAACCGTAAAGGCCGAGAAATGTTGCCTGGCAAGGGCGACCGTGGACTACTTGGGTCACAATGTAGGTCAAGGTTTCAGGAAACCCAGCGAGATTAAGATTTCTGCGGTAGCAGACTACCCGCGGCCGAGCACGAAGACGGAAATTCGAGCATTCCTGGGTCTGACTGGGTACTACAATCACTACATCCCTAACTATTCAGCTTTGGCTAGCCCTCTGACCGACGCTCTCCGCAAGACAGAACCGACAAATGTAGTCTGGGGCGAACAAAAGGAAGCCTCCTTCGTAAACCTGAAGGCTGTGCTGATTAGCCGTCCGGTATTGCGAGCTCCAGACTATGACCGAGAATTCACGGTCCAGTGTGATGCCAGTGATCGAGGGCTAGGTGCTGTTCTCTGCCAGAGAGATGACGACGGTAATGAGCACCCCGTGCTCTACTTGAGCAGAAAACTGAGTTCTAGAGAGAGGGCTTATTGCGCGTCAGAGAAAGAATGCGCTTGCATTGTATGGGCCATTCAAAAATTACAGTGCTATCTTGGAGGGGCCAAATTCACCGTAGAGACGGACCATTGTCCCCTGGCTTGGCTGCAAACTGCGACATCGAAGAACAGTCGCCTTCTTAGGTGGAGCTTGATTTTACAGCAGTACAATTTTGAAATAAGATACAAAAAAGGGAAGTTAAATGGGAATGCGGACGCGCTTAGCCGCTCTTTCTAAGCGGTCCGAGATGTTCCTCACCATGTATCCAAATTGATAATCAGGTTTTTTTTTTTTTTCGTGCGCTTGTATATGTGTGACTATGTAAAGCAGCACGTTTGGTTTTCTAGGAATACGTGGGTCATAACGTCTTGAGTGTGGGCTTTTCTCGAACGACAATGGCAGTTTTCTTTTGACCTGGTCTCTTCAGACGGGAGCCGAGTGCTTGCTTCGACATGTGGTTGAGTTTCAGACAGCTCGAGCAATTTGGCCTACAACAATCAAGACAACGCGACAAGCAACAGCGAGCTTCAAGCGTTCACGTGCAGGCCATTAAGTCGTCTCTTCATGCAGCAGCTGGGACTGCTGCCCTCCGAGTCTCTTCTGGCGGGGGAGGAGGCTGTTACGACCAAGCATCCGCATTTGCGCGCTCTATTGTTCGCCTGTGGGCATGAATAAGTGCTTTGGAAATGTGGTGATGGTCCAATGGCTCTAAGTGAGCCTGTTTCCAGGAATCCTGTTTTGTAAGCATGTTTTGCTTTGTGGACAACCTGCAAATGCCAAATTGGCCCTGTCAAGAGAACGTCTGGAAAAACACAAAGAAACGTCCCCCTGCGGGAAATAGCAGGAAGTGCTTTCTTTTGTTCACCCTTCCAGTCGAGAAGTGCTATCTTCCAGTGATGAATGCCTCCTATCCAAAGGAGACGACAGAGTGACATGTCCGCTGACGTGCAGGACAAGAAAGGAGCATGACTCATTCGGCCATTAAGTGATTTCCCGGGAATGCAGGAAAGATTTGCAATTGTCGAAAAGGGACCATGTTGGGAGCCCTATGCGGCGCCACGTGCACTCGGGTTTCTGAGAAGTAAAACCCCTTGTCAGAACCAGCTTGTGGTTTCTTTGCTGAAGAATAGAAATGTACCTCCTCTCCTCGCCGTTCCCAAGCTTTTCCCGCCAACAAGTGATCACGCCCAACGAATGAATGCCGGACCAGTCAGTGCTTCAGACCATCAGTGCAGTGAAGTGTTCGATTGGATGCCGATACCTGAGGGGCGTGCCCTGGATTTGGTTGGTCAGCATCTTCAGAGAGGGGCTGGACATAGGGGGTTTTTAAGGACGCTGCAGAGCACGAAATGTCGCTCTGGGCCCTGGGTAAACGGCTCATCCAGTCGCTTCTCGCTATGAACTCTTAACGCTTGTCATTTTGCTGATGTACCCTTCTTCTTCATGTAAATATTCTTGTAAATACGTTTTCTCAAAGTGCCAGTAAACCTGCTTGTACATATTTCACCAACTTCGAAGATTCAATCCTACTTCAACCCCGAGTCTCTGCACGCTACCAAGTGAAGGCCGGGTCGACGTAGCCCCAGCGTCACGACAGTGTCAACAGAGGGTTACGCAACGGGAACTGTTCAGGGAAAGGCGAGAGAAGGCTGCCGCACGAGGGATTACAAACATAGAAACATGGACGGAAGCCCTCATGCGTCACGTCGGAAAGGCAACAAGGACTCTTGAAGGGAACGATGCTCCGGAGATAGCTGATATCAAACTGCTTCACATGTGGGAGGCAAAACATGGTATGGAGCGCAGACTAAAGAAGCAAAAGTGGAAGCGTAATCTTAGATGGAGGATAGGTATGGCATAACAAAGAAATTGAAAATTATGAGAACAGAATTGGTCCAGCAGATGCGACGAGATGGAAGGGGGCATGAGCTTTCCCAGAACTTGAGGTCTGCTAAGATACCTATTAGATCTGACCAACTCAAAATCCCAATCATAAATTAGATTATCAAAAGTCAGATATGCGTTCAACATGCACATTGGCGATACTCATAGTACCTCCCTCCCAGATTATGACGGAGCTCGCAACGAGAAGCTGGATGCACCCATCACGGAGGCGGAGGTCAGGGCATAAATATTGGGATTAAAAAAGAAATCGGCCCCCGGCCCTGACGGGATAACTAATAAAATTTTAAGAAACCTGGATGATGACTCCATCAGCGCTCTTACTGAGTATAATAATAATAATTGGTTCACAGGAAGGGAAAGGCGCAGTATCTGTCACACTTACTCTGTGGACACCTGAACCGCGCCGTAAGGGAAGGGATGAAGGTGGGACCAACGTTTATAGATAACAAGTATATCTATAAACGTTGGGTGGGACTGAAAGTGGAAAGAGAGAAAAGGGAGCCGGTAGTGGAGGGCTACGGAGTAATTTCGACCACCTGGGGATCTTTAACGTGCGCTGACATCGCACAGTACACGGACACCTCTTCATTTCGCCTCCATCGAAACGCAGCCGCCGAGGTCGGGTTCGAACCCGGGTACTCCGGCACAGTAGTCGGGCGTCTTACCACTGCCCCGCCCCGGTGAGGCTGAAAAGCAGGTGGAATGCGCTTGCTGAACGAAGCAACAAGGCAGGGAAGCGGAGCGCGCGCTGCCTGCTATGGCAACGAAGATGGCCATTACGTGGAGTGGTAATGGAGCACCCCGTAACCAGCAGAGGTGACGGCGACGGAGGAGCAGTCGCTCGCACAACTCGATAACGGTGATGCAATGAGTGTTTCGCTTGTGTGATTTGTGCTGACGGCGTCGCCTCGGAACGCTGCCAAGAGCACTTGTCGGCGACAGTCGACCGACGAGTGGAAGCGTTCGGTAGTGCAGTGTTGCCGCAGTAGAAACTCGCACTTGGAACAAGGCCGGGAAGAGCTAACAAGGCGTGGCTCGCCGTGCCAGGGGGTAGATGCGCCGCTGGAAAGAGGATGAAACTTTACGAGGTTCGAAGGCTGAACGTGACATGGTTGGCGCCATGGGTGCTTAAAATGTCTATAAACTTGCCTTTGCCAGCATTATCGTCCTGTTTGCTTGCATCTGCCGGACCGAGTTTATGTGTCGGGAAGGCGATAGAACAGGAGGCTGCAATTCGAACAAGGTTGATCATGCACGTTGTCACAGGGACACCAAAACCAGCCTGCCACCCGACAGCGTTGGGCCTCTAAATGTTTCTAAGTCTCCACTAAATAATCTGCTAGGCAGGCAAGCTTAATTCTGTTCATTTCTTTAGGGCCTTGTACACAAACCGTCTACAGTGCCCTCTGCATGGGCCCAGATGGTAATGATTAAACAAAAAAATTACAAGGGTTCTACGCTGCTGAACTAAATATTGAGCGAAAGTATTAGCTGCGGGTGACCGAGCGTTCTTCTCTTTTTCTTCTTCTTCAACCCACATATAAAGCCCCTCTTTAACCAAGCCGTATGAACGTGCCTTAGTGGCCTATAGGGGTAACGTAAATGCCAGGGTCCTAGCAGGCTGATTCTGACATAACTGTCCCATGTGAAACGAGAGACCCAAGTTGGCAGCTCCTTCCAGCCCACGTGGAGTGTGACGTCACAGCGTCTCGTGGGTAAGAAGTAGCTACCGGCCGCGCTACGCTGAAGGCTCGAAACCTAGAGTAGTATTGCTTTCGCAATAAAACAAAATTGTTCGAAAGCGTTTGGTGGCTATTAGCGACATTAATTTTTCCAATAAACGAAGCGCTCCGAGAGAGCCCCATGCTTATGCGCATCTCTCTACGCCCCAGAGAACGGTTACAGGCAATCAGGAAGTAACTCCACTCGAGTGTTTTTACACGGTACTTTGTAAACCCCCTTCAGACCATCTGCCAGACGCGTACGCACCACGCACGTCGAAGCGCTTTCCACCTTGCTCACCAGAGCCCTAGAAACTCTTGAACCCCGGCATTGTTTCGCCCACCCTTGGGAATCTACTTGAATCCCACTGTGTTGACGAGATTGTGGGTGTAGCTCAAGCGGCTGTCCAAAGGACGATTAGCACCTTCTAGGGTTGGGGGAAAGGTTGCTGAAAGAGTTGCGCAAGAGGAATCGCTGCAAGTCGATGGCTGCGCAACCCTTAATGAGCGTAGTTAAGTTACTTGCTTCCAATTATTTTCCGATAATTTTCTAAAACATATATTACATTTTCGGTCAAGCAGATGAGTACCGTAGTGAACGGAGACTATAATTTCGCATAAGAACTAATCACTTTGTAAAGTGTATCATTGCTTTTTGCACCAACAAAGTGGATAAAAGTTTCAACAGTAAATTTGTGTGTCAGTTGCTCCCGCGGCAGTATAAATAATAAAACTGATATGCTCATTCTTTACATAGCCGCAATGTTTGGGGAGTAAATTTCACGTCTTTGCTGCGGTTATTACCCTTTGGCGAGCAATAACTGGCGTGATAAAAGTGAACGTTATCATGGGGGCGAGGTGTTTGGAAAGTATTCGGTACCGCTATTCAGTTAATCATCCCAATCATCGGACTGCCACATAACAGTCACGAAGGAGGTCTAGACGAGAAAAGACAGCTCGGAAAAGAGATGGCTATAACTGAGCATTAGGGCAATATTACGTAAGCTGGTTTTCTATAGTGTGGCGTGTAGTAGAGTACAGTTACAACTTGATCGGTGATTGCGCGGACTGTATACTAATGGTAACGCGAACGTCTGCGGGTCGCCGGATCGAGCGTCATGCACGATACTCGTCAGAGGCTCGCGCCGCGACGTCGCCTCTCTGTTGTGGACGTATATAAACTTCCCGACACATTTCTGAGTTGGACCCACTGGCTACCTCGCTCCTGCTGTGTTCTGTGCGCTGCAATACTAACCGATGCACTACGTTTTAATTAACAGTTAGTTGTCCATTTTCGCCTGTGCCTGTCTCAGTACTCGGCCCTGCCTCACACCCGCTTCACAATGGTAAATGGCGTTTCAGCATCCTGGGTGATACTCCTATAGTGAATTTTAGTTATGCACGCTTCCGCGAGCCATCAATTATGGCCGAAAAAATCAAGCGTGCACGAAACAGCCTACTAACGCCACATGCATAAACCAGGCACATAAGCAAGCGTAAGTGAAGAACTCTGTTAGACTCAATGTCTCATTCATGCTTATTTCCTGTGACAGGAGCTACGCCGTGAGTTCCTTGCCTTTCACTTTTTGCACGATTTATGCATGACCGGTATTAAGCAGGAATCTTCCTGGATAATATCGGTTGTACCCCCATTGGCATTAAAACGGTAAAAAATGGTAGTGACTGGCTTAGCCATGGTTGTACCGAGTTAGAAAAGCTTGGTTCTGCACGTTTGAGGGCTTCTTTAAGGATGGTAGTAGTCGAGGCCTTTCAAACGATATTTGACTTAAGTTCTATTTTGTTGACAATTAACTAATTAACGGTGCATCAAAGATAGCTAAAGTTAAATTTTGCAACGTTAAATGCCCCGTTCAAAAAAATGCGGCGTCGGCACAGGCGTTGGTAATACTTATTACCTTAATAGTACCTAACTAGAACCTGCAATCAGTATAGTACTATTGTGCTAGATATAAGCTCTGAAGAGATATATTGACGCTGTACGCGAAGTTAAATTTTAAATTAACTCAAACTAAATTAAATTAACAATTACCTAAATAACGATAATTTACAATGCTTAGTATATGTGCAGTGGAGTTATGCTCTACGCAAGCTGTCCAGCGATATATGATTTGATTCTCTCGCGTAAAATTCAATTTAAATCCTGATTCACTGATTAACGGGTATTTACGGCCTGAAATTAATGGAGTGAAATTGTACTCTGTACAAGCTATCCAAAGAAATATGCTTTCACGCTGCAGCGCATAGTTCAAATTTTAATTGCAGCTATCTAATTAACAGTAATTATTCAGCGCAGTAATTACTAGTGCAGTAATAAGCCATATAAAATACTCAACGATATATGACTTGATGTGGCAGTATAATGTTCAGCTTTTAATCCCAATAAATAATGAGCTGTAATGAATTACGATGCGTAATTAGTAAACAGTCAGTCTGACATGTTTGACCTTGGCTGAGCTTGAAGGTCAAGTTGACTGAACGAGGCGTTTTCTGGGTGCATTCCGGCAGCCTAGCAAAGCTTACAGTATGCTTAAATAAATAAATAAATAAATAAATAAATAAATAAATAAATAAATAAATAAATAAATAAATAAATAAATAAATAAATAAATAAAAATATCGCTTTAAAAACAAGCACTGCGGCCTTGTGAAGTGCCTTGTTAAACTGACCGACGGTTTCCGCCTCAAATAGCTCGACGCCGGCGTTGGCGGCGCTGAGGCACTGCGCTCCTGTGACGCCGCTTGGCCATTGCAGGCTGCCTCGCACGCTCTTTCAAGGCCAGTCACCAGGTGCCATCTCTGAGCTGCTTACACGCAACAAGGTGCATTTGTGCCATGTGCAACAGTCGAACGTTGTATTCTTTATGAGTGCCTGCAAGTGCCAGCAGTCATGCAATAACGATCAGATGAAAAAAAAAAGAAAAAAAAAACCGGCTGGATTTTTAGCGGTGTGTGCGACGGTCACGACGTGCATCGATAGCTCTGCCGCTGTGAATCTGCATAGCTTTGTCTCAGGCGCTAAGAATGATGACCTACGTCAAAAACGAATTTCTGTGGTGCACGAGCGAAGTACGAACAACTGGTAAGTAATGTGTTTGAAACAATCTGTCTGACAGCATGGGCATCGAAGTATGTTTATCACTCAGTGATCAAGTTATGAGACGGGCCGGCGTGCTCGCATAATATCCTAGATCAAAACACCGTAATGTTTCAATTCTGCCTCTCGGCCACGCAACAAAGATTAGTGCAGCCCGA
This sequence comes from Amblyomma maculatum, assembly GCF_055883805.1. Taxonomy (NCBI): domain Eukaryota; kingdom Metazoa; phylum Arthropoda; class Arachnida; order Ixodida; family Ixodidae; genus Amblyomma; species Amblyomma maculatum. The sequence goes on from NC_139352.1 coordinate 39,107,862, forward strand.
AGCTATTGGAAGCGCTCAAGAAACTAGCACGGCAATTTCAGGATCGGCGGTGCTTAGAACTCACTCCTTTGCGAGTGCTTAACCGCCGTTTTCAGACGATCCTGCCATAATTGGTAAATAAAGATATCGGAAATCTTCAAGCCATCGACTCAGCACTGCGGCCGTTCCGCGATCTCATCGACGGAGAACTCGTAAGGCAGATAAGTGTCGTGTGTGCTACTGTTGCTTCGTAGCAAGGGCTTTCGGAGGTTCACCCGGGAGAGTCGTGGTAAAATCAATCAATCAATCAATCAATCAATCAATCAATCAATCAATCAATCAATCAAAACGCCTCCGCCGAAGCGTTGACGTGCTCGGACCATAAGGCATCTAATCCGTAGCAAGACTGAACAATCAAGTTAACTGTTAAACCCCCGCCTAGTCGCGTAGTATCATAGCGGACAGCCATGTCCAGGATCGGGACGATCGCTAGGTGGCCCTCCGTAGTCCTACGAACGAGGGGTGCAGTGGTGTCAGCACGAGAGCTCGCCATTGTGTAAACGCGCGAGTGAATGACCTTGGAAGTTGCTGTGCGAAGAGTAGAGCTGCGCTTTGGAACTTGCACTGCTGTGTAGCTTTTTGAAGCGAAAGCTTCACCACCCAGGCTCGGGCCAAGGCGAGCAACGGATCACGTTTGGCATTCAGTGAGCCAGATGACAAAATGTGGCTATAAGCGAGGTCATGCGCCACCCATTTGGTGTTCATCACCTTGACCTTTGACTAGAAGTGTGGCTGTAAACAAAGACCATAATGACAAAGAAAAAAAAAGCAGAAAAACTCCAACTTGCTTGTTCGTGTACGCGTTATAATATCATTCCTTTCTTTTTGTTTGGCACCGTCGTCATAACCTATTGCGACGTCCTTACCGGGTAAATTAGTTGACGTGAGAACTTATTGTGGCGCCTCGCTGACACATCTCGCGGAATCTCGCAGACGCGGGAAACTCACTGTGAGCCTGGAAAGGCTTTCGCCTTCGAACTTTCTCCACCTGGAAACGAACCACCATCCCTCCAATCTCCAGTCGAGTGCGCAAACCAGTACTTCACGCAGCGCTCGTGGGAAAGAGATCGTGATTCTTCTTGCATAGTGTGACGGACGGAGGTAGTAATGACAACAATAAAGATGCAGTTACTGATCACGACGATGATGATGATAGTAGCGACAATAATGGCACTGCAGTTAGTAATAATGATACTGATGGTAGTGGCGATGACAATAGCGGTGAATTTAGGTGATAATGACGACAGTATCGATAGTGATGATAATGACGAGTAACAAAAAAACGTAACCAAGCCTAACGAACTGCTTTAGCTTCATTTGGGTTTAGCGCGGTTAAACTACAGCAGTTATTTTATATCAACGAGATTGAAAAAAAAAAGGCAATATCATTACACTGCTTTCCCGCGGTCAGCAGACAAAAGAGAATATAGCTTTCGTGGCAGAAATTGTGAATAGGCAATCCACAGTTTCAACGTCAACGCTCACAAGTTCGCGGCGTTTTCAGGGAGAGCACCTCTTTCTCGCTATTAAGAACTAGGCGCCGTTATAGTTTTGTTTCATTTCAAATAATCATGACTGGTTAATTTAATTGTTGCAGTGATGCAACAAAGCTGCAGTTAGTGTCGCAATTTAATTTTTTTTCTGCACTTCGTGCTTCCGCGCAGGTACTTGTAATTTAGAGACTTCTGTTTCACGGTCTTCAATATAAAAGAACGAAATCATGAGGGAAGAGGGATAACAGACGAGCGCTTTTGAAAATACAGGACTCAACGAGCAAGCAAAACAAAGCGACCTGGCAGGTTGAGTCACCAAGCCTGTGAAGGGTAAGTTTAGTCCATCGGTAAACTCAACTTACCCCGTTTCAGGCATCGAAAGTTGATTACCGGCAAGTGAAAGCCGAAATAGGTACCGACCTTGGGCTTGCTAATTCGAAATCGAAGCAGACTACAGTTAAAAGTGAAGCCATCGAACCATCTTATGACTTCTATGACTTCGCAAAGCCTTGCTTATACCTGCACCAATGCAACAATAAGCCCGAGACATGCTCGCATTTTTTCTGACTTTCCCGACGTGCTGGGGACAGTCAGTGCTGACCATCGTGACATCGCTCGAATCGACCTGGAGTCAGGCGGTGATCTTGCTTGGCTTTGTTTTCAGAGCGGGCATTTGCTACGCAGGCCGACGATCTCCAGTTTTTCATTGTTTGTTTTCATCGTCTAATACAAAGCGCTTAAATAAAACTCGGCGATCACGTTCCTTAAAAGGCGCGATTCAATCGTGCAATCAAGAAATATTATTGCTCACAGACTAATCGCAGACAGAGACCTTCCTACGGGCGCCATTTGGTTCGACTGCGCAGCCGCCTATAGCTCGTCGTAACTGCCAATAACCATTGATTTCCTGTGTTTACATATCAGCGAAATGACACCGATACGTGTGGTATACCACTGAAATAACGTGATGGTAGAGAAACAGCACGACCGATAGAAGCCAACGAGTTCATTACAGGAGGCAATCCCCCATTAGACCCTTTTGTCATCGGAACCGGCTTTTTTTTAAGTGGAAGACGTGCCATGCACCATAGAATGAGGCTGTTTCTTGACTTAAAGTAAGTCATGCAGTCTATTTACTTCAAGAAACTGGAGCAAGCTCCGGCTCTTAATATTGTCCATTGGCCACAGGTGTATATAGGTCTTCCTCCTTTGTAGCCCGACAGTCCAACTTATTATAGCCGTCTTATCCTTGACGGCTACATTCCTGGGCGTGTCCATAAAAGGTGGCGAAGATCCACCTTGGCGGATGTTCTTTGACATTTAGGGCACGTGCTCGGCACTGCATCCTCTTGAGAGCCGCATCAGCACGTCACCGACGCAACAAGGGAAGCCCAGCTCTAATCTTTGTAAGGGACACCTTCTCAATTCTCATTAGTTATGAGGGAGGGAGTAATTGTGCATATGGGAAGCGGGACACTTGCACTTTTCCTTACGACAGATGCCAAGATTGGGAGAGCGGAGCGGGGATTAAATGAGAGGCTTGTGGGAGAGGCACTCGAGTGGCTTGGTGAAAGCATCCACCCTTTTCCTTTACGCCGATGACACTTTACTAGTATCAAGCAACCCTGAGTTTTCATGTGCCCTGGCTAACCTTCAGGAGGAGGCTATTAAAGTTAGTGATTGGTTTGCCTCAAACTTAATGCAAATAAATAGCACCAAATCCAGGCTTGTCTGTTTTCGTAACCCGCACAAAAAGTGTAGGTTCCATATATTTATACCACTCATATTGCTCTGTGTGTTCTGTCAAACTATAGCTAGCGTTCCGTCGGTTTAGTATCTTGGTGTGCACATAGACAGTGATCGGACATGGAATACTCAGTTGACCCACATTTGTAAGAAACTTGGAAGTGTTGCAGATTTGTTGTTTAAATTGAAAACAACGATGCCTTTTTCTATCACAAAACTAATCGCCTAGCCTCTGGGGTATAGTGTTTTAAGATACGGTATGTGTTGGATTTTTTTTAATGGCTCTTTCACATGGAAATGTCGAAATAATAGGATTTTGAAAAACATAGCTGCTAGCGTCCTCTACAGGTCACAGGAGAATTTGCCCCGCAGTGTCATTAGAACAGCCGGTTTGCATTCTTTTGACAATCTTTTTAAGCAAATTGTAGTACTAAAATATTTTTGGAGCAGTGCATACAGGCACATAAACACGAAACTGGTACCGTTGAGACATGTTCCTCGTTATCTTAAACCGAGAGTGCGCACTCACTACGGTAAAGCAACAAGACTCTATTAAGTTCCTGCTATCTTCAACGAACTACCGGACGATGTCTTTTCTTTGACCACCCGCAAAAGACTGAGAGTTGCTGTTCAAGCGTAAGAGAACCTATACTGCGTAGTACCGATAAGCGTAAGAGAAACGTACTGATGTTATCGGTGCATTTTTGATAATGTGTTGTCCCAAATGTTTCTTCTCCTTTTTTCTTTTCTTTTTTTTTTTTTTTTTTTTGGCCACTGATGGAGCTGTAATGTAGCACGAAGATTGCCGCGGCTGCCGGTTGTCGCCGCACAAGCTCAATTGTGGCTTCGGCGCTTCCGTTTGTGAGTGTTGTTTTAACTATACTGAATGAAGGTTATTATTATTATTCTCTATTTTCCTTTCTGTCCGTATGAGGCAGTGGAGGTGGCTCAGCTAAAGAGCCAGTAGCAGGACCGTGCATTTTGTTTTCCTTATTCTTACAGTCGCAACAACAACATATAACTCGCATAGTTTACCTTTGTTACCCGTCTATCTCTAATTTCCTTTTCTTTTGTTTCGCGTTCCAGCCGAATGACGTCTTTCATCTCCGGCTAATAGAATTTTATGCGCGTTTGTCATCATCATGATCATCATGATCATCATCATCCTGGCTATACCCACTGCAGGGTGAACGCCTCTCCCATATTCCTCCAATTAACCCAGCCCTGTACTAGCTGCATCCACTTTACCCCTGCGAACTTCTTGCCCTCAGCCGCCGACTTAACTTTCTGCCGTCCCCTGCTATGCTTTCCTCCCCTTGGAATCCAGTTTGTTACCCTAAGCGACTATCGGTTATCCTCTCTTCGCACTGCATGTCCTGCCCATGCCCATTTCTTCTTCTTGGTTTCCACTAGAATTTCAGTAACTTGAGTTATTTCTCTGACCTGCACACTATCTCTTAACATTACACCTACCACTTTTCGTTCCGTAGCTCTGTGCGTTGTCCTCAACTTAAGTAGAACCCTCTTTGTTAGCCTCTTCACAGTTCGTGAACATTTCTACACGCACTTCAAAGTTAAGAACCGAAACCGTGTATTTACAACCGGCATTCGAATGTTTGGGTTGGGAACAATTTGGGATGTCAGTCAGTGCAGGACACTCTGCAGGAAAGGGCATTATGTGCTGAATATTTTTGAGAGGGCGGACCTGAACGCTCAGAAACTTTTGGTACGAGTAAGATTTCATACGACCGAAACAAATTGACTATTAAACAGTCTGTTCACAATAGGTAGTGATGTACCGAAAGAGGTAAGCAAATATTGTTAATATTGTAAATATTGTGTAAATATCAATATATCCATTTCTGACGGCGGGCTCGGTGCTTGAAATGTGATACAGATAAGATATTTTAGTTTCATGTCACGATTCATTATCATCATCATCATCATCAGTCTGACTACACCCACTGCAGGGCGAAGGCCTCTCCCATATTTCTCCACTTAACCCGGTTCTGTGCTAGCTGCATCCACTTGACCTCTGCGAAATTCTTAACCTCATCCGGGAACCCAACGTTCTGCCCCCCTGCTACGCTTTCCTTCCCTTGGAATCCAGTTTGTTACCCTACGCGACCATCGGTTATCCTCTCTTCGCACTACATGTCCTGGTCATGCCCATTTCTTCTTCTTAATTTCCACAAGAATGTCGGTAACTTGAGTTATTTCTCTCACCCACTCTACACGCTTCATATCTCCTAATGTAGCAGCTTATAGATATTACCGAAGAGAGCAATAGAGTATTTCTAGGCACCATAGCAGTACATATACGTTACCGGCCGTGCACGTTTACCAGTGGCCGAGGTGGTTGGCTGCTGAGCCCAAAGAAGCGGAATCGAATCCCTGCCACGATAGTCGCATAGGTGGCAGAAAAATGCAAAATACCCCATGAATGTATTGCAACGTCTGTGCGCTTTAGAAGTCCCGATGTTTGCAGAAATGAATCCGGTGCCCTCCACTACGGCATCTCTCACAGCTCGAGCAGTTTTGTGCGGAAAAGAAGTGCCAAAAAGGAGTATTTAAGCCGGTGTACTCCTTCTTTGCTGCCCAGCGTATTCAGGCGGAACAAGAAGGAGGCCTTTACTACAACGCAACGAGACTGACGCCGAATGCGACGCCGCCGCTTCGCTGTACGGGTGTCGCATATGAGTGCGCGACCGGCTCTGCTTTAATCGCGGAAGCGGGCGCACGCTCGAGGAATCGAAGGTCACCTGAGCTCTTGCGCAGGTATGGGCGCGACACACATCTGTGAGAACCGCGCTGATTTTCTCGACCCGCCGGCGTTTTTCACACCCGAAACACAACGAGCCCCTGTTATTGGTAGTGAGCGGTGCAGCCCACGACTCGAAAATAAGCTGTGTAGTTCGAACATGTGTATCGAGGGCCACTTCCTTCTGCTGTATGAGGAAATACCGGACGGTTAAAAAGGGCGGCTTGCCTTCCTCAAGGGTAAAAGCGATTTCAAAGTAGCAGCGCCGGATAATGTCCGAAAACAAAAGTAGCAGCCGAAAACTCTAGTAAGTTGGCGTGAAATCCCTCCTGGGAAAGTAAGCCAGGCGAACTAATACGAATGAAAAGCACAAATGACGTTTATTTGTCGTTTTCATAAATATGAGCCTCAGCCATTGAAAGGGATGACAATCGAATCTCTTGTCCTTTTCGTGGTGCTTTGATTCGTCCAACTGTGTTTTCTGACCCGTGTGGGCAGAGCTGGCCCACACGGGTCTCTCCGAGCAGCGCAGCCTGCTCACCAGGGCCCGGGAGGCAGCCAAAGCCAATAGTATCCTGAACTGAGGAAACCACCCACGCTATTCCGTTAAACAAATAAAGTTTCCCCTCTCTCTCTCTCTCTCTCTCTCTCTCTCTGAATTTGCTATAAGCGCACTTTTTTTTCTTTTTCGCTCTCTCCTTTTCCACTGGTCAAGCGAGATATCACCCCAGAAATGGCAACGTACTTGAGAAGGCCATGTTGTGCACGTTCATCGTAAATGCGTTCTTTAAACCAACATACAATCATTTTTTTGCTATAACCTTAAAAAGAATTTTATCGTTGACGTATGCTCTTCTTACGACCGAAAATATTCGAATGCCTTTAAAGCTTTCAGTACGCTACACGTTTCCCCGTAGTGAATATTAGATTCAATGGCACGAAAAATAAATAACAAACTGTAGTGAACTATGAAAATATATCAGGAAGACGAGGATGAAAAGGACACTGCACAAGAATGGTAAATTGGGCGAGTTGGTGCATTCGCATTTTAGGAAACGTAGCGCAAAGAAGACAAGGACAAAAAAGAAGGAAACACACACGAGCGCTCGTGTGTGTTTCCTTCGTTTCTGTCCTTGTCTTCTTTTCGCTACGTTTCCTAAAATGATGAAAAGGACGAAGTGCCGCTGCGCTGCTTGAGCTCACTTGTGTGTGCCTAGACCAGCTGTGTTCTGGTGTTATTCGCCGTGCAGCTTACGGAGGGTTATATTCCCTGTTAAAGCACTCAGTGAAACCCCTTTTGAATACTTACACTGCACCGGCAACTGACAGCTGTAAGGCCTCGTCATGGTGGTACAGCGGTTAGGGAGCTCGACCACTGTGCTCAAGAATGCGGGATCGAATCCCAGCCGCGGCGGTCGCTTTTCGATGGAGGCGAAAGGCAAGGCGCCCGCCCATGCGCTTTGTCAGTGCAAGTTAAAGAACCCTAAGTGATCGAAATATCCGGAGCCCTCCACTATGGTGTCTTTCATAGCCTGAGTCGCTTTGGCAAGTTAAACCCCACAAACCAAACTAAACCACAGCAGTAAAAACTGCCGATTCATTACGTCTTCACGCGATAACCATCATCGTTCTGCGCAAGCAGCAACGTCCGTACTCGGTCGACCTCGGAATAAGCAGTACGCGAAGACTGATTGCCTGTCGCGTGTCCCGTGTCTCGTAGCATGTCGCCCTTCGATGCACCCAATACTACTGTCGCAATGTTTTGATGAATGCATGCGTACCACAACCTAAGAGGCGCAGAAAAAACTATAAAGACTTTTCGCCCCTCCTCCTTCAGAACACCCCCCCCCCCTCCCCCCTCAAACTTTAATAAAGCGCCACTCCAAGCGGACAGACACTCTGCGGAGGCGACGTCGTTCGCCCTACAAGAAGCCTCTCGTGGGACCCGCTCTACAAGACGAGCGGAACTGGCGCGCCTGTTCGCTGTACGATCGCGAAGGACTGGCTGTTTCAACATTACTTATTATCATTATCATCACTATCATCCCCATCATCCTCATCCTACCTATGTCCACTGCCAGACAAAGGTCTCCTTACCGGCTAACCCTGTCCTGCGCCAGCTACTGCTGCGTTATCCCGCAAACTTGCTAATCTCAACCTCCCGATCTTACTCTCCCAGGCTCAATGCTATAAACTGTTGTCCACACGAATCCAGTCGTCAGCTCTTACCTCCAATCGGTTGTGCTGCCTTCGCATTACACGCCTTGCGCGCGGCTATTTCCTGATATTTATTTTAATTGGGATAGCGTTACCTCGCTTGCGTCTTTTGCGTGGCCCAGCATTGTTATCTCGACTCACGATCCCTTCTACGGCAGCAGTGAAAGCACAGATCGGAGGACAAACCGACTCTGCAAACAAACTCGCGCAGTAAATCCACGTGAGAGAGAGTTTAGTGACAGGAAACTACACGATAGTGCTGTAGTGAGTGAACGCAGTGCTGCCTGGGACGAGACGCCGTGAATTGCACCCTTTGGAACAGTGTTGGAGCTCAGACCAGAGGTACGAGCATATAGGTCGTACCTCTCACAGCACTTGACAGGTGTGGGATTCGCAGAGAATGTCCCTTTTAAGGCGAAATCCTTTTTAGGCTCATGGAACGATATCTCGGAACGATATCTCGCGAGATCTGTCATATTGGTTGGTTGGTTGGTTCATAGGAAGGGAAAGGCACAGTATCTGTCGCACTTGCTCTGTGGACACCTGAACCGCGCCGTAAGGGAAGGGATGAAGGTGGGAGTGAAGGTGGATAGAGAGAAAGGGGGGCCGTAGTGGAGGGGTACGGAGTAATTTCGACCACCTGGGGATCTTTAACGTGCGCTGACATCGCACAGCACACGGACGCCACTTCGTTTCGCCTCCATCGAAACGCCGAGGCCGGGATACGATCCCGGGAACTCCGGCACAGTAGTCGGGCGTCTTACCACTGCACCACCCCGGCGGGGCACTCTGTCATATTCCGCGATATGTCTTCTTGTCTAGCGTTCCTGCCATCTGTAATCCCACACTTGAATGCGCGCCAAGGAACGCCACGCGACATGAGCGATGGTGCACCGTTCGAGCTCACCTGCCGGAGAAAGCGTGACAGGTAGTGCGTCTTTCCTATCTGTAAACCAGTTATAATTACACGTAGCGCTGCAACGTACGCCAATAAGAGGCAAACGATGAGAGGCAAATGATAGGAGAGGAAGGGTAGGCTTTCTCCACTCTCTTTTTAATAGACATCTAATAGACCCTCTAATATTTTCTGTTTTGGTAGTTGCTTTTTAGGCGCCATAAAAGGAACTTCCTGTACGTAAACATTCGCATTGCGTAACCACTCACTCAGCTGTTTTATACTTAGCCATTTCAAGGTCTAACGTGCGCAGTTAGTTAGCGGGAAGAAGAGAGGCATACAATTTATAAGCAACGTCTCAAAATTAATCGGGCATAAAAATAATTGCAGCGTCATAATGTGTCCGCGTGTAACCCACACATCAACGTGTGTTCGCGCAGTGTTCAGAGGCCATAACGCCTCTCAATGTTGAGAAGGTGTTAAATGTTCGGATTTTCCAACGAAGAGAGAAAAAAAAAAAAGCGGTTGAACATATAAAGATTTCACTCCATAGTGGCAATATAACGGTATAGCGTCTGTAGAGTTGATAAGCCCGCCAAAGGAGAAGCTATTTCACGCAGGGCTATTTCACTGCGACCAAAGAGGAAGGAAAAAGCGGGTCGCGATTGCGCTTCTTATTGTCATTATTTAGAGTACAATGCCTCGAGGCCAAAAACAAGCTTTAAGCACCGAAGTCATCTGTAGAGCTGCGGCAAGATGCTAGTGGGCCAAATACACCACATCGGCCGACCACTCAGAGGGAGCAGTCCAAGAAATCACGCCGACAGCACCGGCCACAAGCTGCGCTATGCGCGTACTCACGTTGTAGCCGTGCAAGGAGGAACCGCAGCGGCGTCGCGTATTCCCAGCAGCACTCGGTATCCCAACAACGGAGCTCGGAGTCTGTCGCACTCGCGGTCGTGCAGAGGCCGGTCAGCGCACCCCAATGACCAAAACGCGCGCAGATGGCCCGCGTGTCTCGCGAGACGCCGCCGACGTACTCCGGCGAACGGTGTGCGCTGCATCGACAGCGGGCAGCGCCCACTGCCGACGCCTACGGGCTGGCATCGCGCGGGTGAGAGCGTGGCTCCGACAGCGTGGTCGCCTGCGGCGGGCGCTGTCACGATGGGGCAAGGACGTCCCGGTTACATGCCTGCGGACCGAGGCGCCTCGCTCGAGTGGCGCTTCTGTTTAATCACGTGCGGGCCCTAAAGGGTGAAAGCGTCGGCCTACCGCGAGAAATGAGAGTCGATCAGGGAGCCACAGTCTCTCCATGGGAAATCACTGCACGTTGCAAGTTGGACTCGGAGCGTTGGCGTGATAGCATTGATTTACAAGCTCTAACGGGAGACACCCCACCCACTAAACATTCACTGGCTCCTTCGCACTCATAGCAAAACGAGCTCTTCCGTTACTTCGTCGCGTTCTTGATACCAGACTGCAATGCAAGGAACACGGTCACGTAAAGCAGGAACATCACGATATACGCTTTTTTTGCGTTCCATCTTTAAGCTTTGTTTTGTGACGAACAGTCCGCAATGCGACAACATGCGGCGCGATCAAAACTGTAAAACGTATCTGCCTGTGTGCCCTGCGTTTACTGACGAGCGCGCTTGCTATGAACATTATATGGAGAAGCTCTCCCCAGTGCCTCTAACATTCAACAGTATTTTAGGTGCCTTACCCAACCGTAGGCAACAGAGACGAGCAATGAACTTTCTACTTGCATATCTAAAAGACGTTGGACTTCTTGGCAAGCTTGTTGCAAGTTGCATGTCACCTTCAAGCATTTTTCACGTCATGAACTTTGTACACTTGCGGATCACTCTCAAGCATTTTTTTACACTGTGAACTTCATATGCCCCTTTGTAGCAGTACGCACCTCATCTCTTCATTGTTTAACATCACTCGACGACGCACCTTAATACGAATTTAATGGCCGTATTCCACAAATTCTCCTTTCTTACGCAGAGTATACGAATCCTAAACGCCGGATAAATTCTCCGCTTTTCTTTATAGAGTTTTATCTCTCTTCTATTGTCTTTCTTACACTGCTGCAGGCAATTCATCAATTATTCTTTTTTAACGAACATTTAATTATAGAGAAAGACTGAGCACCTGAAGGCTTGAGCGGTCTAGACAGGAAGCAGCAGTTCTCAAAAAAGTGTAAATGGCGTTAATATATGTCCATTTATTATTCTCCTTTCTTACGCAGAGTATACGAATCCTAAACGCCGGATAAATTCTCCGCTTTTCTTTATAGAGTTTTATCTCTCTTCTATTGTCTTTCTTACACTGCTGCAGGCAATTCATCAATTATTCTTTTTTAACGAACATTTAATTATAGAGAAAGACTGAGCACCTGAAGGCTTGAGCGGTCTAGACAGGAAGCAGCAGTTCTCAAAAAAGTGTAAATGGCGTTAATATATGTCCATTTATTATCCCAAGGATACTTGCAGGCATTAGGCATAGGGAAATGTTGCATTAAATGGAAAGGTGATGTTTATATTTGCACGTATACGACGAAACGATGAAATTTGGAACGTCAGTTTGTGGTGAGAAGGTTAATTGCAAGCAAAGAAAAGGTTTTCGGAGAAAAATTACTACAAGCTCTCATTTCAAAATATTAAAGAGTGCGAACAACTTGGAGTCTTAAAAAAGAAAAATGTACGTCTATTACCCACCAGAAGATGCATTCAACCGTATGCCTCTCATAAGCAAAAAAAAGCAAAACGGTCCAGAAAATCTCGCCAATAATTATGAAAAATTAACTTTCTTCATAATAAGATAACTTTCGCGGTATAGCAGCGTCCGGGTTAAGCGGACATTAAAACCCAGGTGAAAATGATTTGGTTTGTTTTATGGGGTTTAACGTCCCAAAGAGACTCAAGCTATGAGAGACGCCGTAATCGAGGGCTCCGGAAATTTCGACCACCTGAGAATACTTAACGTGCACTCTCAATGCACACCATACAAGCGCCTTGCTTTTAGTCTCCATCGAAAAGCGGTATCAGTGTTACAGATACACATCTGTAAAATTACGAAGGACACTTAAGCTCGGCCTTTAAGGTATGATGCGATAGTGTAGGCTACCAGTCCACATATAAAGCAACGCTTTTACTAAACCGTGTACGAATGTGCCTGCGTGGCCAAGGGATAACGTGAATGCAAGGGTTTTGGCAGGCTGATTCTGATATCACCCTCCCATATGAAAGCAGAAGCCTGAGTTGGCGTCTCCTGCCAAACGTAACGTCAGTTAACCGAACGCCAAGTCGGTTCTCGACCATGTAAGCTGCCAGCTGCCACGCATTAGCGCCATGCTTGTGATTTTTCGCTCACAACGCCAACGCCGGGTTTTCGGTGAAGAGGGCTTTAACGCTATCGCGTTAAGATCGCTTCCAGAGTGATGACACCTAGAGGTCACGTGACCATGAATGACCAATAACGGTTTATCCACAGCATGTGTACACTCTATCCCCCCTCCGCAGTAGCACATGCTGCACGTGTTTTTCCAAACACGTTAACTTTTTATCACTTGCAACTTGTTTTTGTTGTGGCTGTATGAAGAAGGAAAAGAAAATACACGGGCCTGCTACTGGCTCTGTAGCTGAGCCACCTCCGCTGCCTCATGCGGACAGAAGAGAAAGAAAATAGGGAAGAAAAGGAAGAGGGAGAGAAAGACGCCCGCCGCAACAACAGCTGTCTTCCACCACCGAAGCGGTGGCGGGTGCAATGACGGCCTACAACAGATTCAGTGGCAGGCTACTCCCTGAGAGTACGCACTCTGAGTGGACCCCGTCGGGGTGGCGCAGTGGTTACGGCGCTCGACTACTGTTCCCAAGGACGCGGGATCGAATCCCGGCCTCGGCGGCAGCTTTTCGATGGAGGTGAAAAGCAAGGCGCCCGTGTGCTGTGCGATGTCAGTGCACGTTAAAGAACCCCAGGTGGTCGAAATTTCCGGAGTCCTCCACTACGGCGTCTCTCATAGCCTGAGTTGCTTTGGGACGTTAAACCCCACAAACCAAACCAAACCACTCTGAGTGGACTGTTCTGGTTATAAATGGAGTTTATCGCTTCACTGCTGCTGCTGGTAACTATTAATAAACGTTAATCAGACAGAGTGTTCTCGTGCTTTCCTTCAGTTACTCATTCCGTGTCCTAACCTTTTTCAACGAAACTTTCATTTCCTCATAGCTGAAATAGATGAAACATGTGAAATTATGAGCCACAGTGTTAGAGTGCAATACTAATATGCCAAGTATATCGTCATCCACTGCGCAGTTTGTGATGTCGGTGTTTCGAATTAGAGTCCATTTGATGTATATCGCGTATCTGTCAAGTATTTATGAGCAAAATTCGTCCCACGATATTAAGCGAGGTTAAACTTGCGCACCTGATCGTCCGACACTGGCCGTCTCACGGTGTCGGGTTATGCAAGCATGACTGAATGACTCTCGTGTTTATTAATCGATTGTCTTCCGAACGGACGCAACCGCGTGTGTTTCTGGCGCCCACGTAAGTCAACTAAGGATGAACGAGCTTTCTAAAAAATTTCATATGTAAGAAAACGTTGACGTGGTCGTTTGTGGAAAAGCTATTAGGTTCGTGTCAGATGTTAAGTAAGCCTATATAGAGGCTGTAATCACTTAAGGCTCCAAAATATAAAGTTTTTCACCACCACCACTACTTCATTTTACCTCCATCGAAACGCAGCCGCCGGCGGTCGGTGTTGAACTCGGGTACTCCAGCGCAGTAGCAGGGCATCTTAACCCCTGCAGCCCTGCGGTGGGGTAATTATTATTATGCTGTATCGCTCCCGATTGGTGGTCGCCGCATTAGTGTGATTGACGTGCGCACGCTGTAAACAACGTGTGAACAACATCAACCGCGAACGCTGCTGTAGGCCAAGTGGACATTAGACGTTCTACGCAGGGAGACCCTCGGGCGATGCCATCTCAGCGCAGCCTAACCTAGGCAATGGTCTACAAAATACAAATACAAAGGTTAGAAAAACTTCTATTTATTGAGTCGGCGCTTGTCTTGATTTTTCCTTTGTTCATCGTTTTCTTTAGCTGCTTTAAAGGGGTAGTTTGATTATTCGAGATTAACACCCCAAGGTGACTCAGTCTTGCGAGACGCCGTAGTGGAGTGGTCTGGTAATTACCACCACCTGGGGTTCAGGTGCACTTACCTCACACATTAGACGGGAACTTTTCTCAAGTTCAGCGCTCAAAGAGTCTTATACCCCTGTCAAACGCGCAAAATAAAGTGCACTTACGGCGAGTGTCACGAAAAGTGCACTCTACCGCTGCTAAACAGCGTAACATAAGTGCACTTGCCAAAGTGTGCACTCAGGTCGGAGTGCGTTCGCAAAACAGACTTCGAGGGCTGAGCGCGTAGCCTCGACGGCAGAAATTTCTTCGTCGCAAATGTATTATGTAATAAGATATGTATTCAAGTTGATTTTACGTGTTTTGTACATATTTTAATTTGATGAAATGTTTTATAATAGCGACGGGCAAAATATCAAATAACAGAAACGTGATGTAACCGCATATGCAACTTCCACATTATGAGTGGTGCGCCACTGCGGCTACGCCATTTTCAGTTAGGGGGCGGTTGTTATTGTTCATGGTGTTCGTTGATAAGGGGTCTATGAATCATGGCCCGGTGTCAAATTTTAAGCATTTTTTAAATGTTTTACTACTTTAAAAAGCAGTTCCTTGAACTCCGTGCTTGGAGGTTCCAATTTCTTTTTTAAAACATGTTTTTCAGTTGCTAGTTTCGTACCAACGAGTGCTTATGCAAGTGCACTTCGCTTTCCCGTTTAGCACTGCGCAGCGTAAAGTCTCTTTCAAGCTGCGAAGTGCACTCCGCGGAAGTGCACTTTAACTTGCACGCTTGACTGGGGTATTAGACAGCCGCCACTCTTCCTAGACTCTTAGCCCCAGCCGTCTGCGCGGTACCTGAAAAATGAATGCTTAGCTCATTGAGACCCACACAAATTTAGCAACACAATATTTTCAAGCTTTATTGCCGAGGGGAGCCGATTGGCAATTTCACGTCAACACAGCATGTTCTTTCCCCGTGGAAAACAGGAGCCAGGGGTCGCAGCCAGGCTTCTGAACTGTTACGCCGCTTAAGCATCAGTTTAGCACGAACTATTTATAAGCAGGAACTTTCGTGCTGCGAGCTTGCCTTGAATATTTTAAGTCGAGCACAAAATGGGAGAGAAGAGTTCGGCAACCCCCTGCTACTGGCTCATTGAAAATGCGTTTCTTTGGTTTCGTTAGTTTCGAAGTGCTTAAAAAGAGCAAGTTTGCAGGCATATGACACAAGACCTTGTCAAGATTGCAGCGCAAGTGGCTTTTAGCGTTTGCGCATGGTAACTCCTGAAGCGAGCCAAACAAAAGTCGTTAACTGTGTTCGCCATAGAATATTTTTCTACCCCAGAAAATGCAGTTAAAATATACAGTCAGGAATGCGACGACGAATTATTCACAAATGAGTGTAAACTCCAAAAAAGCACATAGCTCCCAGTCGAAAAAAACTACAGAACCATGTCAAAAATGCCACAAAATATTGTGTAGTTCTGTCGTAAACGTCAGATTTTTCTGTAGTTCTGTAGTACTTTTCTGCAGTTCTGTAGTTTTTCTGTAGTAGCTTTCTGTTGTCTGTAGTTCTGTCGCACTTTTCTGTTGTAACTACAGAAAGTTCTAATGTTACTATAGAAAGTTCTGTTGTCACAACAAGTTTTCTGTCAAAAACCGCACAGAAATTCTGTCGTAACAACAGAACTTTTTCTGTAGTTTTTTCGACTGGGCGAAGTTAAGTGGAAAAACTCAATTTAGGTAAAGAAGCTGACATGACTGCTTGCCAGAAAATTTACTCTACAACTAAATATATCCCACACTGACCTCTTCACTCGGTGGAACAGCGACATAGAGAAGCTCTCTGCAGAACTTGTGAGATATTGCGGTCCTTCACAGCAGCGGTAATTCGAATAAAATAAATAATTTCCCTAGCTCTAGATATTGCTGCCTGCACGCTCGACGAGAAGATGTGAATTGTATTTAGCGTTATATTGTTATACCCAGTTCTGCTATGTCCGATCTTTCTGTGTTTTGTCCCGCACGCAGTGTACCGACAGCAAAAATGTCACTTACAGCGTTCTTTTCTTTGTGGAACAAGAACAAGTCCTTCGACAACTTCGCACACAAGGCGCCTATGCATACTAACAATACAATCATGAGCAGCGCAGGAACAGAGCACACGTCAGGATGAGAGGCGTCAACAGTCCTCGATTGCGCTATTCCTTGCACCATTCTTCACCGACACATCGTTGGTTATAACAGTTCCGCGTATACGATAGCCGGTACATATGTACAGCACAAGAGTCTGGCCTTCACCGCCCGTCCGTCCTGGGTCGCGATGATCTCGCTGGGGCGAACTCTCAGGTTAACAGGCAGCCAGCTAACCAGCCCTCATGGGCGCGCACTGACGGCGTGACGTGGTCTTGGGTCGTCCGCACCGCGGGCGTCTACAACAGCAGGCGACGTACAACAAGGCTTGACTTATTTGGCCCCGCGCTGGGGAAGGCCTCCCAACATTCGGGAAGACTGAGGCACGTTCATGGAAGACTGTAATGGCGGCCACCCGGCAACGGTCGATGCCTCCCGTGGCGAGGTGAGACGGACAGGAGAAAGGCGCGCACAACTTGTTGACTGCGCCATCTCGCCTCACTAGAAACCCCCATAGGGAGGTCGGAAACGAAATGGCTGCTGTCTCGCAAGAAACCGCAGCGCGTCAAGTATCTAGCGCTATGTAGTGTGTAGCGGCGAATATATCGTGGCAGAAGAAACTAAGAGCACAAATAAATCACTTGGCACTTAGTTACTCACTGTCCTTTGCTGCCGTTACGTAGTTGAAACGATGCAGAAGACGTAAGTAGCACCTTAAGAAATGGACGCTGAATTCTGATTCAAAATAATACGGGGCCAATGATCAATAAACAGTCGTCATCCCCGAGAGCATATGCCCTACCTATGTTAATCCGACGGGAAAGGAAGCTGCGCACGTTTTTCTCAAGTGCACACATGCTTTGCCCTGATAATAAGACCTAGCACGTCTGAACACTTAACGTATAAAGAAAGAATATAATCTCAAGTGCATTGGTTAAAGTTGTCAATCTCACACAGTACAAACTCCAGGCATGGAAGCTCTTTCAGCATTCGACTATCTGCTGTTACAGGCGTGTGTAATTACGAGTGAAACTGATGCAGGTGTTCATGTGGAACGGACGAAATGCATTTGGACCTCTTCGAGGAATGAAATGAAAACTTTAGAACGGTTTTGTTACTAACAAAACACCTCGAGCAACGAACTTCTGCGCCTTTCTTCTGTCCGTGACTTTCACCGTCAGTGTCCCCGCCTGGGCTCTCGGGGGCTAACCGTTCCGGGATCGCCGCATCCCGCTCTCTCTTCACGTGGCGGGCAGTTGGTCGTCATCGACGCAGGCCGGACCTGCAAGTGCCAGTTCCCGGCCATCGACGGTCGCGTCTCGAATGCAGCCGACGAAGCCGAGGTAGAGCGACGCTGGTAGCCCAGGCGGAAGCTTGGGACAACCACCCAGCCAAAGCAGGCCGTCTGTGTTCAGCTGCGTCGCTCCGGGAGCCGCGCTGGCGCTGAGGGGCTTAGCTCCGTCCACAACAAGTGTCGCCAGGCGACCCTGGCGTTGTAGCCGCGCCGTGTGCCATTGGCCGTCGTCCAGGCGGGCCTCGGACCACAGTTCCTGTCGCCTGGCACCGAGATCGTAGGAGACTAGCAGCCGTCCCTGGTCCAATGCCAGCGCCATGTGGTCACCACGACCACCTGTCCATAGTAGCAAGCCTCGGGGCTCCCGTGTACGGAAGCGAACTTCTACTTCATTCTCCGGAGCACCCCTGCAAGGCGCATCCACATATCGTATTACACGCGTCGTTTTGCAAAACAATGCGGAGCCCACCATTTAGCACAGAACGTCTTCTAGATGCCGTAAAGCCTTTAATGATCATGGGCATCTTAGGCTACAAAGTACATCTTCAAGACGTTTTTGAGACTTTTGTACAAGACACCTTAGGCAAATTGTGTTGAAATTCTCCTACGAAGGACTCTCATGTCTTAGAAGTATCCAAGACGTTCGGAAGTAGTATTAGCAAGTTGTCTTCAAGACATCCGGCTTCAGATTTGCGGGCTTCCTAACAAGACTGCAACTTGACTACATTGCTGCATATAAAGCTTCAGCGCAATATTTACACTGAAGAGGGAAAATTTATGATCCATTGGCCATCAGAAATGAAGCTAGAAGAAAACTCAATGCGTATGTGACCGACATGTACTGTACATACATAGATAAGCGCATGGGATAGGAATCTTTTGCTGTCGGAGACAAGGCTCTGCCCACTAACCACCAGTAAAACCACTGGAAGGCTGTGCGCGAAAGCTCTCAGGATAAACGATCCATATTATAGATATCCTAACTAACCCATAATACGAATTCGGGACGTTTACGAGTTGTTTTGCCAAAATATGCAGCACATTTTTACATATTTTGTTGCATGTTGTAGCAATCGCCCACTTCCGTTAATGCACCCATTTTTAATCTAAAAGATGCCATGCAATATAGCACAAATCTTAGAAGACTATTCTATACGTATACTAAGACATTTTTCACTCAACATCAATCCTTCCATGAAAAATAAAAGGCATCTTGGCGAAATAGAAATATATCTTATATAAGGCTCAACTAATCCTTGAGACGGTTACTGAATGCTTATAAGGCAACCTAGAAATACACAGTGTAAGACACCTGGCTTAACGCTTTCAAGACAATTACCCACATCTTGAGATACTATTTAGTCACCTTCAAGCTCAACTAATGCTCCAAAGTTTTCAGCTTCAAGATATTTTGCAAGGCTTCTTGTGAAATGCCCAACAAATTGAGATTTCTGCGAATGGACAGTCTACGCATGCATGACAATCATATCCCTGCAGTTCATTTTGTCTGTCCCCAAAAGTGCACCACACTTCTTGCCGGATCACTGACTGAGCGAAGTGCGTCCTTGAAACAAAGATCAAACTCGAATTAAAATAATAATAATAATAGCTAAACAAAACGTGCACAAGAGTAGCATTTAATCAACATAAAGTGAGACAATATCAATTGCAACTCCTTCTTTACATCAGTAAAGACTGCAGTAATTATTTTGGAGTTGTTCTACTTTATTACTCGCTGAGCTTTCACTTTCTTCTCTCTTCTTTTTAAACACATTTGCTTTCTTTTTCTCTTTTTATGTCTACTGTCATAATCACTTTTATCATTAATCAATTTTTCACTGATCGTTACATTCACCTGTCAACTATCACTTTCTTCCCAAATCCGTTTATTATTAATCATTTACCCACTTTACTGTTAACCATTCACCTTCACTTTTTTATCATTTTTGCTCTCGACTTTCACCACCGGGATCAACCAGTCCTCCTTCAATGGCCCTGCAGAAATCTGCTTGCCCTGCTGCTGTATTACTGCGCTTATCGCGACGTTCAGTATTTTATGCCGGCATTAGCCTCGGCAAAGCGCTGACACTAGTCTCCCCGACTCTCCGAACGGTCATTTTGCCTGCCTAGCTCTTGCGTTTTAGAGAATTAGCTCTATTGCTCACTTATGTCAAAATCGCGTTATTCCGCGAATCGTAAAAAAAAAAAAAAAAAAAAAAAAAAAACGGCGGTCGCTATCGAAACTGCGCAAAGCCATCGCATAGGAACAGGGCGTACCACGCGAAGGAAAGGGGCAGTATCTGCCACACTTCTAGGTGAATACCTGACCGCGCCGTGGGGGAAGGAAAGAAGGTGGCATTGAAAGTGGACAGATGTAGTGGGGCTTATGAAATAGTTTGGACCACCTGGGGATCGTACTTTAACTTCGACTAAGATCGCACAATAAACGCACGCCTTTGCGCTTCACCATCGAAGCGCGGCTGAAGCTGCATTGCAGGTTAAAGATCGCCAGGTTATGGTCGATCACACGTATGCCTCTCCGATTCTCACATACATATAACTGCTTGAAAACTACAGGCTGTCTCGCCGTACTATACCAACCCCTTATCTCACCCTGTCGCCCCAAGAGGCAGCAACTTACCGCCGCCTACAAATAGCTTTCTTTCACCATCTCTCCTAAACCTCTGGTACCCGTCCCTTTATTCCTCTGACTGCCCCATTGCGGTGATCGGGCAACGCTCTACCACATGGTTTGGGAGTGCCAGGTTTCCCTTTCGCTTTGTCCATTCCCTCACCGCTGCATAGAAGATTGGGAGGCCGCCCTGCGGGGCCCCTGCCCGTAGCGTCAGCAATGGCTGACTCGCCACGCTGTTACTGCAGCCTCGGCCAAAGGGACCCTGTACTAAGGGTCCACCCACTGACTGAATAAAATAAAGATCTTTTGTCCCCTCCTCCTCCTCCATACCCAGGTGGTCAAAGTTATTCCTGAGCCTTCCAATATGGCAGCTCTTTCTCTCTTCTTTCACTTTCTCCTTCCTCCCTTTTCTACTTTCACTTCTTTCCACCCAGAAGTGTGACAGATACTACGTCTTCCTTTTCCACTCGACCAATTTACCATTTGGTAAGACGCCCGACTACTGTGCCGGAGTTCCCGGGTTCGAACCCGACCGCGGCGGCTGCGTTTCGATGGAGTCGAAACGAAGTGGCGTCCGTGTGCTGAGCGATGTCAGCGCACGTTAAATATCCCCAGGTGGTCGAAATTTTTCCGTAGCCCTCCACTACGGTTCCTCTTTCTCGCTTTCCACTTTCATTCCCACCTTCCTCCCTTCCCTTACGGCGCGGTTCGGGTGTCCACAGAGCAAGTGTGACAGTTACTGCGCCTTTCCCTTCCTGTGAACCAATTTAACTTTATTTATAATAAACATAAAACCCGCGGCAGTTTTCACACGAGGCTGTACTCGTAATCGTTACAGCGTGAAAGAAAGTGATAAAATAAAAATGGAAACCGGCATTGTGCCTTACATCAACTGACAACGCTCGACATTTAGTTGAGCAGCTAGTTTTTCCAGCCGCACCCTCCCGAACTGCTGTTTATGCCTGCCCACTCACGTCAACCCTACTAGGACCTCTGCACGGACCAACACTAAATATTGGTGGTGTTTCTCCCTACACCTTGAGCGTATACGCCCAAAGCATGAGCCACCATTTTGTTCGCGGAGAAAACGAAGAGGCAATGACAAGCTTGCGCATGATAAATGCTAAAAGCATACACATTGGATAGTTTTTTCGAGCATTACCTTCCAAATACTTTATCATTACATTAAGACACCTTCTCCAGACATCTACAAGACGTCTAAGCCTCATTTTCATGTGGAATGTGCGCTCGGGCAGATTAAATAGCTTATTGTGTGTAAATTGGAATCACGCTCGGGTAATAATAATAATTGGTTCACAGGACTGTGGACACCTGTCACAGGTACTGTCACAGGTACTGTGGACACCTGAACCGGGCTGCAAGGGAAGCAAGGAAGGTAGGAGTGATAATGGAAAGACAGAAATGGGTGCCGTAGTGGAGGTCTCAGGAGTAATGTCGACCACTTGGAGATCTTTAACATCCACTGAGAGCTTCGGGCTCTCTGTGCCGACGTGGGAGCTGCCCTCTACACCTGGAGCCTAGCCGAGTGTCCTTCAGGACCCCTACAGTGTGAAATAAAGTTTTACCAAACCAAACCAAACTTCGCTTCGCCTCCATCGAAACGCAGCCGCCAGCGGTCGGGATCGAGCCCGGGAGCTCCGGCGCAGTAATCGGGTGTCTTAGCACTGCCCCTCCGCGGCGGGGCGAAAAACCCTAGGTTAAATGCTATATTCTGCTAGGTGAATGCTTGATTCCCACTAAGGCCTAAAAACTAAACTCAAAAGTAATAGCTAACAGCCCCAAAAGTAACTTACATAGCAGTCAGTCACTTTTAATAGTAAACCGTCTTCTACAGCTCATGTCACGTCGGGGGTGCCGCAAGGCTCCATATTAGGACCACTCTTATTTATCATATATATAAATGACGTCACTTAAGTAACCAGAGACACAGCAGTGAAAATATGCCTATATGCAGATGACTGCATTCTCTACTCTAACATTTGTACTCGTCATGATCAAGAAGTGCTCAATAACGTATTTTCATCGATTTCAGACTGGAGTAAAACATGGCAGATGAACATCAATTTCAATAAAACTGTTGCAATGTCCTTTACTAACAAGAAGCAGCCTCTCAAATTCACGTATAGCAGTCAGGGGGTACAATTTAACCCACGTTAACGAATTCAAATACCTAGGCATTACCTTCACGATTAACCTCAGCTGGCACAATCATATCGATCGTATCTGCTCCAAGGCGCTGCAAAGACTTGGATGCCTGAAACGCACTCTAAAACACGGCACTAAACAATGCAAGCTGACCGCTTATAAAACACTTATCAGACCTATTCTCGAGTATGCATCCCCAGTGTGGTCGCCTCCATTTCATAAACGACATCACTAAAATAGAATCTGTTCAAAGAAAGGCCATCAGATTAATTTACAGCCGCTACGACGGCATGTTTTCACCGTCATCTCAAGCGCGCGCATTATCACTAGAGCCACTGTCGTTCCGTCGCACGTGTGACCGTCTAATCATGCTGCATAAAATTGTACACGGATCAACTAACATTGAAACGCCTATCACATTGATCGCACCCACAGCACAGGTTACCCAACGGGCTCACCCACTGAACATAGTTTCACTCCATTTTTAGATTGCTTTAAGTTTTCTTTTTTTCCACAGACGATTGAATTATGGAATAACTTAAATGGTTCTCTGCGTTTACTGCCAACTAACCAGTTTCAGAAAGAACTGCCTAATCATGTTACCTGATATTGTATTGAAATGCTGTATAACCCACTCCTGCTATGTCTCTAATTTGTATGTCTCATGTCTCATGTCTCTGCTATGTATCAGTATTTGTAAATAAATAAATAAATAAATAAATAAATAAATAAATAAATAAATAAATAAATAAATAAAATAATGTTTTCAGTTGTCGCGGTGGGTGAAGGGATGAGAGCAACGCACATTTTTCGCTCTGTCGCTCGCCGCTGAGTTCGCTCAATCGCTTGCATGTGAATTGGCCTTAAGATGAGTGCAGGGTTCGTATTGTGTGTATCATTCAAATTGCTTATAGAAATACCGTTGTGTGTCTTGTGGTAAAAATAAAATACATGACAAATATCAGCAATCAGAAATTAAGATTGATGCCCGTGTTTGCGAAATGGTACGAAAGGAAACCCAGGCCCACTGAAGTGACCTATTACCACTATAGCGTCAAGACTTCTCAAATATTTCTTCTCGCTAAGGACAGCCTAATGTCATCGAATGCCATCATTATCTGCCTTATCTCCCATACATAACCTCACATGACTACAATTAATTATTATTATTTGTCTTTCTAAACATCACAGTGCTCACTCAGCCGGTCAACAAGTTTCGATCTGTTCCACGGCGGCCGTGTGTCGGTGGAGGCGAAATGAAGAGGCGTCCGTGTGATGTGCGATGTCAGCGCACGTTAAATATCACCAGGTGGTCGTAATTACTCAGATGACCTCAAGTATACGCCGTCTGTCATAACCGGAGTTGTTTTGGAAGGACAAATCATAAACCATTTCCCTCCTGACGTTCTATTAAAAGTTTCATAACAAACTATGTATTATAGCAGCCAATGGAAGCAGGTTTCGGCTTTTGTCTTTTGTATGTTGGTAGTCCTCTTTAGTCGTGTGTCGGTTTCATGCTGTAGCGCGCGAAATTTTCAAAATGAAGTTTTTCGCTGGACAAAGTGCCGAAAAAGCAGTATAGAAGGTGAAGCAGCTCCTGCTGGAATGCTGATCGCCTCTAATTACCGCGCCGACGTCCAAAGCACGTCCACGTTGTGCCCATGCGATTTATTTCGTCATGTTGCATAAAATGAAACCGTAGCGGGCGTTGGTGACAGGCACCACTTTTTTTCCTACGAGGGAGGTAATTTAGTAACGCAGATGATACTAAGAATAATGCTTTGTTGTTTCCCTTTTACGGTTTGATGTAGGCCGTTCACTTGCTCCACTACAGCGCGACATTAGCATGCTCTTACATGTACTAATGCCAATGCTTGATACTGTCAGCCGCTGAATAGTAGAAGGGTGCACTAAAACTCGGAGTAGCTGAAAACTAGCTACGTTTTATTCACTTTTCAAGGACTACGAATTACTGACCGACTATCACGATGGTAACACGAACAATGGTAACAAAAGGCAGTTATTGAAACGACCACTTGGGGAAACAGGTTTCCAAGCGACTTGTTCTTCCAATTCCACCCCTCAATTCAGGAACAAGAAGACAGAAAGAAAAATAGCAAAAATATACAGGACAGCAAAAGATATACACGCGCACGCGTAAAGGAGACTACCATATGCGGTCCTGTTCTTTCCCACTGTTTCTTGAAGATCCTTGCATTAACCAGCTCAAATAGTTGCAGCTGTCTTTCATCCCACTTGTACATAGAAGAGTCGCAAGACTACGACGTGGTTGCATTTAATACTAGTTATGCTTCAAGAAATCATTCGGGAAAACAGCACCGCGGAGATTTGACATCTTTTATATTCACTCACCCCAATGGTTCTTCGTCTTCGCCAGGTTCCCTGTAACAAGAAAGAAAAAGGATACGGCGAAGTTAATGGACATGCAGAATAAGGAGAGACTGGCACATCCTTTTAGCGTTACCCCCTTCCTGAGTGCAGGGAAGCAAACCAGTTCCTTCTTCCAGTTAACCTCCCCACCTTTCCTCTTACCCCTCTTCTCCTCATCTCTCTTACGATACACGACAAATTCTCATTCGCGTGAAACCATAATAAAACATAAGACATTACAAATAATCTTTAAAATTTTCGCATTCCTGATTCCGGCCATGCAGGAAAGCCGTATACATATTTTTGCGGGAGGCTGGTGGCTGGCCGAAGAATGGAATCGTAAATTTCAGAAATACGGGAAATGGCTGGAGGCAGTTGCATTCAGCCTCATGTTCTCGGCTTGCTGGCCCATAATGAAATGGCCCATAATGAAATGAAACGTAATGAAACTATGCGATAAGTCACACAAGGTGGTGGAGTCTTTTTGATGCACGAAAAAAATCTCACGAAAAAAATGCAAGTTGCGAGCCGCGCGCACGCACGCACGCACGCACGCACGCACGCACACACACACACACACACACACACACACACACACACACACACACACACACACACACACACACACACACACACACACACACACACACACACACACACACACACACACACACACACACACACACACACACACACACACACACACACACACACACACACACACACACACACACACACACACACACACACACACACACACACACACACACACACACACACACACACACACACACACACACACACACACACTTAGGTAGCCTGCTTACAAGTTTCGTCTCCATATTTCTGAGCGTTCGCTAAGCTGCGCTGAACAGCTTTCGTCGTCTTAGGCTAGCCTGTTCGTTAAAGTGCAGTAAGCTTCTGTTTATGTGCTTGAATTGTTTATTCGTCTTGCTCTGCGCATTTTACTCGTGCGCGCACGCTTAGCGCTCTATTCACGTCTATGCCATCCAAATGAGCGTTTTTCATTACTATTTCAGCTTACTCTCGTCACTCCCGCGCAATATCAGTGAAAACTGAGCGAATACACTTTAATCATTTGTATTTATCGGACATATGGTGCCGACAATGCCCAGATATTATGCTTAACAAGACGACAAACGGAGAAGGCTGGGCCAAACAGCGACAGATATGTTTCGACAGTAATTAAGCGCCGCCCTTTGATCGAGGGTCGTACCTGGAGCCATGCCTGAAGTGCAGGAATGAGGTTCCCCTGAAGGCGACGGGCTTCCTTTGGGCCTCGTCGAAGGCGAGCTCGCACAGGGGTCCGCCGAAGCGAGCGGGGCAGAGGCACGAGTGCGCGGCCAGTTGCGGCAGGCAGATCCCACCGTTGAGGCAGGGTCCCCCCGCCGCCCCTCCGCCCAGGCACGGGGGCCCTCGGTGCTCGGAGACGCGCTCCGACGCGGCCGCGCGGCCCACTAGGTCGGTCCAGGCGTCTCCGTTGAGCACCAGACGCTGCAGAGCCCCGTCCAGGCCGGGCGAGCGGGGTCCCGCGTCGGCGCTCATCGCGGCCTCCGGCGGCAGCCCGCCGAGGAACAACGGCTGCTCCAGGTTTAGTTCGCTCAGCGGGCCCTGGGAAGGCGGCGAGCAAAGCAGTACACGTTAAGCCACAAGGCCTAGCTCCGCCATTTTATTTCTGCTTGCGCAGTCCGAACGATGATGTTAAGGTGATCAGAATAGGACACAACTGAATAAAAAACAGTTCATGGCAATGCCCGATGATTGTAAGGTAATGTATTGTTCCGCTTACCAATCGCAGCATTTGACAAAGTTAACACCTGAATGCTCCACTTTATTACAATAGGCATGGAAGTGAAAAAAATATGCCTACAATATCGTGTTGCAGTTGCGTTCTTGTTTAGGTAACAAGAGGGGCTCTAATAACGCACTGTTTTCGTATTTCGGAGTATTTCTGCGAGGTAGTCACAAAAGTTGAGCTTTACACAAGGCTTAAGTTGTAACTAGGTCTCTTGTGCACGTTTTAATAGAACCGAAAGTAATTACGAATTATTTTAAGTGAAGTAGAAAACACGCAAAGTAGATGTTTTACACGAGACCCTGTGTCCAACGTATTCACCAAGAGTTTTACACACTGACCAATATAAAGTGGCTCGCTAAAATTTCTCTCTTTGTTAGCCAGACTATTCCAACAGAAGAGAGATGCGTCTTTTTGGTAATTGTTATGAAGCGCTGTTTTTTGCTGAAGGCATTCGAGAAAATATGTGAACAGAATTGTGCCCCTCTGTGCAGATTTTAAATCTTGCAAGCTGACTACGGACTGTTTAGTGTCTCGGTGTCGTGTGTGACAAGTTGTTTCTTGATGGTCATAGTAGTTATTCAGTTATGAGTGATTTCTGTTTTTATTTGAAAATTCCTAACTTAAAACAATCGTTAAACCTAAATTTAAAGATTTTAAATACTGGAAGGTTTAGTGTCTGCTTTAATATTTGATACCTGTGTTTAATATCTGTCTTTCAGCAATATGCTCCATTATTAGACGAAAAAGAAGCAAAGACAGTTTGTGCTGACCATATGACCTCAGCATAGCCGTTTGCTGACTTAACTAATATCCAGTCCAGTGTGCAATACTTTTCGAAAGCATTTGACAGAATTAAAATTCCTATTAAAACTCGGCAGACTAAATATTGATCCTTTGGTTTTAAATTGGATTCGAGAGTTTTTTTCTAACCGCATGCAGTATGTTACCACTAATGACAGTGACTCTTCTGAGGTACCAATCAGTTCAGGGGTACCTCAAGGATCCGTTTTAGCACCGTTACTCTTCTTAATTTACATCAATGACTTTCCTAATCAAATTTCAAGTTCAATCTGTTTATTTTCTGACGATTGTGTCATATACCGTAATATGAAGAGCAGTAACGATACAATAACACTCCAGCATGGTCTCAATAACATTGAAAACTGGTGCGCAATTTGGCTAATGGAACAATACACTTAAAAATGTAAAACAATGAGATTCTCTAGAAATCAGTCAACCTGCTTCACTTACGTACTTAATAATGCTCCACTTGACCAGGTTATTTCATACAAATATCTTGGCATGCATATCACTAACATTCTCACATGGAATCAACACATTGCATACATTGCATCGAAAGCTAAGTGCGTTCTTCTGTATCTCAAACGTAACTTTTCCCTAGCTCCAGCACCTCTAAAAAAAAAAACAACTCTACCTAACAAATTTCAGGCTTATCCTCAAATATGCATGCTCATTATGGGACCCAGGATATGCCACTCTAATAAAACTCCTTGAAAGCGTACCAAATCGTTCTGTCCGATTTATTCTTAACCGTTATAATCGTACTGCTAGCGTTACTAATATAAAAAAATGCACTTAACCTTCCCCTTCTTTCTTCCCGTAGACAACTATCACGTCTTTCCCTCTTTCACAAAATCTATTATCATAACCAGATACTTAAGTCACGGTTCATTACACCAGCAGCTTATATCTCCCCCTGAGTGCATCATCGTTTCAAAGTTCATGTACCTTCGCAGCGCACAGTCGCCTACTCATATTCATTCGTGCCAAGGACTTGTCACGAGTGGAACCACCTGCCTGCGTCTTTAGTTACTATCACCCACACAGATCATTTTCGCAAAGTACTAGCAAATATTTTAGAAACTGAGTTTATTCCTATATTAAAACTGTTTTGTTAGTTTTTGTTCCTTACTTCCTTTTCCTTCCCGTACTGTGAGTTATCCGTTTTTGTTTAGCTATTTTGTTGAGTTGCCATTGTACTCATTTGTGTCTATTTTGCCGATTCAGTTATGTTCTTCACCTTGTTTGTATTTCATATAAATAATGATGGTGTAAAATCTCCTCCACTCTATAACGCTTCTTGTAAGCCCTGAGGGTACAAATAAATCACCAAAAATGTGATCCCTCAGGTTAACTTGAATTCGGAGTTCTACTTCAGTATTAATATGTTAGACTTGGATATAGGCCGCACAGCCAAAGCTCAAAACATCTGCACAGGAAAATGCGAGGACTGGCAATCAGATATTCATCCAGTCACAACAAAGTTCATGCTTTTTGTGGTCTAAGATGCTGAAAAACAGGATCGTTACTGATCACTCATTGAGCGAATAGTGGAGCTTGGGGGCGCGCGATTAGAGGTACTGTGACACCGTTTGTCTTGAAAGCACACGCATGGCTAAACCCACTGCAGCGTAGGGAAAGAAGGAACACTCGCGTAGCTTCAGTTGTCTGTGCATTTCTCGTGTGCACCAAACAACGGAGTCGCCGCTGTCTGCGCTCTCAGCAAGCAAGAGAACAACAACATAGAGGAGAACAGCAGAGTATTAAGCGAACATATCAAAATAACGGCTTGAGGGGCTAGTTGGTGCTGCATCGTATTCAGAAATGTGGCGCAACAAACGCAAACACAAGATACACAACACACACGCACACTACCAACTGTAATAAGAATCTGAAAACACTTCCTCTTCACCACTCTTCCTCTTCTACACTTAGCTACATCTCATCCTCCTCTTCTTCTCATCTTCCTCTTCTTTGCCAAGGGGATAGTGGCACTTTCTTCCTCGCAGACCATAAACATCGTCCAAACATGGCAGTCACCAATCTCATCTTCCTCTTCTTCTCTTCTTCCTCTTCTTTGCCAAGGAGATGGTGGCACTTTCTTCCTCGCATACCATAAACATCGTCCAAACATGGCAGTCACAAATTCTACACTGTCTTGTTACTCCACACCTCTGCGAGGAAGAAAGTGCCACAATCCTCTTGGCAAAGAAGAGGAAGATGAGAAGAAGAGGAAGATGAGATGTACCTGAGTGTAGAAGAGGAGGAGTGGTGAAGAGGAAGTGTTTTCAGATTCTTACTACAGTTGGCAGTGTGCGCGTGTGTTGTGTATCTTCTCTTGTGTTTGTGTTCGTTGCGCCACATTTCTGAATACGAAGCGAACATATACTTACGCTCGATTCTCCGTGTACCGTAGGGCCGTTATCGAGCTGCAGGGAGCCTTCTCTCCGAGTCCGTGTGACGCGCACAACGTGCCACTCGTTCAGCGTCACTTCGTTCGGAGAACTGTGGGAAGAGACGACACCAGATGCGAGGTACAGACCCAGGGCAACTCGATCCTGGCTTTCGCCATTTCCTTCTTGCGAGTTTCGCATGCGTTTATTGTTTGAAAAGATAAGATTTTTGAACCAACATTTGTGCACTGCTTACGCTGTATAGCAGCAGCAGCAGCCCCAGCACACACACAGACAGTCTGAGCAATGCTGCCGAGGAGCCAAACGGCGTTAATACATGAACTGGGATCATTCAAGCCATACTACATCTAAACAGGCTGAGCGACAGAAGACACTTCGAAGCGGACCGGTCGAAAGTAGCGACTACACATATATGTAGCGGTACATTTCAGCATGCGTTTATTACCACTTAAAAAAAAAACAATTATTTAAAATTAATTCTGAACCAAATTTAGCCGGCCGTTTTTTCTTTATTATAAGAATGCATATCAGTTTCTTTTTGCAATGGCGACTGCACCTTTCTTCAAGGTATGCAGATTTATGAATGCTGGTTATAAGAGAAACGATACAAGTCTGATTATGCTCGTCATTTGCTGGAATCATTCTCATTGTGTAGTGGCGAATGCTTGTTTGGTTTCTACATTTCACTCGCTTGACCAGTTTGCTGTCTCGGAAGTACAACGGCCAGTACATTGGAGCTTGCTCTCAGGAGCGCAAAATCGGCTGTTTTGCAGTTACGTATGGTCATTGAGCCTGGATATAAACAGCAGTAGCCTTTTGTACACTTAAATATGACACGCGCATTTGACTTGAACGACAAGAATAATAGACTGCATGTTTTATCAGTGTTATAGCTCATAGCGCATATTGGTGCTCGAAAACGCCATGTACCCGTGTGGGACTTTCCTCACCAAGATAGTCCGACCGAAACGTTAACAGGGTTAAGATTAATTTTGTGTTTGCACTGATGATCAGGTTGACGGTGAAGGTGATTGATAACATAGAAATTAGCAGCAGAACATTCGCTGTTTACGTGCTTTCGCCATGGTAGTAAAGATTACTTTTAAGAAAAATCTGCACGGTTTTCGATTTTATGCAATACAAATAAACCTGAGGCAAATGCATACTTACACAAGCAGCACAGATCCACTGATGCATGAAAAAAGAGTTGAAGACAATTTTAATGCAAGTATCCTGTTGCTGTAGCATGTTGTTACTATTATTAATGACATATTTCATAGAAAAAACTTTGGTACTTTATCATTACCACTTAGACAAATAAAACGAGCACACTGATACACCTGATCACAAGTGTGTTATTACATGTGTTTAATCAAGACAACCTTACTGTAGCATAAATTCGCTTAGCGATGGGTTCGAAGTTTACTTGTAAATGTGCTTATAGTGGACCGAATCCTTTTTACCATTCGCGCTAAGTAAGTGAAGGCTCTTGGAAAGCTAGGTCCCAATGATTAATATGTAATTAAAAAAAAAACGGACTTGTTTATGCACATTAAATAAAAAATGAATACTGGTGAATGAAAGCCACCATCTATTTCACATTCGACGGGCACCTCAGCCATGCAGGGAGGGAGGAGGAGAGGGGGGAGTAAGAAAGTTGGGGGTGAAAAAAGAAGAAGGGCAAGAGAGTGCAATAGAATGCTCAATATTAAACCTGACTGCCTGAGCTTTTTAGTGAGCCCTGACCTCAGATTGCAGCCGTGCATCTTTAGCACGTATTAGTTTCTTGTATGTGCACCATAGATGACATGCAAGTTCTCCCTGGCATGCAATTTTTCACGTCTCTTCTCTGCTGCAGCATTTATGAAACGGATTACAGTGACAAACTGCACAGTAACTCGCACCTCAGGCCTAGAGAGCAAGTAAGCGCTGCAGCTGGTTACGACAAAAGGAGCTTTCGGTGCGGAACAAACTGCTTGCTTCTTTTCGCCTTTTCTTTGAGCATATTAGAGATCCAGACAAAAATGCATAAAGCATCTGTAATGAAGCAGTGAAACCCAGAAAAATTGCAGAATGCTGGACAACAGAGCTTCCCTGGTATAGCCGCGCGGCAGTGGGAGAGCAGCCGCAACTATGCACCTTAAAATTTGTAAATATACAAGCAAAGTCAAGAGGACAAAACGTTGTAGGGTATTCGAGCTGATTACGTGTGGCCTACGCCAGCAGCACGCGACGACAGTGCGCGATACTCACGAAACATTGGCGGCGCCGGAGCCCAAGTCGTAGCGGAACTGGACGCGTCCGGCTTCGAGTCGCAGAGCAAGAAAGTCTCCCCTGCCGGAGGCGCCTCCCCCGTTGTAGAGAAGAAGGCCCTGCGCATACGTACATGAGCGAAAGGAAATTTATGTAGTTACGGTCCATGATGGAAACTGTGCTTTATATATGCGTTGACTCAAGTCACAATAAAAACCTCAAAGCCCTGCTACATATTTTTTTTTTTTTGCGCAGCAGGAAGATGGAGTATTCGCGTTTTCTCCATGTAACGAGTAGCGCGAAGGAGCCAGGGACGCAGTAACATGGCTATAGACCTAATGCGGCTCCTAAATGTCTCCGAATTTCAGCCTTCGACATAGGCAGCGAGAGTGTACGCAACAGCATAACGATGCCGCGAATGCGGACGCTGTATCATGACTGCGCTATAGCTTTGCGAATAATGTTGGGTTTGACTGACGCCTTCGCACTTTCACGGCATATCAGGCTGCTGCGCGGAGTGCAAGAACCGACGCGTACTTACTCTGGCAAGCAACTGCTCGCATATGCAAGTCTAGAGGAGGCCGTTCCTTTAGCAAATTAGTTTTACCCTCCCCAAGTCAGAGTGTTGAGCGTCTGCTTTTGCGTTCAGTGCGATATCCCCCCGACAGCCTTATCCTGGGCAACTTAGCCGTTATGAATTGGTGTGGCTTGCTGTGCACTCGTTCTCAGCATTACAGGTCGAACTTCAGGAAGCTGCGCATGGACTGTCACGCCTCTTGCGCTCAACGATGAAGACCGCATGGATTCATTTAGACCTCACGACGATCCTAATCTTCCCCGGCATAAGAGCGACTTTAGCGTCTTCGCCTCCATCGAAAGACGGCTGCTATGGATGGAATTACATTATATACACGCGTACTCACCATTAATTAATCGTTTGTGAGTGTACTTTCAGGGTAGACATACGTACTCAGGGATCATCCTTTCTCCAAGGACGATGCAAGAGTGGAACAGGTTGCCTCTTTATAAAATATCCTCAAGCGGCCTTTCCCTATCAACACAACCTAGAAATTTGAGAATCTGTCTTTTCAAATGATTCTGGACTCTGTGACCTAATTTTGTTTTGCGTGTTGCTCCAGCTATTGTGTTAAGTCGACGACGGGTAACAGACTGCAAGATGTCATACGTGCTCCGTTGTTTAAGCCCCCACCCATACAATAAGGAGTGTAATGACGCTGTAAGTATCTGAATCGAGATCAAGTCAAAGCTTCAATTCTCCGCAAATAAAGCTGCTAGCAGGAACTTATCAATTACAATGCAGAAATCAATTCGTCAACAGAAATGAAAACAAAAAGTAGGGCCTTGCTCATTGCTAGTGCAAGAAACTAATAAACGAAATGTAATAAGGAGTGAAGGTACGTAAAGAATGAATAAGCGATATCTAAATAGCAAATGTGTACCTGGGGCGACCTGGTCAGGAACCACAGCTCGAGGGAGAATGCCTGTCCCACGTTGTGCAGGCGTGGAAGCTCGAGGTACCCGTCGCCGGAGAAGTCGGGCACGGTGGCTCGACCCTCGCACAGGCGTCCGCTGCGTCCCGCCGGGCACCGACACGAGAAGGCGCCTCCTCCGGCGGCGCCCCCACCCCGAACAAGGCATGAGGCCCCCGAGCCGCACGGGTCCGGGTCGCAGGCACGGCGACGGGCACGCTCGCACTGCGTCCCCTACACACCGGTACGCGCAGTCGAGGCAAGCTTATTAGTGTGGTTACCAGCCTTTCAATGTAACCACCGCATTCATAGTACTCGTGTCACATTTTCTACAACATTTCGTGTTTACAGCAGAGTGCGCAAATTTGTTACTGCAACTGTTCCTTCATTTCAGCACTCATGAATGCCGTTATCTTCCAAAAGAAATTTCTGCAGACATCAGTACTAATGCTTTAATAAAACATTTTGTTTGACGACACTTCGCCTTGCCAGATCGTAAATATACTTCCCTAAGAAGAACAGAAACGGCGCATAAAAAAACCTTTAATCAGCGTTCCTGCTTTTCTTTTAACCTTTGTAATATTCGCATTAACAAAGTTCACAACCTCACCGGCCAGACATCCATTCTTGAGAGGTCTATAATAATATTAACCTCTGGTTTGTATAGATATCCGATTCTTTGTATCCATGCACTTTCTCGAATGCATGATGCCAGATACTAAGTACGGTTCCATAATCATCACTACCATCATCATCGTCATCATAATCATCATACCTTTGCTTCGTTTGTAGGGGGGGAAATTAAAGACCCATTCTTTATCCTCACAGGAAACGTTGTCCTGAGCCAGCTGTGGTTATCAACGCAAACGTCTTTATCTCTCCCCCCCCCCCCCCCCCCCGAAATTCTTACTTTAATTAGCTGCAAAGTTCGTCCTCTTTCGGAATCCGTTCAGTTCCACTGATGGCCCACCGGTCACATTGCCTTCGCATTGCATGCCCAGCCCAAGTATATTGATGCTTAATTTCGATTACGGTATACCATTATTTCGTCTTTGTTTCCCGACATGTGCTGTCTCTCTGCTGCCATGTCCACGCTCGGAAGAAACCAATTTCTTCCGTCGAGTGAATGGGCCTTAATTATTCACCCAAGGACTCTCACCTGAAAGCCGGGCGCACAAAGGCAGCTGTAGTTGCCCGGTCCGTGGTCGAGGCAGGTGGCCCCGTTGAGGCAGGGTCCGCACGGGGGACCGCACTCCCTGAGGCGCACTGCGCGCAGCACGTCGCGCGAGGCACCAGGCCCCGAGAGACGGACATCTCTCTTCCCGAGGCGCAGCCGACGCAGGCAGCCGCGGAAGCCGCGCTCGACGCCGCCCACGTTGTCCAGCACACCGGCGGGGGGACCCAGACCTCGGGGGCCCGGCAGCCAGCCCACGAACAGGTTCTCGGCCAGGTCCAGAGACTGAAGCAGGCCACCCGACCGGCCGCGGATGTCCGCCTCGCCATCAAGCGTCAGGAAGCCGTCCTGCGCAAGCACCGACAAAGGAATACCGGTTGGCAATCTCCTTCTGTGCCACCCTATGTCGATCCCAAAGTAGGAGCTCGAACGGGCGTGATTACAGTAAAGAAGTGCTGCAAGCTCAATGCATAAACGATAAAAAACAATACATGCACGGATCGGTGGTATGACACCTAATTTCCCTGCTAACTACTGGCCTTCCCCAAATGACGAAGATATTGTGTAAGGGACAATACTACCTTCACTGTGACTATAATAATACTGAAGTTTTAAAATGTTCAGAGCGAGAACCAGCTAGGCTCCAAATCAGAAGAGCAGCGTAGCAGGCTGGACTAAAAAATGAGCGCCCTTTCATAAAATCCTGCCTTTCATAAAATGAGGAACCGCACACTTGAAGTACGGCAGTCATCAACGAAGAAACCAGATCGAATGATTTGCGTTGCAACATAGTGCTGCTTGAGGTGTTTTCAGCCTGATAGATAACAATCTAAATTAGCCAAAGGGATAAATTAGCAGGTTGAAAAGCCAACTAAACGTATATTTGGGAGAAAATAGAGTGAGAAGGTTTATTGAGAGAAAGAAGGGAGAATGGTCCGGAGACTTATCACATGCCTGCTGCTGTGCTGTGGGGAAGGGGACGTGAAAGAGCTAGGGTTATAAATAGCGACGATGTGAGAAAGCTGCGTGAGAAACGCTGGGGCCCCATGCTCTGTCTCAGAACGTGTCAGCGGTGAAATGGACAGTGCGAGCACGAGGCGAAGGTTCTTGGACTTGTGTGGTCGGCTCATGAGGGCATCAGAAGGCTCCCCCTCATGATCACATCTTTGGGCACATTTAAATATGGGCACAGAGAACTAGAAGGGATAGGCGGAAATGAATAAGGTAGTTTAAGGAAGATTAAGGGCTAAAACGGGGGGGGGGGGGGGTGACGTTAATAAAAAGAAAACGAATTCGTAAACTTTTCTTTCCTGATGATTGGCTGACAATCGAACCCATGCAAGTGGTACCAAGCTACCATTGCTCTACGTACAGAGTGTCTAGGCATGCACTCATTTGAGAATTACCCGCACCTTCTGCATGTCCGAATTAGCACGGAGCCGTTACAGGTGCAAGTACATGTCACGTAAAAACTGACATAGAATCCCTCCGGCCTCGGCGCCAGCGCGCGGTAATTTGATCTAATGGAGCGTGAAAAAAATGAAACTAAGATGAAGAGTGGGATAAGTACAAGTGCGAAGGGTCCATTCGTTGAATGTTCTTCCGTTTGAAGCGCAGTACTAGAACGAACCAGCTTAGCTGAGAATTCCGCTCGGCTAGTGCCGCGTATCGGCGATCGAAGGACGCTTAATCGATCGAAACGCAGAAATGGCCTTCCGGCGGAGATCAGTCTCCGAGAAAGCAGAAAAGAAACTAGCCGTACTTATATTTATGATTGTCCCACAGTTAAAGAAACGTTACTGAGAAAATTGGATCCGGAAATAGGTTTTAGTTGTCATGTATTTCAACTGACGACATCATGACCAAAGAGCCTTCCATGATAATATATTGCAAGCTGTTTGAAAGCTGGCGAGTGTGTACAGCCCAGCCTAAGGAATTCGCGAAAAAACTGCCAAGACGTCACTGCCGTTTTGTTGTGAGAACAACCAGTGATGGTGTATACTTGTGTATCATTTTGGTTTTGTATATTTTAGCTCGTAAAACGACCATTTTTATTCCAAATAACCTATTTGCCTCTGCAACGAGGTAATCCGTGGATATCTGACAATTTCAGTGCCTCTTTGAATGATGTTTACGCTTCGTCGGTTCGCCTTCCGCCTTTCATAGCAGTGTCCTTACCTTTAGGTATCTTTTGGCGACCACCCGGTGGAAACGCCCCATGGTGAGTGGTTTGGGAGCGCGCAGCAGCACCGGTCCGGAGCCGAGGTTGTAGCGAAACTCGAGGTGTCCGTCGCGCAGTGCCAGCGACACGAAGTCGCCCGCTCCGGAGGCCGTCTGGCCGTTGTACAGGAGGAGTCCGTCGGGCGCGTCGGCCTTGAGCTCCAGCTCCAGCGAGAGGCCCGTGTAGGCCTGCAGCCGATGCAGCTCCAAGTAGGAGCGGCCCGAAAACTGCGGCACGCGTAGGGGCTGCTGGGGCCAGTCCGGCGGAGGGGCCCGCTCCTCGTCGCCCCGGATGTCCTCCTCTTCGTCGTCCAGGCCGGAGGGAGGCCGGCCTTCCTGGGGCTCTGCGGAGGGAGGGAGAGAGAGAGATTACACACTGCTGCAGGCTGCTGTCATAGGCCCAAACGCGCAATGCGTGGGCTAGAAATCCATGTAGTAAATAACTTTCCACTGGCGCCAAACAGTGCAAAATCAGATCTAAACCATAGCTTCAGTAAGCCGAGGCCAGCCAGCTGAGGCCCATCCGGTGAAACGAGTCTCCGCGGACAGCTTCGATGGGCTCCAGCAACGGAAGCCTCTTCACTTTCGGACAACGTACAAACTTAGTGTTCCCAGCGTGAGGTAGGCTTAGCTCCCATTCCTTGCAAAATCAGGCGAACATTTCGTTGAAGTAGCGCCGAATTCGTCACCGAGACGGACGTTAAAAGCGCCATCTCGTTGTAGAGAGTAGACGTTAGCACAGTCGAGAGTGAACATCGTTGAAAGGCAAGGTCTCGCCACGGCCAAACACAAACATTTGGCCACGGCGTCGCTCGGTCGACGATGTACAGTGTCAAGGGTTTCTATCAAGGGCTTCTATCTTCCGCGTTAAAAGGCGCCTGAAATGTTATTCGTGCGGCAATATTTTAACGCAAGAAAGAAAGAAGAACACACGCTGCGAAATTCACTCATATATGTCATATGCGCGTGCGTCGCATCGACTGCCAACAGAACAGAGCGTAGACTTTTGGGCCATATGCGCACCGGCTCGCCCACATAAAGACTATGAAGACAATATTTTACGCATGAATTGCTCGAGCGGAAATGCAGCATGTAGGCACCCAGGGAGCGACCCACCCACAAAACTTAGTTTAGCATCACCCTCAGTTTTTCCCTGAATTCTGGTGCGAAGGCCACCAGCAGCGCTAACAAGTGAAGCTGAAAGAATTGTGTTTAAAACACCCGAATGCTCTGTCCAGAGCGTAATTAGCACAGGAAGAACTCCGAACGCAGCACGCTGATAGGAATCCAACGCCGGTATGGGTACAGAAGCTTTGTTTCCCGGCACCTCAGACAACCTAGCCATCGCTACGACGCTTTCTTCTCGGATGTGTCACTGCCAGCGCGTGATGGTGCCCCATCGCGTGCATGTCGTTCCTAAGTGAAAGCACCGCCTACCCGATCGCGTTGACTGAATACGATTCACTGAATACGGTAATGTACTGACGACGTTTGCGTTTCGATGGAGGCGGAATAAAGACGCATCCGTGTGCTGTGCGATGTCAGTGTACATAAAAGATCCCCTGGTGGTCAAAAGTATTCCGTAGCCCTCAACTACGGTACCCCTTTCTCTCTTTCCGCTCTCAATTCCGGCTTCCTCCCTCCCCTTACGGCGCGGTTCAAGTGTCCACAGAACAAATGTGACAGATATTGCGTCATTCCTTTCTTGTGAAACAATATTATTATTATTACAGCTGACGACTATCATCACCATTATCGCCATTATCCTTCATCTTGTAGGGAACTACGCGAGGATATTACGAAGACGAGGATGAACTAGGCGAGAATATCACGAAGACGAGGATAAGGACGACGAAGTGCCGCTGCGCTGCTCGAGCTCGCTTGTGGAGGCTTAGACTGGCTGTGTTCTTGTGTGGTTCGCCGTGCAACTTCGGGAGGGCTATTATCTCTGTTAAAACACAGTAAAAACCCCCTTTCACTTGGTGGAGGAGCGGGGTAGTGAGAGGAGGTGCAGATTGTAGTGAACTACAATCTGTTCATTATAGTTCCCAAATATATTCGTGCATTGGAACTGCAGGAATAAGTAATAGGAAGGCTCATATACACCTTTAGCTGTAGTTTTGGCAAACCTCCCACGAATGTACGAAAACGTGGCCCAGCTTCTCGATCGTGATGAAGAAGAGTGGGTCAGCTTTGCGACGCAGGCAGATACAATCAGTGCGCTGTCCAGCATAGAAGCTTAGGGCGGCAGTTTGTAAAACACCCGGTGCGGCATTCAGAAAGGAACCCGACATTAATTTTATGAGGTTTTGTCGCATAATATGGGCTCCGTTGTTTGTCAAAGTAGCCTATATGTCATTAAAAAAACGTAGTTCATCGATAGAAGCAAACTTAAATTTCTGTCTTCCTTTACAACTACGGTTCGGGCAATCCCATCTAGCTGGTATTCTTTTTTTTTTTTTTTCAATGTTGTTGTTCGTGTTTTTTTTTTCGTGCATAGTGACAGGCATCCGGCGAACAATGCGCAATTACGGCGCAAATGCGAAGACTGAAATTAAATGTTATCCTGCTACCCCCTGAGGAAACCCGTGACGTCTACGTCGAAAATAATTGATTGTCCCTGCTTTCACAGTCAACGGCATTAATCAAAGCTTCACAGTCGAGAAGTTTAGTTGCCAAATGGGCCGGTGAAGTTACACATCCATTTGTTCCTTGGTAATTTCTAGGTAACAAAAGGACAGTTTTCGGTCAAATTCGTGTCTGTGTGATTAAGCCACGGTGCCGTCTCGATATAGGTGACACGGTGTTCCTCACCGTCAGTGGCTGCCGTAGGACGGGTGCTCAGCGGAGGGAATCCGCCGGCCAGGGTCTCTCCGGGGCCCTCTAGCCAACCCTTGATCTCAGAGTCTAGGCTGGAGTCTCTGTGGGCCGTCGATCGGCGCACGGGTCCCGCAGTGGGCGAGGGCGCTTCCTCGCATGGGCCCGAAGCGCGAAGGGTGAGGTTGCGCTGAAGGCGACACACAAACTGGCGTAGCTGGCAGGCCGATGCGTATGTGTTGCCATCGGAACCGCAGACGGGTCCGCCCTCTTCGGGGCCTCCGGTGCACTGCTCGCAGGAGGCGGTGCGGTCGGGCCCGCCTCCTGTAGGCGAGGAAGCGGAGGCACATCCGTGGCTCCCGAGCCGTGCCCCGGGCTCCGTGCACTCGGTGCACTTCATGCCCTGCGCAGCACCACCACATTGGCGAGTCTTGAGAACCGAGAGCATGCGTACCTCGCATGGTATTTTGACGCCGCTAATGCTTGTTAGGGGCTACTAAGGCACGCTCATGAATTCATCTTGCATATGTGATTACTATTGAAGAAATAGGGACAAGACTTAGTGGCAAGAAGGATACTGAACACTGGGGTGTAAATTACCCTTTCAGAAAAGGGCTGTACATGAGAGAACCATTGGTAGTGCTTACCTCGCGAAGAATGGATGCTTTAGATTAGATATTACTCAAGAAAAATGGTTCGTTTAGACAGACGTAGTGAAAGTTGTCGTGCTTCCTTAACTTGAGAAGCAATCGAGCTGATTGCTTAGCAGTGTTTTCTGAACGAGTATCTTCGCTTGATCCGTGAAGGACCTCTTG
The DNA here is from genome assembly GCF_055883805.1 of Amblyomma maculatum. Classification (NCBI taxonomy): domain Eukaryota; kingdom Metazoa; phylum Arthropoda; class Arachnida; order Ixodida; family Ixodidae; genus Amblyomma; species Amblyomma maculatum. The sequence goes on from NC_139352.1 coordinate 39,148,582, forward strand.
AAAGATATTTGTCTCTTTCTACTTGTTCGTGCTTCTAGCTCTGTTTTAACATAATGCTCAACCAACTCGCCCAACAAGCCACGCTGTTGAAGAGCGTTCCCCAGCGTAAACTTTAATTCAGTGGTTGCAGATCAGTGGTATGCGCCTTTTTATCATTAAGCCCTGCCACGTTCGTCAATAGTTTAAGAGAAACACGACCACGCAGAAAATTGACGGACGATTCCAGTTTGTAAAGCAATTCGTATTCAACACAGATTGCTGTCCAGTTGGAGGGGGAGACGATCGAAGCGAAATAAGCGGTCTTTTCGCAGCTCCGGGGAGCGCACAAAAACAACCATCTGAATGTTTCAAGCCTTTTATTGCAGTACTAAACCTAGAGGGATGTTAGGAAATGATATCACGACACAAAATAAGGGCGCTGCAGCAGGTGGGAAGCTAGTACCAATTGAGCGAACAAATTTCGTCACCCTTGGCCTTTGATAAAACCATTTCAAGTTAAACATCACACTTAAAGCTGGTGCCAAGATCGTTTCACCAAGGTATAACAGTAAAAGCTGCCCGGTCGCAATGTATTCCCGCATAAGCGCTGCTACCAAATAAAATTTCATAGTTAGCTGGTCGCTACTGTTTCGCACTATACACAATGTTTTCGGAGTGAAGATGAGGTTGTATCAGCATTAGAGATGCCTTATTTCGTTCATAACACTTCGCTGACACCGAAGCTCTTTTTCCAGTTCTGGACAACTTTTAGAAACGACCTGTATCCACCTACGTCTTAAACATTCAAATGGGACGGAGTTTGACAGAAGGTCACAGTTTGGTTTTGGCACGTGGATGTCTACCAGGCCTATCGAGTACTTAATGCTCGTATAGCTGCGATGAATGTTATGGACCATGGGAAGAAGGCCAAGCGACTGCGCCTGGCCGCGTGCCTATGCAGGCTATCAAGTACTCCAAGATACCAGTATCGAGTACTGTAGTCTGTGATGGAAACGACTTGACTAACGGTGGTAAGTCAGTTCACATCTACTGGTATCTCGACAGGTGCGACAGGTGATCTAAAGGTTACTGCACCTGTTCCAGTCGAGGAGGACCAATGAACTGTTCGTGGTGTGACTGTCACTTATTCAGCAGTAAAAATGATGTTAGACGACACAACAGCCAATTGTTAACGTATTTCATTTGATTGCCAGCAAGAAAAGAACAACGTATTAGTGGACTTTAGTCCGAGCGGCTAAGCCTAACGAGACCTTTTGCTAATCGCCGTAAGGCCTTACCGCTATGCCCCAAGAGCCTGCATGAACGAGTGAGTACCTGGACGCCGTGTTTGCAGACGCATCGGCCCGTCATCTGTTCGCAGTCGTCTCGTACCGAACCCATGGGCGAGCACTGGCAAGGGGAGCAGCCGTTAACTCCGTCGGCGATGCGGTGCAATCCCCAGTATCCGGGCAGGCAGCGGTCGCAGCGCAGGCCACCCACGCCTGGTTTGCAGGTGCATTGGCTGCTGAGGGCGTCACACGTGGCCGCCAGTGAGCCGAGCCGGTTGCAGTTGCACACGCCTGCGAGACATGCACTCACTCGGCGTGACTTCGGCACAGATGCACAGCTTTGAAGGCAGGGGTGCGCACTCCTGCTGCTAAACACGTACGGTGGCGGCCATATTGATGGCGCCTCCTGATCACCACCTCCAGGTTAACTGTACGTCCTGTGAAGGCCAGAAACTTCTCCTAAATACATCTAATTAACACTGCGCTGGGGCAGCTCCCCTGAGCCCTTCACTGCAAACTTCCCAATCTCGTCCTTCCACCTGATCCTGTGTGCTAAGTTCCCCCTCCTTTCGAATACAGTCCGTTACATAAAAAATATCGCCTATCTTTACTTGATATTACAACTAAATAATTTGTGTTCCCCAAACCACTCTGCTGTCTTATCATCTCTGCCTTCTTGTTGTCTCTTGGCAGACAGTGGTCACTCCGCGCCGACAGTACAACGCGCACCAATGAAAGAGGCAGCTCGAGTAGACGAGGGCGAAACACAAGACAACGGGATTGGCGCTGACTACCGAGAGTTTATTGAAAGATAGGAGCAGCATTTATAAGCAACCTCCTGCGCACGTGACATCAAGGACCCAGAGGTGACAACCTAAACTTATCAAACTGGCCATCATCCATAATTTGATAATTTTATGTTATGTCACCTCTGGGTTCTTGATGTCTCGTGGGTAGTGGATTGCATATAAATTACAAATGCTGATCCCTGTTTTCAATAAAACGTTGATAGTCAGCGCCAGTCCTGTTGTCTTGTGCTTTGTTCTTGTCCGCTCGCTCTGCCTCTTATAATTATGCATTCTGACCAACAGGCCCAAACCAAAATTCTAGTTAACGCGTACTAGCCTGGCAACAGTCATATCAGATAACACGATCATAAGCTCCATCATGACGAGATCTACTATGAAAGACCTCAGTGACACTTTTATGAGGTCAATTTCCAGAGGTACAAAATTATACCCTTTGTACCAACAACGGTCGCTAAAGCACTGAGCTGTTCATTTTGTGCCACTGCCTCTCTCAGCACTCAGCGATCACACAGCGACGGCCATGCGGCCGCGTCACTTGGAGTCATTTGTCTGGCCCGTAAGCCATAGCCCTGCTGTACTGCTCCTTCCTGCTCAGGTCTCCTGTCGAGGCGGGAACAAGAAAGAAGCGCTGTGCGTGCTCAGTTAAAAATTTGAATTTTTGTCTAACCATTTCACCTGTTAATGTAATTCAACTGTTCTCTTGCATTAGCTTGTCTGAAAAGATATATTTTTACATGAAAAAAACAACTTGTTTTTAGAAATGAGTGGGTGGCAACTTAGTGTTGCCGATTGTCCCTGATGCGTTTCTAGTTTTCTTTATGTGTTCTTTTTTTCTTGCCTCCACTTACAGCTTCGTGTGAGGCGACAGATTAAAATTAAAGTAAATGTATTTCATCTGGACACGATGCGCCCTAGACAGTGCGGGCTATTTTTTGCTACACTAGGATTGGTATATTCAAGTGCGGAAATACGCGTACAATATGCGTGTCGCCTAAAGGTAGTCCTCAACTGGACGCTGACAGAGCTAGTCCTAAAATGCGCCTTATTTGACGAGTATCGGGATAACTTCTGTGTCCCGCATTGCTCATACCAGTGTGGAAGTAACATGGAACATTCTATAGCAACTATATGAAAAAGAGGCGCACAAGTTAGAAATTACACTGTTTGGAATGTGGCGCCATGCACACGATGCAAAAACTGCGCGAACAGACCACGGAAACTAATATGTACTGTCATCTTTGATTTGATATGATGTCAGCATAATATGGACTTCTTATCTTCTAGTTACAATGAAGCAGGTTTTGGCAGGTACTCACTGGGGCACCCCGCCTGGTTGACGCCCAGCGCGGGCGTCACTCCATCCGAGCAGCATCCGAAGGCGCTTTGGGCACACGTCTTGGGCCCTTTCCTGCCGGGTGAGCCATGGGTACAGGCCTCGGGTCCGTCCGTGGGCCGGATGTCCTTTTGGCGGCGGCAGGCCTCCTGTTGCACATGGCAGCTGCTCGGGTACCAGAAGCCGTCCGTGGCGCACACGCGGGGCGCGCCGGGGCTCACCTGCGACAACGGATTGTGTTCACCTATATCGTGTGTTGTGGATTGCCACTAGGAGGACAATGCAGCGGCAATATATGGGACAAGGTTATGGGGCACAATATAGAGTTTGTTCCAACTCGGCATGTATAAAAAAAAAAAGCGATTAAATTCTTTACCATAGAACGTTGCAAAACTAAATTAACCTACAGAGCTTCGCTTGAACTTCGCATCAGCGAATATCGCAGTAGCAGGTGTAAATTATTATTCAGGACAAAAGAAAAAGGGATTGGCGAAAACGCGAAAAAAGGAAGAAGCAAGAAGGCAGTCGAAATGGGTATTTGCATCTGCAATGCACCTTGGCCATCCCCTGCAGTGAATATGTGCCATATGCGACTAAGGGAATCATCATCATCATCATCATCATCATCATCATCATCATTACCACCACCTGCAGCCTTAAGATTGTCTAAACAATCCAGTGGCATAATTACCGCTGTTGCGACGTGGCTCAGAGTAACAGCGGCTGCTGCCGCTTAGGGATATAGGTGAGGGTTACAGAGTGTAACCGTTTAGTTTTATTACAGATCTAGCTGTAGGGCTTCCAATTTACATAAAATTTGTCCACTCTATGTCTCTGCAGTCCCCGTGACCTTGACAGAAGAAAGCTAAATATGGCCGTGACGACGCCACGATTGGATTTCCATCCAGCGGTAGCATCAAGTGATCGGTATCACCGGCAAGTTCATGAGATCACTACGTCATTGCCAGAGCCGATTATCCCGCGTGTTTCACTCCACACTATCATCATCATCATCATCATCATCATCCTGACTATACCCACTGCAGGGCGAAGGCCTCTCCCATATTTCTCCATTTAACACGTAATCATAATTAACGTTTCTCTATGGACAATGTATCCCCAACACACTTTCTATCTATTGCAATGCCCTTTTTGCTCTTACAGGACAGTCCCATATGTGATCGTTCATATATGAATGACGGCTTTCGACGCGCTGCCAAACGAAAGTTTCCGTGTGCTGGAACACGCAGCATCATTTAAACACAACGTATGACAAGAGATGATAATTGTAGATCCGGTTAACGTGTGGTCCGCTTCTTTTCCATAGAAGAAGTAATGATTTACAGTGGAGCGGTTTCAACTGTGAACAAATATGACGTGAGCTCGCGTCAAGGCACCCTATAAATGTGGCGCCATTAGCCTGATTCCTCAGCTTCTACTGCGAATCGTTCTGAACACATCGTCAGCGAAGAATCAAAGTAAACTTCACGACCTCTGACATCAGCTTGAACTGCTTCAAATCCCTCAAATATTCAATCTGAAATTTCAACTAGTGACCTCAGAAATGCGCACTTTCAATTTGAGATTTTAGCAGTTACAAGCGCTCAATTTGTGTTCTTACTGGTTTACTTCTATTCGCTAGAGTTTCAGCAGCAAAGAAAGCTCCGGCACATGAGACGGCTACTCCAGAACGTCTGCAAGTGCTAAACTCTTCAGTCAAATCGAACGGACTTTGAGAACCCAGTTATCACAGAACACCAGAGAACAATTCTGGAGCAGATTTTCGATTCTATACTCTATGTACCAAAGGTTTAGCTTCATTGTATTAGGGTGCGTACATTTGAAGTGTTCTCTTTTAAATAAAGTAGCCCTATCCTTCCTCTTCATATTTAATTGTAATCTGTGCGTTTCCTTATTGGACCCTCTTCAGTTGGTGATCTGAGCAGTTTGAGATTACATTATAATCTGAATAATATTTATTAAAGTTTCTCTGTAATCCTCAAGCTCCTTTCATCGTGTTCCTCTTGCCAAAATGAGGTAAATTGTTATCTTTACACCCAAACATCGTTCCTACTGATGTCCGTAACTAATATCATCAGAAGTGAGAACATGGCTGATAACGCGAAATTCCACTAAACATTTCTGGTGCAATGCGCGTGAGTGTAGCGGAATTAGCTATGCGTACTCTTAGCAAACGTTGCAGAATCTCCCATGGTTGCCGCTAAGAAATACAAAATCGCGAGGAGGAACGTTGTGAGCGGAATATTACAATTTACAACAAGCTGGAATCGCCATTCGCGAAGAGCAAGGTCTACGGAGATCGCCGAGAGAAGGCTGCAAGAAGCGGAGCAGTATAGCGACGAGCTGTTCACCGAACGCCATTTTCTGGCAAGAAAGAAGCCAGGGTTAGACGGGAAGTCGTTCAAGTTACACCAATAATCATCTGCGCAAAGCCACACAAATACAAAAGTAAGAAGTATAGGAGTTCACCGAGATCCAGTAAATAAATGATATTACGGGGCGGCCACCCAAATGCAAAGCGAAACAACGTATTACGTGCCGTATAGGAACAGGAGCGATCGAAAGGAATCTGACGTCACAAAACAACAATTACGACGAGAAAAAACAAAAACAAAAAAAAAACGTCGAGCGAAAGAAATGATGGGTAGACGAAGAAAAAAAAAGGGGGGGTCCAGGTGGCTGGCACATAGGATGGCATAATATTGCAGACATAACAGTAGACCCTCATCTTCGTCGAGAAGTGAGTGGACAGTCAGAAGAGTGTCAGGCACGCATCTGCGCGCCTCTGCGGTTTCTCCTGCATTCGTTTGGAGCCAAACATTTAGAGTTAAAAAAAATGCAGTCTAACAAAACACTGTGCAATACCGCATTTTTGAGGTCAGAAGGAAATAAAACATCCATTCCTCCTTTTATCCCGACCGCCAGCGGCTGCGTTTAATTGGAGGCGAAACGAAGAGGCGTCCGTGTGCTGTGCGATGTTGTTGTTATTGTTGTTGTGGCTGTAGGAAGAAGAAAAAGAAAATGCACGGGCCTGCTACTGGCTTTGTAGCTGAGCCACCTCCGCTGCCTAGTGCGGACAGAAGAGAGAAAGTAGAGAAGAAAGTAAAAGAAGAGGGAGAGAAAGACGCGCGCCGCAACAGCTCCACCACCTAAGCGGTGGCGGGTGCAATGGCGGCCTACAACAGATAAAAATTCGGTGGCTGGCTAGCCCCCTCCGCAAGCGGCGTTGACCTACCGCCCCAGCCGTAGGGCAAGGATCAGCCACCCTCCAGTGCGATGGCAGTGCACGTTAAAAGTCCCCAGGTGGTCGAAATTACTCCGGAGCCTTCCACTACGGCACCACTTTCTCTGTTCCCTCTTTCACTCCCACTTTCCTCTCTTTACCTACGGCGCGGAAGGTGTCAACAAAGAAAGTCCCGCCGGGGTGGTGCTGTGGTAAGACGCCCGACTACTGTGCCAGAGCACCCGGGTCCGAACCCGACCTCGGCGGCTGCGTTTCGATGGAGGCGAAACGAAGAGGCGTCCGTGTGCTGTGCGATGTCAGCGCACGTTAAAGATCCCCAGGTGGTCGAAATTACTCCGTAGCCCTCCACTACGGCTCCCCTTTCTCTCTTTCCACTTTCACTCCCACCTTCCTCCCTTCCCTTACGGCGTGGTTGAGGTGTCCACAGAAAAACAAGTGAGACAGTTACAGCGCCTTTCCCTTCCTATAAATCGATCTATAAATCAATCAACAAAGAGTGAGAGATACTGCGCCTTTCATTTCCTGTGAACCAATTCTTCTTCTTCTTCTTCTTTTTGTTATTATTATTATTATTATTATTATTATTATTATTATTATTATTATTATTATTATTATTATTATTATTATTATTATTATTATTATTATTATTATTATTATTCCTCCTTTTCAATATTGCTTCAATTACACGTATACGTTCCTCTCTCGGATGGGCTCCTTGATGTAGCTAACGGCGCATATGTCTATCAAGTAGCTGTGGGCCACTCTGACACATATAGCGCGTTTCTCCAGGCATTCCGAACATTCACGATTCTTTCATAGATCAATTGCATCTCATAAAGCCTTTCAAGGAAGTAGTTAATTACTAAAGCCTGTCGGTTACAGCGTCTGAAGCAGGCTTAGACGTAATTCAAGGGCTACGCGGTTTCGACAAAATGTGCTTTCTGTCATGGCAACACTGAAATTCAGCCCCCAAATTGCTTCTGGTTTGAAGAATCTGGTGGGGTGGGGTTTTAGAATACCCCAAGCGGGAGTACAGGAAGCTTACGCATCACATATAGTGCGCCTTCTCAAAAACCATGCAATATGTGTTATCAAATGCATTTAGTTTGCATTACAAAGCTTTTACAACTCCTGCGCGAGCCGCGTCTTCTCCTGCGCTGCTTAACGTTATTTGTGCTGCTGGCGCGCTTTCAAACACTGCGCCACTAATAAAGGAAGCTGCTTGAGGCTACTACTATTATAGCCATCCATGTTTGTTTACAAATTTCACTGTTTATGCACGAACGGAAAGCAAATTCATGACGAGAAGACTGCGTAGGAATGCACGACGAGCAGACTATGTGGCCGGCTCTATTGCCGGATTTAATTATCAAGCAAGCAACTAGTGGTGCGACCATAGCGTTACACATGGTGTCTATACATCTAAGAAAACACAAACTTATATTGACGACTGAAATGAATGATCTTATGTAAAAAGAAAAAAAACCTAAAATTTGCTATTTTCAGTCTTATTTTGAGCCGTTTTCACCCACGCTCAAATTAAGATGGACCCTTTTCGTTGGCCTGTACGTTCCTACCACATAGACGAGTACCGGCAAGATACAGCTGTTATATACCTTCCTTTTGAGGGATGCGGGAAAACTGCCATTTAGGATCTGAAATGCCCGCGGATTGAGCTCCACGCCAACCTCATTCTTCTAGGTTTTCTGTCACTCTCGTGGTCCAGATTTAGGGTCACACTTTTTCATAAGTAGGCGAGTCTCCTAACAATAAAGATGAGTAATCACAAATTAAAAACAAAATAAATGGTGCAAATACAACTGCATTGGTAAACTAGACGAGTTACATATGATTCGAGAAATCAAAGGGACTAGAGTAAGACTATATAAAAATCAATTATAGTTTGCAACTTGAAAGTCATATATATCCCCACTCCTGAGTATTAGGAAAGTTAAAGGTGAATTTAAGGGGAGCAATCCATGCTGGACACATTCTTTTTTTTTAGAAATTAATTAAATCTTGTACAACTGTAGGAACCACGAGTGCAGCCCACAGACCGTACAAATCGCGATTTACAACTCACCGGTTCGCAGCGGATGTCACACTGGCAGTCGCCGTTGGGTCCGCAAAGCGCCCCGTAGCGGCAGGCGCAGCCGTCGCCGCTGCCGCCGTCGGCGTCCTGGTCGAGACCGGCACCTGCGCAGGGCCTCGCAGGGCCCAGGTCCCTTCCTTGCTGGCACGAGGCCCTGCGGAGCTGGCACTCGTTGGCGTACGGCTGTCCGCGCGCATCGCACACGGGCTCCAGTCCCTCGGGGCAATCTCGGGGGCAGACGCAGACGCCGCTCTCGCAGCGAGCGCCTAGCTCGCAACGCACGCCTCGGCACAGGTCGCAGGCGCCGCGAGAGGCCACCGCGATGGCGCGCTGGTGGCGGCACGAGGCCCGCCGGAGCTCGCACTCGTTGGCGTACGTGAGGCCATCCGAACCACACACCGGGTCGTCCACGGGCGAAGGGCACGGAGGCGGGCAGCCGCAGCGGGCACCCTGCGTCAGATACGTGCGCTGCTGCTGAACAGTGGCCGGCCTGTCTTCAACACGCCCCGCATCGCATTGACAGCTAAGGTCACCCAGAGAAGAAAACACCATATTCTCACATTTCCGTCATTTTTCCTTCTCGTACAAGTGACCATAACGAACGGGCAACTATCTCTCCTCGCACGTAGCACTGCATCTCACAGCGATTTGTTCCCTCCAGACAGGTTGTCAATAACTCTCATTTGTTACTTCACTCAGTCTTCATTGTTCCGGTCTGTTCCTTTTGCGCCTATCATTTTTCCTTGTTCACATGGAAAACTATTTGTCAATTTATGGCGTGCGGTAGAGGTGGAAGCGAATCCGCTACAAAATAATTGTATTATTTTCAAATTGATCATGACCACACAATAAACAATTCTGTTACGCTTTCATTAGTTATTGTGTCTGTACGCTTCCTTAATGCGTACTGCATAACAAGCTTCTGCATAACAATGCGCCACTGCTGGCGGGCACGACTCCCTGTAGGTGGGCCACTTGATAAAATGAGACAGTGAGAGAAGCGAACATGGAGACGAGCAGTTTTGAACACTGAGACGAAGATGCAAGGAGACTGACAGTAAGCATTCTGTTCGCCTGCTTACACCCTCCTGTCAATGTTCAAACTCTCCCGCCTAAATCAACATTTATTGCAGGGATAATAGATAGCGCTGCAGTCACAGGCCCAGTTCAGTGATCCGGGAGCGGTACCCAATCTACTCGGGCGCGTGCAATCCGCCTCTGGTGTTTTGCCCTCACTTTACATATCTCCCACGAAGCGCAAGGCGCAGGGTGCATGTGGGCAGGGAGGGGGGACATAATGACAAGTGTGTCTAGCCCTATCTGAAGAAAGCAAACACAGCGCGAGACACGTGTATGGTCAGGCGAAGGTGCTGAACTTTATGGGTACTACCGAGTGAGGAAGGTCGTAAAGCTGTCGCTGTAAATTAAACCATTGTAAAGTATGGGCTGATCCTATTCGAGAGTCACTATTTTTTACACTGTAGTGAGCGTCGAGAGAACGGTAGCCACTCGAGTAATATGATTGCGACTAAACACTAACCTCGCAAACGCCATAGAAGGGGCACTGTCTTCCGTCACAGGGGTCCGAGCAAAGTCCAGAATGGGCCACGGCGACAGGCGGCAGCGAAGATCCTCCGGGTGCCGTGCTTCTCTGACAGGTCTCCCGACGCAGTTTGCACTCGTTGGGGTATGAAATGCCGTCCGAGCCGCACACTGGCTCGAACTCCTCTGAGCAGGGCGGGCAGTGACACGATGGCTGACCTGCGCTATCCGGCGCGCAGAAGGCGCCCGGCGGACACCGGTAGCCGTGGCAGGGTGCGGCTGCGTCGCACGGGCCGGCGTACGAAACGCGCAGCTCGGCGTCGCCCGCTAGGCACGCCTCTCGTCGTAGGTGGCATGCCGAGTCGTAGCTTTTCCCGTCCGAGCCGCACACGGGACGTAGCACCTGGAAGTCAACGGCGTTCGTCAAGCAGTTCTCTTGGAGAATTAAAAAATTAACACAAAGAGGAAACGAAAGTGAGCAATTTTACTCTAGTACTGCGTCAGTTCCAGTCGGCTGGAGTTAGTTGATGTGAATAAGTGGCTGAAAAACAGCTTGGAAGGAACAGGACCGAAGAAATAACGAACAGCAATGGTTAGTGTCTCTTCCTTCAGTAGAATTCTTTCCTCATTGTTAGATAGATAGATAGATAGATAGATAGATAGATAGATAGATAGATAGATAGATAGATAGATAGATAGATAGATAGATAGATAGATAGATAGATAGATAGATAGATAGATAGATAGATAGATAGATAGATAGATAGATAGATAGATAGATAGATAGATAGATAGATAGATAGATAGATAGATAGATAGATAGATAGATAGATAGATAGATAGATAGATAGATAGATAGATAGATAGATAGATAGATAGATAGATAGATAGATAGATAGATAGATAGATAGATAGATAGATAGATAGATAGATAGATAGATAGATAGATAGATAGATAGATAGATAGATAGATAGATAGATAGATAGATAGATAGATAGATAGATAGATAGATAGATAGATAGATAGATAGATAGATAGATAGATAGATAGATAGATAGATAGATAGATAGATAGATAGATAGATAGATAGATAGATAGATAGATAGATAGATAGATAGATAGATAGATAGATAGATAGATAGATAGATAGATAGATAGATAGATAGATAGATAGATAGATAGATAGGTAGATAGATAGATAGATAGATAGATAGATAGATAGATAGATAGATAGATAGATAGATAGATAGATAGATAGATAGATAGATAGATAGATAGATAGATAGATAGATAGATAGATAGATAGATAGATAGATAGATAGATAGATAGATAGATAGATAGATAGATAGATAGATAGATAGATAGATAGATAGATAGATAGATAGATAGATAGATAGATAGATAGATAGATAGATAGATAGATAGATAGATCGATAGATAGATAGATAGATTGAAAGGTAAAGCAGAGAGGTTGGCCGGAATAATTCAAATCTGGCCTGATACTCTGCACTGGGGAAGGGGAAGGGGAGAAGAAAGAAGGTCATGATGCAAGTACTTGCATTTAATTGGACAGGTGGGCTCGCCGGAATGTTCAACTTGTGGCATCCCAGAGACTGTGGACCATATATTACTGGTGTGCCCAGTATATGTGGGCGAAGGAAGTGTGCTAGCCGCTTCCTTGAAGCGTTTGGACAAGAGGCCTTTGTCGGAGGAACTGCTGCTGGGTGCTTGGCAGGACAAGGGGAAGGGTGTCCAGGCAGTGCGTGCTCTTTTCCGTTTTTTTTGGTGCGCCAGCGGGCTTGATTCCCGATTGTGAGGCAAGCTACGGTGCCTGTATATATATTTCATATGCCTTCTCCCACATCGTCACCCTTCCTCATTGTCTTTCCCTCACTACTTTGCAGGTTACAAGGCAATTAAAGAGAACTCTACAGACGTTCGCATGATGAGATGCGAAAACTGTTTTTAGTAGTATTGCCTAGTCGGAAAAAAAATTACGAATTTTTGTTGTGACAACAGAAGTTTGTGTAGCAACATCAGAATTTTCTCAACTTGCAGCAGAAAAGTACTATATAACTATAGACAACAGAAAACTACAGAAAAAAAAATAGAGTTAAAGAAATGTACTACAGAACTACAAAAATATCTGACGGTTATGACAGAACTACACAATATTGTATCGTATTTTGAATACAGTTCTCTAGCTTTTGCGACTGCATGGCTTTAGATTTAAGTTGATCGATTTTCCATAGCGTCTACGAATTCGCTTTCACCGCCACTTTTTCATTCTACTTCAGCGTGGTCTCAGCTTCTGCGGGAAATACCATTCTTTTTTTTTTTTTTTTTTGGGGGTGGGTGGTCGGAGGAGCGACAGCGGGAAGGTACTCCTGAGGAGGCATGTTGCGGTGGCCTCACAGTGCGCCTATTTTTGTCGCTGCGTTCTGTTCCAAGTTTTTACAAGGTATTTTGCTACCAGGCTTATATCGATTATTCGGTTACACATGCCAGACATTAGGGACGGATACGAACTCCGCGTTACATCATGCAAGTTCCGTGCATAGAGCATGAAAAGTTCAGGGATATTCTCCTGTTCATCACGTGGACCAGATAAGACTCACCTGTTGGCATGGCGGTGGACATGCGCAGGAGGCCTTTCCGAATCGGTCGATGCTGCACTCGAAGGGGCAGTGAAGCGCGCCGCAAGGGTTGAGCCCCTGCGAGCAGGCGCCCTGGTACACTAGCCGCAGGGCCCTCCGGGATCGGCACGCCTCGACCCGCAGCAGGCACTCGTTGGGGTAGGTGCGGCCGTCCGAGCCACACACGGGCCGCAGGTCGCCGGGACAGGCGCCGTTGCAGCGACAGATGGGGTTGCGCTGCTCGTCCAGCTGACACACTTGGGAGGCCGGGCACTGGACACCACGACAAGGGTCTGCGAAAGCGAAAAGAAAATTCAACATCTTGCCCCTTTCCAGGCTTGACGAATCTTGGAAAGATTCCAAAGTTATGGGCTCAGCTTAGAACTTACAATCATTATATTTCTGCGGTAGATTTATGCTTGTAACTGTTCGTGTCAGAGCCATTGACAACGCACGACTGCAGTCCTTAATATCTAACAGCAGTTCCAGAGGTGGAGCGAATGAACAAATTGGTTGTCCCCCATACAAACAGGCCACTCACACCGCTATGCAGCCGCAACTACCACGAATTAATCCACTGTCCGTAACAAGAATCCCTCATTCTACCTGCGCGTTCTGTGCCTGCGTCGGCATATGCACAAGCAGTTTCATCTAACCAAAAGCGCGACATTGCTGCTCAAGGCCCAAAGAAAACAAAATGTTGAGAGAAAAAAAGTGCCAGCGAGCTACTAAGGAATTAATTAGAATTTACATCTACGCAGTTTTTGAGCTTAACTTTGTGGGCAGTACCTTACGTGTTTCCTCTGACCGTTGTTTGTAAGGTTGAAACTTACCTCACTGTTATTGCAAGCATTTGTTCTATGACTGTAAAAACGAACATATCTCATGGTTTCGATAAAGTTACAATAATGCTGAGAAAAATGTGCCTAAATACCTTTCCTAACAGCAACATATTCGACGTTGTCTGCATCCCCGCTCTTATTCTCATCATCTGAGATCGGCTGAAAGGGCAAAACCTTGGTGAGCCCCTCTCGTCAACCCACCTCCCTTGTGCTCCTTTAGCCAACAAATTACTCGAATAGCCATCTGTGTTGCCTTAGAGATTCGTTTTCACGACTTTTTTATGTGCGTCTTTTTCGCTCACATTTGAGTACATCTTACAATGAACATGCAGCCTAGACGCGCTCGTCAAACTATAGGAGAAATTACACGCTGTTGAACAAAAAGAACAAATCATGCTATGACTAATACTGTGCATTTTGGACTGTATCTAGTAAGATAAGAATATTTGGCCCAGAAGCTTTAGGCCTCCACATGCAGTCTTCGAGGGCACTGCATGCAGTTAAAACGGGTACATTCGTTGGAAAATATGTTTGCTAAAACTTGTTAATTATCTCTACTTAAAGCCGCTGAAGTCGCGTCGTCGCGGAAGGAACTAGACCATCACCGATTAGAACATTGAAAAATTCAAGCAATATCCATACCCAATAGCCTATACACGATATGTAGCAGGTCATTTCAATTATATCGAATCTTATCGTCAGCACGCAACATTTTACGTATAGTTACCGACCTGGTAGCTAGACCGGCGACCGTTGGCGAAGTTGATATTTAGACATCGTCGACCGATCGTCGGTCTCATCTAAATTGGTTGTACTCAACATGTCGGCCATTTCCAGTGAATGCTTAAGCCACTGAAGATCTAGCGTGACAGAAAACGGCGTCAACGAAGTAGCATTAGGAATGTTTAAATGGGGTTAAAGTAAACACGACGGGAAGAAGCAAAGCGTAACTGCAATGAATAAAATACGCCTTCAAAATAATTTGAAAACACAAAGGTAACTTACCGAAATTGATGTTAACAGCGCTACTGATCATTTAAAGTATGTAAATGACACAATCTGGGAACCACGAAAACGCGTTATTGCGATTGCTCAATTAATATTACATTGCCTGTGCAGCAGCATACCAATTTGCATCTTATAATGCAAGTCATCGGAACAAGGCAAGGCTGGCTGAGGTATGCTAACGTATATCTGACATTGGCGGGCCATTGTAATAAAGCGGACATATTTTGTCCAACATAAACCATATATCAGCCAAAGTAAGAGGAATGACGGGCAGCGCCATTCGTTGTAGCCATTCTTATGTAATAGCGTCGCTAATATCGGTGATAGGTCGGATATCCAGACCAGCCATAGCCATTGGTATTGTGAGAGCATCGGATATGATGGGCCAGTGTTGGTAGAATTACAAATAGGCATGATCAATATTGGTTGGTCATGGAATACTTAGAGCCAGTGTTGGATTCGTAATACAATGGCCCAACCAACTTTGGTAACAGAATGACAGCGCTGGGCCTATATTGGGCAAGTCCTTGCCTGTTCACTAACAATATTGGCCCAGTCTCTTGTGCTGCCTCGGAAGCGCACCTAAGCTTTTTGGATTTAGTCTCTCTTATGACTGGTGAGAATTAACGACTGAAAAGCCTTTTTTTTTATATATTTCTGTCATAACCACGCTGAGGGTAACAAACTGGATTCAAAGGGAAGGAAAGCGTAGCAGGGGGCGGCAGAAAGTTAGGTGGGCGGATGAGGTTAAGAAGTTCGCAGGGGTCAAGTGGATGCAGCTAGCACAGAACCGGGTTAAGTGGAGAAATATGGGAGAGGCCTTCGCCCTGCAGTGGGTATAGTCAGGCTTATGATGATGATGATGATGATGATGATGATGATGAACCACTTCATAAAAGACCCGCCAATTTGGCTTTGTGTTTAGGGAGCTCTATTGCCGATTCCGAAGGCGTGGGTTCCATTCTGGCCACAGCATCCGCATTTCGTTGAGAGTGAGATGCAAACTGCATGTGTATACTGTGTGATGTCAGCATTCGGGAACCGCCGTTGGTCAAAATTAGCCTCCCGCTCTCCTACGGCGTCCCTCGTCGCCTGAGCCGTTTTGGGGCATTAAGCTTCACAGACAAATCCGTATTTTTTAGTGATAATTCGAAAAATACAAGTGGGAATGTGTGCCTCTCCGTCGAAGACGGTTGTCGCTCTGGAGCAAACTATTGTCCTCAGCATGGCTGTAAGTACAGCTAGAAGCAAAATGAAAGGGAACACGGGAGTGCGTGGCCTCCGTGCTTTCAAATGCGCTGTCAACGACAGATGATATGAATCAGTGGTGAAAACGCATTCAAAGTAAGCTTGGACGGCTGCTCTTTCTGAGCATACCCTTGGTGCCACCCATTCTCGTCTTGTGTTAGTGGCAGCGCTTTGCAAAGCGCCAAGACCACGCGCTCCCATGTTCCCTTTCATATTGATTTTAGCTGTACGTGATGGTACTGGATAACCTATGGTACAGTCACACATCAATGTTGATTACGATAACTGCTGCCTATCGCTGGCTTTGAAACATGGGTCAATGTATGTAGCGATATTCCTCTTGATCAACAATTCTGTTGCAATGCCCCCAGTTTTCAAATATACCGCAGTAACAGAATACATGCCCATCCATCTATATTTCTAATCTCACTGAGGTCTATGATATGGTGTTTAAGTGATATGATATTTAGTGACCATAATGAGGCTAACCTGTCTCGAAACTGTTCATACAATAATTGTTGCACTGTTGCGCTTGCAATAGGTTTACATTGTCGATGGTTTGGCGGCATACGGTCTAGTAGGGAATTATGTTTGAACTTCACTGGTCGCTGACCATGGCCAAAAAAAAAAAAAAGAGAGACCTTTTGGAAACGCTACGGCTTCATTGTTCGCAGTCTCTAAAGTATCACAGTATGCACAATTCCAAAGTTCCTGAAACGTGCAGTGAAAGGCCACATGTTCATGGTAAGAACTATAAGTCTGGCTAATGCCATGGCTGTTTGCTCAAAAGCGAACAATCTACCTAACGTGCTGGAGCAAGGCACAAATATTTTTTAAATATCTTTTATATTGGGTTCAGTCGACGAAAGCCACATATATGTCAACTAGAATAGTACCTGCCACTTGATAAATGCCTAGCGTACAGCGAACGGGCAGCGATTCGAAGCAACTGAGGTGGCACATGGCGCTGCTAACAATTAAGTGCACGAAGGCTGCCGCCTATCTGTGATTGGGTGGCCAAGAAAACAAATTAGAGACATTTAGTTTAGCGCTACCACTGACCGCCACCGCCACAGCCTACCGCTACCGCGTGAACGTCAGTGCGCATGCGCAGGTCATCCTTATAATGACAGATGGCACCACGTTTCTGTCAAATGCCGGCGGACTCGACACGCAGGGACCAATCAGCGTATGCTATGCTGGCGGCGCGCGGTAGCGGTAGACGGCCGCGGTAAACTAAGTCTCTATTAGTATTCACAAGTTTTACGTTTTCGTTACATTATCACCAGTTCAAAGCCATTATTTTGCCAAAAAAAGGAAAACACGAAGTTATTGCCATCAACCGCAAATGTTTTTCGCAAGGATAAACAATGTACCACACACGCGAGCACATAGACAAACGGGTACGACTCGTGGGTTCACAGGCGAAAAACATTAGGCGGAAGTTTAGCTTGGCTAAGCACGGATATACATTGATAATCATCATTTAGAACTCGTTTAACTAAGCGTTGCTTCGTTCAGCTTCGCTTTTCTTGCCATGCTAAGCTTGGCATTTAATGGATGCTTTAAGCTTTTGTTTAGAATGGAAGATCTTACTAAAAACTTTGGTTTGACTTTGTCTCAGGAGATGAAGACGATGAAGTCAATGACATCCGAAACGCAGCGTAAGGACTGACAGCTCGGCACGTAATGAGATCGCGATGACGCTCTGACGTATTTTTTCTAATTGGATCACATAAGCCACGAAAACCTTTATGGAATGATATTGGGAATCTGTTGCTTCCGAAAAAAAAAAAAAAAAAAAAACCAAACAAACACTGTAACAGGATGACTGTAAATTTAAGGAAGTATGTACGTATGTAGAGTTATAATAAGAAGGAGCATGCGATATGCATTGAATCACGCCTACAGGTTTGTTGCCTATGTGTGTCGTATTGCTCATCATGTTGATTTCGCACTGTTTATGTATTAGCCTGTACATAGTGTACATAGAACATTCATTCATTGTAATAAAAACCGCGTTGAAAAAACAACAACGAGATGGCTCAGCGATATAACACAGTAGCCAGCGAAACTGACCTCTTTGCTTCGGCCTCGGTTCAAATTTTACTGACGGCAGCATTTTAGTTCAAGCGGTTGCTCCAAGGAGGCTTCATAGTCACCACGTGATATTCAAGAGTGCAGGCAGTAATGTTTCTGCATTCAAATTATTCTTCCTTTGTTGCAAAAAGGGATTAGTGAAAATCTCAAGAAAAGGGAGACACCTGCTCGCTTGATACTTTGTTGTAACGAATCGCCACTGATTAGCTGGATAGACAGCTCAAAAGCGACATTCTTGTCCAAATCCACATCCAAATGGTCTTTGACGACAGCAATAGGGCAATATGTTCTATAAAATATTCAAATACTATAATATACTTCGTGATTCATCGTGTTTGTGGTTACAAGAATTTGCTATAGTGCACTTTAAGCTTTCCCGCGGCGGAAACTTAACGAAAGTAGACGAGAGCTATAAGGACAGGACAGGCTCCCTCCCTGCCAATTAGCATTTCTTCTTGCCACCATGCTGAGTGTATGGCCTCTGGCAGGTGTGTTTAACGTTCATACAACAAAAATAGACCCCTTTTTATTAATTCATGAAGATAAAAGAATGCAATTTGAATGACGCTACACTGAAACCATTGTGCCAGACAATATTGAAAAAGAAACCGAGACCAAAAGCCTTCGTTACGGATTCGTTCCAACTATATAGCGAGGCATGACTGATGATGATTCCAGGTAACATTGTTCTGCTCAAGGAAAGGTCACTTAAGCAATTTCTATTATCTTAGCTTGGCCGTCGGGCTACCCACTGCAAGTTTTCCTGGGAGAATATTTTAAGTTTCCTTTCGTACATGCCTCATGAAAAAGTATACCTCTGTTTGAGGTGCTTGCGTTCGTTGTTACTGCACATTTAAGTCAGTCTAGCTCTGTTATACCTGATCAAAGTAGGCGCAGCACATCTAGGTCAAGATGTTAGCGTTTCGTATTCAGTCTTTCGCAGCCCTTTATGGGTTGTTTGCTTGAAGTCAGGCGCGGTTTTGGCGCATTTATATTGATTACTGAATGTCGCCCCCTTCGGAAATATTAGGAGACAGTGAATGGATCTCGAACTCGTCGTACCTGACAAAACTCACCCTTGTAGGTGCGCATCAGCATGTACTTAGGTGTTACACATAGACGAACATCATACCAAAAGGGTAAATGGAAAGGGAATGCATCTTGAATCTACATTCTTGTATATCAATTGGATGCAGGCTAATTACCACAATGGGAGGCTAAGGAAGCATGCTAAATGCTCGGAAAGGATTGCAGCTTGTAAAAGAGCTCACGTATCGCAAAAACCATAAGTACATTCCTGATCTCGAAAGCACCGCAAGTTTTGCGAAACAGTCGAGCCTAAAATGCAAGGGAAGTAATACAAGCTGTAGAAAGTAAAAACAAAAGTTCAGTAGACGCGTTAACCAAACTTTCAATATCCCTTACAATTATTTTACACGCCATTAGAAACTTAATCACGCAGCTTCATTCCAATTGCGGGCGAAGTAACAAAAGCGACACGATACGATTCCAATTTGCCTTTCATTTTGTTTTTGAAGCACAGTTCCTGCCTCTACAGCTCCAGACACTAGGGGACCATGTTCCTTCCGTTCACACTAACTTGTTGCGGTTTAAGAAATGTGTCGGCATCCAGGGTGCTACTTTAAAGCGGGTACTGAAAGTAACAAAACAATCGTCAAGAAGCCAGACTAATGCGTTTAGTGCGTAACACGAACACCGTTGCGACAGACGAAGCGAAATTATACGCCTCAGTGCCTGGCAGATACAAGCACATCCATTTATATTGAGATTGTAGAACATGACACTGGATACATGCAGGCATCTGCGATGACGAAGAAACGCAAAGCCGATCGTCAGTAGTATGGCGTAAATTATGTCACCTGCATTGCCTCTTTAATATATAGTCGGAACTGATTGTTCACAGTCTTCGCTGAACAACTACTAAACAGTCATCTTGCGATGATAAAGAATTATCTGGAGCCATATCCCATTAGCTTTCCAACCCGATGCCCATCGGTTGCCGCATTAGCTTTCAAAACCTGACCTCTGTTTGTAGCCCTTTTGCACCTTCTTTTGACATTCTATTATAGAGTGAAACACAAGTTCTTTGAAACCATTATCATTATTGTTACTCTGTCTACCACTCACAGAGCTCCCGATGTGAGTGGCCAAGGTTGCGAGAGCAGGGACATCACAACTGCGGCGCTCGCAAGGATTCTATCAAATCAATAGACGCTGAGCATCCGATTCCGGCTGGGACTAATTGCCGCGCCTTGTACCATTTGGAGGGCTCACCGCAGGGTCCGGTGAAGCGGTGCTGCACGTCTCGCATGGCATTACAGGCAGCCCGGCGCAACTCGCAGCTGTTGGGGTAATCACGGCCGTCCGAGCCGCACACGGGACGGGAGCCCCGGGCATCTCCGTACGAGACGCACTTGTCCGGACAGACGCAGTCGGCGCCCCGGCCGTCCAGCGTTGGCCGGCACTCGGCGCCCCACTCACAGCGCTTCTCCAGGCACGGGTCGACCACGTCTGCGGGAAATTTGTAGCATCCGCGGCTCAGGCACAAGAGCGAACAGGCAGCGGCGGCAAATAGTAGCAGGCGCGCCATCGTCCTCACGGGCCCTACTCCTGATGGCGGAGAAAGTATCGATCGATAGGGCGGCGCGCGCGCCTCGCCACGGCTGCTGGAGCCCCTGCTTCCGGTGAGGGTCACGTGGCCGGCGGTCCAGCACGTGTCTGACAAAGCCGCGCTAGTTAAAAACGGCACCTTCAAGGACCTGTATGTAGGGCAGGTGACATCCACAGCTTCATTCTTGCATCAGCAGTGACGTGTCGTCAATTTCCTTCCGCTGTCATGCGCTAAGTATGACTGCAACGACAGCCTATAACAGAGTGATACAGAAAGCGCGCCATGTAGGACTAAAGCAAGAATACACCTGTAGTTACAAGCAGAAAGCATCGAAAAGTAATGAAGGGTGCAAAAGTGAGCACGCTCTCTCCTGACTTACCTTTGGTGCACTGTGCTGCGTCGTAATGGCTCTCTTCTTTTAGTGCCGAGGTGACAGTAAGGACTACACTGAACCGGCTGAAAACCAAATTTCCGCACGTTTAATCTTATGCTTCAGCCCTGCACTCACAACCTGGCTGGGCTAGGCTTGTTCATTCTGCCTTTGACGAGTTCTCCAGCTAGCGAACGCACGAAACGCGTAATGGGCTCAAGCAGGTCTAGGAGGCAATGACAAACATGAGAAAACCGACCCGACATGCCTTTTTGTGCCGGATGCTATGTTTGTTTTATATACTCACTGTCGCATCCCGTCGTAGAAGAAAAGACGCAACCAAAATCTCAGCGCCCGAACTGGGAGTGCGGAAAATCGTTCTCGAGGTCCTCAAGAGCAACATAGATAAAGCATGGAGTACAGTCTGGCTCACCGCAGGATCCCTGATGGGCAACCACGATCCTCTTCTGGCGGATGCAGGCCGTCATGCGGAGACGGCACTCGGAGGAGTAGGTGAAGCCGTCCGAGCCGCACACGGGTGCGAACAGCTGGTCGGCGCACGACAGCCGACAGCGGCAGTACGCCTGTCCCCGGTCGCTGTGGCATTCGGCGCCGAAGCGACACGTGGTGCGCGAGCACGAGTCGTCCCCGCTGCGATGCTCCGAGCCTGCGTACGTATTGGCCTCAAGTCACTTCACACACTTAGGCAGCACAAGCACCTGCTACTTAAAGTGGGTTGAGACGAGCGAACTAGATCGCGGATTGTCCGCGCGAAAAGCTAGCTATGACGTAAGCGTCATTCCTCTGAGCCAATCGAAATCACTCGGAGGACTGACGTTAGCGCCGCGTGGTAGCGGTCCGCTCATTTGAACGCATTTTATTAGAGACACTGAACACAAAATGATGGTGGCGTGTGCCATCAGATTGCCGCATTCTGACAGATGCCAGATACGTTGCGCCCATTGGAGACAGAGCTTTAATAGCGCAGAACATGCGAAAACAAATTAAGTACATGCCCCCCCCCCCCCCCCCTCTCGTCCAGATAGTTTCACAGACGCAGTGAAATGATGATTTTGTGCACGAGTATTGATGCGGCAAGGCTGCATCAGCATTTCCTCCAAAATCAGGATTCCGGACACTCGGTCTTGGCTTCCCGAGTTCTAGTCGAGGGGGGCAGAACGGGGGCAAACCAAACTAATGCTAATAATTTCCCTGTACCCATCAATAAATAGACATCTTGCTGTTGCTAAAGCATGACATAGCCAGAAAAGCCTCACTGCACAATTTCCACTAAAAATAGTTGAAAGAAGTCCCCAGTGGGCTTTTAATAATAATTATAATAATTACATAATTATTTTGTGTAGGCGTGCGGGCCTTCCAAAGCCCGGTAAGACCCCAGCGACAGCACCTGGCAGCAGGGAAAACAACTGTCATATACTGACACAAAATCAGAAACTGAATCAGAAGCTAATAAAATGACGCCTCGTAAAAAATACAAGCCACCAACCTGAATACGTCCATTTAAGAGCGCCGTTCAAGATAACACAATGGCGCTCTGAACGAACAATATTACTTTAGGAAAATGGTAGAAAATAAAAAGAACCCAAGTGCTTGCGAAGACACTTAGCATATTTAGTAGGTACTTGTGCAAGGTAAAATGATCGTGAGTACGAAAACCTCGAATAAAAGCGTACGGAGCACGAAAACTGTTTGTCCACGTATATTTGAATACCATTATATTAGCAAGCAAGCGGTGAAAAAAGTCACGTATATGTGAATTTTGAAAGATCGCTTCCTCGATGCCGCGAAGTACCGCGAATTACAGATTTAAGGCAAATACTGTAAGCTAGTGCGCGCAAAATTTTGCTTACGTATAGGACGAAGAGTCGAAACATAATGCAGGAAACACAAAAATGTTTTTAGCTCAGAACAAACGAAAGACAAACGGCTATTCCAAGACATTTCTGAGTCAAAGAACACTGCGAAATATTTGACCGCCGGTACCGACAAAACTGGGGAACATTCAAAAGGATCACAGCTTGGTCTGTGTAGAAATATTGATATACTATGTGACATTGGCTGTACGTAAATAATCGAAATATACTGAGTTATTTTTTAAACTCTGAACTGTGATTACGTTACAGCTGAAGAATTGTATGTCCGTAGAGCGAAACCATATTGAATATATGATAATGTTGTCCCAAAGTCGCTGTTTCTAGCCACAGGGAGCATGTTATCAGCATAAGAGCGAGTATTCCGGTAAAGTACGATGGCATAGCATACGACCGCACTAAGCCGCTGTATATGGTTCTCTTCTCGCCCTAACATTACTAAGTCTTACGACATCCAAATTATTGCTCGCTTTGCCTCAAACGGTGCTGCTAGACTACCCTCGCCGAATAAGTTCTAGCATTAGACGCTGACATCAATAAGGGTATCTCCGCACCAGGAGATCCTTACCACAATCCGCTTAGTCGTAATTCTGACTTCCGCCGTAGCAACTTTCTCAGCAGCTGCTATGAACTGAAGGTCCAGTATTCATATATAAGAGGTGGTAGTCAACTACTACTTTTCTTTTTTCTTGTATTCAAAACGAAGTTTAGTAAACTGGAGGAGTATAGTTTGAACACATTCACAATTTCAAACTGAGGATGTTTTGTTTTTTGCTGTGTCTCGGTGATACAAGGCGAAATATTTTATTTTATAGGACAGGAGGCTTTTGTATATCTGAGTCTGCTGCGGTGTTCCGTGTTAATGAGCAGTAGCCAAATGAGAAGAAACAAGCAGACAAGCGCGTCGTCATTGACGTGTAAGATAATTCACAAACTAAACAAAAACACTCCCTATCTTGTAGAGAGTCGATGATGACCTCGAAGTTCTGTGCAGTAGCGGCGTAGCATATTCTGGAGGCGTCACTTTCTTTTACGGAACGGTCTCGTCCCGGCCACATGAAAATAATCTTTCCACACCATCACTCTGGGTGAACGGCGACAAATCCAACCTTGCAATCTAGCAAAAATTGACAAACAATCTTATACACATTTCTGTTCGGAATTACAAAAGACAGGTGTATATTCGTAAAATAAGAAGATTTCACTTTATCTAAGGTGCTATTTCACAAATATTAGTAATTTATTCTTGCCGGTTTCCCACTATTCTGGCGGTTCGCAAACCTTCCATGGATGCTTAAAAAAACACTGTCAGACCTCAAGCAAAACTGGAAAGCGCAAACAGGTTCAGTTGCCGCTAGCACCAAGCTTGCCGGAAAACCACAAGACACTATAACCAGCTGCTGGACGAAGCCAAGGGAGCCCGTATTGCAAATGTCTATAATATTTGCACGGAAAATATTTATTTTAAAAGAAATAATAAATTGCTCCTGAAATTGATAATGCAAGTCGAATATTAGTATTATTCTTTAGTACCAACACTAAAGTGGAGTATTAGAAATAACACCAATACATGTATGTATAAGGTAAGATAGCTGAGGAACCCTGCTCAGCTATGCCTTAGGATGATACATTAGACTAAACATTACAGTTCATTACAGACTAAACATTACAGGCTACAGTTCCGCTTTAGAGCGTTTTGGATTCAGCGTAACGTGCCATATAATCATTAGCGACGATTATTTAATGTCAGGTGGGCGGGTGAAATAGGAAGTTTGAGGGTTAACACAGCTGCAGCAGGATATGAGTAACTAGGCACATGATAAAGGTCTTCGCCCTGCAGGCTGATGAGAAGATAGCATAAAAAATTACAAGGGTTCAATACTGTTGAACCAAATATTGAGCGAAAGTATCACCTGCGGGTGACCGAGCGTTCTTCTTCTTCTCTTTTTCTTCTTCCTCAGCCCACATATAAAGCACCGCTTTAACCAAGCAGTATGAACGTGTCTTAGTGACCTCTAGGGGCAACGTGAATGCCAGGGTCCTAGCAAGTTGATTCTGACATAACCGTCCCTTGTGAAACGAGTGACCCAAGTTGGCAGCTCCTCTCAACTGAGCCGCGGCTCCGACCGCGCCACGCCGACCGCTTAAATTGGGAGCCCATCTCTCACCCTAGTGTCACGTGGGGTGTGACGTGACAGTGTCACGTGGGTAAGACGTACGTGGCTACCGCCGCGCTACACTGAAGGCTCGCAACCTAAAGTAGTATTGCTTTCGCAATACAAATAAAGCGTAAATGCTCCTGTAAAGCGTGCTCTGTTGCGCAAAAACCTTTACTGCGGCGAAGCCACCCTTCCAAGCACCATACGAATTACCTTCATGGTTTTTAAACTTTCACTGTCAGCTCCGGTGATGCCTAACGATCCCTGCAGTCGGAGTAGTCAGTGACTCTGGATGTAGAAATTTCTGTTCATGACGTTGCTCTTGAATTACCGCTATGAGTAAGCTGTAGTGAATAGACCGTTTACAGAGGGTGTTGCAGTATCCGGATGACGCACTCCGTCGCAGTGTGCGGGGATACGGTTAGTGTAGGCGTGCTTCCATAACAGCCACTCGTTCATTTATAGAAAGAACAAAACAAGCTGAGGGGGAGGGCGATAGCGCGAACAGCCTCGTCACGACGGCTCGATCTCGCCCAACAAGCTACGTACCCAGCTGTCGCTCTATGAACAGAACATTGAGGAAAAACTGGGCACTCCAACTTCTATAAATGCGAGCGAAACAATACGCGGACAAAGAAACACTGAATGCGCAACGTGTCCGCTTTTTTGTTTACGTATTGCTTCACACTGCTCTGTGCGGTTCAAATATAAACGAACTCGCTCGAAGAAAAACTCTGATGAAGCAGGGCCTCCTGCGGACAGCGTTTTGAGCACGTAAAAAACGATGAGTGTATGAAAATATGAAGCTAACAAAGGCAATGTAAAGCCATAAACAACAAGCCACTAATGCGTGTTATACGTGGATTCCACCTTGGAACCAATCCAGTGTGAACGTGGAAAAAGGACGTTATTTCAGTTAATTAATTCAATTCTGTTTAGATTGTTTCAGGAAAGAGGCATCAAAATCCAGCGATACCGCCTTACCACCGTCTCTGGAATGTGTGAGTTAGCTCCGCACTATATAAGAAGGAAATGCTCAAAGGAAACGAAACCGCAAGTTTGAAGTCATCATCAACGCCCGACGAGTTCAATCTGTTCCTAGACGAAGGCTCTCAAGCTGCCACCATTTTGTCTCATGCTGTCCGCAGCCAAATCATATCAAATCTAATAAGCTCGCCAGACTGTCTGCTTCTCAGCTGCTAGCCATCGCGCCCGTCAAGAATAATAACACATCTGTTCGCATTTTTATTCACACAGAAACCTGGTCACTAGCATAATATTAATGCGCAGGATACAAATCATTGTTTAAATATGTCTACAGCACTACGTTCACCAGATCCCGTGGCAGTGAATTTAAGAAGAAGGGATCATTTAAGTTATGCGTTCAGGCAAGATTTCAATTGGCACATGACAGAAGTAGAGCCACAGCAAGACGAAAAGTGTGGGGAGGGGAATTTATATGAGCGAAAACAATGCCAAAATAAATTGCCTTATTACAGCTGCTAATCCTTAACACAGTAGTGAACTTTACTTGAATACAAAACGGAAAGTCTGAACACCAGCCAGACGTAGTTTGAGATGTTTGGCAAGTCAGAGCTGACCATGTAGGCTTTCTAATGAAAAAACGCATGAACTTTTGAGAAAACGTTTTTCGCGCAGTGCGTTGTAACGGTCCATAAATGAAACGATTTAAATAGATGCAGTGCGAAAAGCGTTTAAAGTTGCTGTACACAATGGCGGAGATAACCCTTTCAAGCTTGACTTTTGGCAGAAAGCTAGCACCTTATCAATTCTTCGTTCATTGCTGGAAAGATGACATGGGCGATCACAAAATTACGGCAGCGGGTACAACATAGGTGGCAAATGAGGGAAACACTTCAGCCTTACATTGTAGTAGGTATTGTCTTTTTTCTCGCGTAGCCCTTTTTCCCTGGTGTTGCCTCTCGTGGAGCGATGGTTTCGTGCGCATTCGAGGGAATATGAAACGAGCGTGCGCCCAGCCATGCTCCAGTAGTCGCAGCGACCGACGCACATGTGGTGCAGTTCTACGAGGGTGAAAAGTACAAGTTCGGGAGAATCTCTTGTTTTCTCGACCACTGGCCGGAGTGTCAGCCTCCGGGTGGGAACCGACCGCTGTTCTATCAACTGTTGGCTCGAAGGAAGCACATGAACAGGCGCAAACGAGAGGAGAAGAAGAATCGCCAGGGCGAAAGGGTACGCTTAGCACGACCCCCGTGGGGGAGTAGCAATCGAAGAGTCGCTCGATTCCAGCGCACGCGGCGTGCCGCCGTGGGCACAGCAGACGTCGCGGTTCGATCTTTCCCACGCTAACCGGCCGCCGCCTCCCAACACTAGCGTGAGGCGTGAAAACAGTAGCCCGGAACAGACTCCTTCTTGAAGCTGCAGCCCCGGTCGGAACCCCGGTTCCACGGGCTGTCGACGACGTTGCCGGGCGACAGGTTTAAAACAGTGCATTGCTAACGCTCAGCGCGGATTTGAAGTTAAAGGTCGGGTCACGCTACGAAAGCATGGCCGAAACATAAAAGTGTTGTCTACAAAACAAGTTCGCCCGCGAGTCATCAGCAAAGTGCCGAGCCAACTTGTTCCACAACAGCTTGTCAACTGCAGATAGCGTAAATAACTGAGAAAGTTTGCCGCGGTGCTGCTTCACTGACAGCTTTCGACAGTGAGAAGTGGACAAAAACAGAATTCGTCAAAGCATTTGACAAACAGCGCAAACAGCATTCGACACACACGCACACGCACACGCACACACACACACACACGCACACACACTGTCGTGACGCTGGGGCTACGTCGACCCGGCCTTCACTTGGTAGCGTGCAGAGACTCGGGGTTGAAGTAGGATTGAATCTTCGAAGTTGGTGAAATATGTACAAGCAGGTTTAATGGCACTTTGAGAAACTTATTTACAAGATTATTTACACGAAAAAGAAGGGTACATCAGCAAAATGGCAAGCGTTAAGAGTTCATAGCGAGAAGCGACTGGATGAGCCGTTTACCCAGGGCCCAGAGCGACATTTCGTGCTCTGCAGCGTCCTTAAAAACCCCCTATGTCCAGCCCCTCTCTGAAGATGCTGACCAACCAAATCCAGGGCACGCCCCTCAGGTATCGGCATCCAATCGAACACATCACTGCACTGATGGTCTGAAGCACTGACTGGTCCGGCATTCATTCGTTGGGCGTGATCACTTGTTGGCGGGAAAAGCTTGGGAACGGCGAGGAGAGGAGGTACATTTCTATTCTTCAGCAAAGAAACCACAGGCTGGTTCTGGGGGTTTTACTTCTCAGAAACCCGAGTGCACGTGGCGCCGCATAGGGCTCCCAACATGGTCCCTTTTCGACAATTGCAAATCTTTCCTGCATTCCCGGGAAATCACTTAATGGCCGTATGAGTCATGCTCTTCTCTTGTCCTGCACGTCAGCGGACATGTCACTCTGTCGTCTCCTTTGGATAGGAGGCATTCATCACTGGAGGATAGCACTTCTCGACTGGAAGGGTGAACAAAAGAAAGCACTTCCTGCTATTTCCCGCAGGGGGACGTTTCTTTGTGTTTTTCCAGACGTTCTCTTGACAGGGTCAATTTGGCATTTGCAGGTTGTCCACAAAGCAAAACATGCTTACAAAACAGGATTCCTGGAAACAGGCTCACTTAGAGCCATTGGACCATCACCACATATTCACAAAACTTATCCATGCCCACAGGCGAACAATAGAGCGCGCAATTGCGGATGCTTGGTCGTAACAGCCTCCTCCCCCGCCAGAAGAGTCTCGGAGGGCAGCAGTCCCAGCTGCTGCATGAAGAGACGACTTAATGGCCTGCACGTGAACGCTTGAAGCTCGCTGTTGCTTGTCGCGTTGTCTTGATTGTTGTAGGCCAAATTGCTCGAGCTGTCTGAAACTCAACCACATGTCGAAGCAAGCACTCGGCTCCCGTCTGAAGAGACCAGGTCAAAAGAAAACTGCCATTGTTGTTCGAGAAAAGCCCACACTCAAGACGTTAGGACCCACGTATTCCTAGAAAACCAAACGTGCTGCTTTACATAGTCACATATATTCAAGCGCACGAAAAAAAAAAGAACCTGATTATCAATTTGGATACATGGTGAGGAACAACTCGGACCGCTTAGAAACAGCGGCTAAGCGCGTCCGCATTCCCATTTAATTTCCCCTTTTTGTATCTTATTTCAAAATTGTACTGCTGTAAAATCAAGCTCCACCTAAGAAGGCGACTGTTCTTCGATGTCGCAGTTTGCAGCCAAGCCAGGGGACAATGGTCCGTCTCTACGGTGAATTTGGCCCCTCCAAGATAGCACTGCAATTTTTGAATGGCCCATACAATGCAAGCGCATTCTTTCTCTGACGCGCAATAAGCCCTCTCTCTAGAACTCAGTTTTCTGCTCAAGTAGAGCACGGGGTGCTCATTACCGTCGTCATCTCTCTGGCAGAGAACAGCACCTAACCCTCGATCACTGGCATCACACTGGACCGTGAATTCTCGGCCATAGTCTGGAGCTCGCAATACCGGACGGCTAATCAGCACAGCCTTCAGGTTTACGAAGGAGGCTTCCTTTTGTTCGTCCCAGACTACATTTGTCGGTTCTGTCTTGCGGAGAGCGTCGGTCAGAGGGCTAGCCAAAGCTGAATAGTTAGGGATGTAGTGATTGTAGTACCCAGTCAGACCCAGGAATGCTCGAATTTCCGTCTTCGTGCTCGGCCGCGGGTAGTCTGCTACCGCAGAAATCTTAATCTCGCTGGGTTTCCTGAAACCTTGACCTACATTGTGACCCAAGTAGTCCACGGTCGCCCTTGCCAGGCAACATTTCTCGGCCTTTACGGTTAGTCCAGCTTGACGCAAAAGGCTCAGTACAGCTCTTAGATGTACCATATGGTCCGCCCATGAGTCGGAAAAAACCGCAATGTCATCTAAATAAGGCACCGCGAATGTTTCACACCCATTTAAAACCCTATCCATGAGTCGGGAAAAACAAAATGGAGCATTTTTGAGCCCGAAACTCATCATTGTTGGCTGGTAGCTGCCCGTCGGAGTGACGAAAGCCGCGTATCTGCTGGCGCGTTCAGTGAGCGGTACTTGCCAGTATCCTCGAGTAAGGTCCAGCGTAGTCACATATGCCTCTCTACTGACCTGTTCTACTCTCTCCCCAATATTCGGAATAGGATACACTTGATCCCTGGTGAGAGAATTTAGCTTTCGGTAGTCTACCACAGGCCTAGGGTCTTTACCTGGAGCTTCTACTAAGATCATAGGCGAAGCATAATCGCTTTCCGAGGGTTTTATTACTCCTAATTCCAGCATGCGAGTTACTTCCATATCCAGAATTTCTCTTTGCCTTGGAGAAAATCGGTAGCACCTTGATCGCACTGGCACGTCTGAAGTCAGCTCAATATCGTGCTCAGTCAAATCAGTTCTGCCTGGCCTGTCCACGAAGCAGGCCTCAAACTCTGTTATTATCTCGCCCAGATCGGACAGCTGGGATTTCTTTAGTTCTCCTCTCTGCTCCGTCTTTTTGAGAAGCTCCTGAGCGTTGCTTCCTTTTCCGCTGAGGCAAATCAAGTTATCCCCAATCTCCTCAGGAAGGTTTAACGTTAGATTTACCATGGTTTCCCTCTGCTCATAAGGCTTCACAAGATTGCAATGATAAATGCGCACTGCTTTACGCCTACCGGGGAATTTCACTTCGTAGTTAGTGTTAGAAAGCTTTGCAACGACTTCATCAGGTCCTTCCCACTGTACTTCGAGCTTATTCCTGAGATCATTGGCTTGCTTCATAGCTAAGTCCTCTCGGGTTCCACTTAGAAGTCTCGTGAGATTGCTAGACACCGGCGGCAAGAGGTTACTCTCAAGAACGTCCTCATTCCGCGTCTCATCAAGCTCACTTTCAAGTTGACATATCTGAGATGCCTCGCTCTCAAAGTTTTCTGACCTGCTATCTTCCGCATTTACCACTGTTTTAACTGCCGTTTCCTCCGCTGTGGATTTTTCTGGAATGAGCAGTGTAGCTAGTTCTCGCGCCTTTGAACGTGTTAATGCTTGCACAACACTGTCTCCGAAAAGGATGCCCCTCTTTCGCAGTAGCATGTCCGATTTGTTGGAAAACAAATACGGATAGCACTTAGGCAGCTTTTCTGAAACGGCAGCCTCGGTTGTTAACTCGCCGAAAGGGCCCTCGATGACCACGTTCGCGATCGGCAAGCACACACTCTGTTCCTCCACTACCTGGCGGATCCACGTACACTGTCCTGTATAGTCGGAAGGCGACACATACGCCGGATGGACAACATCCATCGTTGCGGCCGAATCGCGCAGTACCTTGCAAGGCTTCCCGTTGACTACTAGGTCATGCAGGTAGGGTTCTAAAAGCTGCATATTTTCATCGCAGTCCCTGACATACGAGAAAGCAATCTTTTCTTTCCGGCAGTTGACGGCAATGTGACCCTGCTCATTACACCTAAAGCATGTGAGCGGCTTCCTAGCCTCAAGCTTTTTCTTTGTGTTCTGCGCGTTGGTCACTTCTCCACTTTTCTCACTGCCGTCCTTTCTAGGGCGTTTGCCTGAAGAAGCCTTCCTTTCTTCGTTTGCAAATCTAGCAAAGTGCCTTTTCTGACGGTTATTCACACTGAACTTGGGATTGCGGGGCCTATCCACTGCTGGGTTGCTGAATTGTCGGCGCGAAGCATACTCCTCAATAAGTTCGGCAGCTTCAGTTGCCGACTTAACTTCGCCTCGGTCCTGTAACCAATTTCTTTCTTTTTCTGGGAGGCAGTTATAAAACTGCTCCAAAAGAATTCTCTCGACTACAGCGTCCCTATCACTGTAGGAATCAGTGCTCTTTAGCCACTCGCCCAAATTTACTCTTAAATTGTACAGGAATTCAGGGTAACTCTCGTCCCTGGACTTAGTAGCGTTCCGAAAACGTTGTCTGAACGCCTCGGCGCTAAGCCTATACTTTCTCAGAAGGCAAGCTTTGACCTTCTCGTAGTTGTCCGCGTCCTCCTTGCTTAGCCGCGCGACAACCTCCGCTGCCTCGCTGGGCAGAACCGTCAATAATCTCTGAGACCAAGTGTCTCGCTGGAAGGACAGTTTTTCGCAGGTTCGCTCAAAGTTAGCCAGATACAGACCGATATCCCCTGATATCACATATGGCTGCATGTACTTTGACATCTTGAAATCTGCCTCCTTGTTGAGACGAGGTACCGCTAGCTGGGGACAATCGCCCGACCTCTTGCTCAACTCTAGTTCTAATTTCCGGAGCTCAATTTCTTGGTCCAGCTTTTTTGCTTCTCTTTCAAGCTTCTCACGTTCGTGCTCCCTTTCCTCTTTTTCCCTCTCAAGTTCACGCTCTCTTTCCTCTTTTTCCCTCTGACGTTCGCGCTCCCTTTCCTCTTTTTCCCTCTGACGTTCGCGCTCCCTTTCCTCTTTCTGCTGTCTGAGCTGTTCCTTTTTTTGCCCGATGAGGTTCCATGCTTCACTGAGCTCCTCATCATCGGCTCCCAAATCAGTGATTGCATTTAAAATCAAGGGTTTTCGTGCCAAACCACTTGTATCAATTCCCAATTCCTCACACAATAGCAACAGGTCCGGTTTCTGCAGCTTTTGTAGGTCCATGATCGCTCCGAGTGTCGGCTACTTCCAAAACAACTGTGCAAACTACCAACCTAAAGGCGTTTCCACACTCTCTTTACCAGTTCTAAAATCTAACCCTGTTCTAGAACCTGGTCCACATCAGAAGAAAAGCCAAGCACTCACCCACACATGCGATCGATGTTCCGAGCTGCTCTCTTGTTGGCCGATTGTTGCGCCTGCTTGTTGCTTGAGATGCCACCTCCGATCACCAGATGTTGTGGCTTGTAGCTTCAGATCCACCTCCAATCACCAGATGTTGTGGCTTGTAGATTCAGATCCCAACGCTGGTCACCAGTCGTTGTGCTTGTAGATTCAGATCCCACCGCTGCCACCAGTTGTCGTGACGCTGGGGCTACGTCGACCCGGCCTTCACTTGGTAGCGTGCAGAGACTCGGGGTTGAAGTAGGATTGAATCTTCGAAGTTGGTGAAATATGTACAAGCAGGTTTAATGGCACTTTGAGAAACTTATTTACAAGATTATTTACACGAAAAAGAAGGGTACATCAGCAAAATGGCAAGCGTTAAGAGTTCATAGCGAGAAGCGACTGGATGAGCCGTTTACCCAGGGCCCAGAGCGACATTTCGTGCTCTGCAGCGTCCTTAAAAACCCCCTATGTCCAGCCCCTCTCTGAAGATGCTGACCAACCAAATCCAGGGCACGCCCCTCAGGTATCGGCATCCAATCGAACACATCACTGCACTGATGGTCTGAAGCACTGACTGGTCCGGCATTCATTCGTTGGGCGTGATCACTTGTTGGCGGGAAAAGCTTGGGAACGGCGAGGAGAGGAGGTACATTTCTATTCTTCAGCAAAGAAACCACAGGCTGGTTCTGGGGGTTTTACTTCTCAGAAACCCGAGTGCACGTGGCGCCGCATAGGGCTCCCAACATGGTCCCTTTTCGACAATTGCAAATCTTTCCTGCATTCCCGGGAAATCACTTAATGGCCGTATGAGTCATGCTCTTCTCTTGTCCTGCACGTCAGCGGACATGTCACTCTGTCGTCTCCTTTGGATAGGAGGCATTCATCACTGGAGGATAGCACTTCTCGACTGGAAGGGTGAACAAAAGAAAGCACTTCCTGCTATTTCCCGCAGGGGGACGTTTCTTTGTGTTTTTCCAGACGTTCTCTTGACAGGGTCAATTTGGCATTTGCAGGTTGTCCACAAAGCAAAACATGCTTACAAAACAGGATTCCTGGAAACAGGCTCACTTAGAGCCATTGGACCATCACCACATATTCACAAAACTTATCCATGCCCACAGGCGAACAATAGAGCGCGCAATTGCGGATGCTTGGTCGTAACAACACACACACACACACACACACACACACACACACACACACACACACACACACACACACACACACACACACACACACACACACACACACACACACACACACACACACACACACACACACACACACACACACACACACACACACACACACACACACACACACACACACACACACACACACACACACACACACACACACACACACACACACACACACACACACGCACGCACGCACGCACACGCACACGCACACACGCACGCACACACACACGCACACACACACACACACACACACACACACACACACAAACAAACACACACGCGCGCGCACACGCACACACGCGCACGCACACACACAATAGTACGCAGTTATCGGTAGTAGCCTTTGGATATGTTTCGTCATTGCATCTGTGCAAATGCTCCCATGAGTATTTAAGTTTTCCCTTAGCGTTTTCATGATGCGATCGTCATGTGTTCTCGAGAGAGGTAAGACGATCTGAAGCGGGTATCCGAACTCACTAGCGTACCCTGTCATTTAGTGATTTTCGATTACATGTTTCCTGTAGCTGAACATACTGTTGCGAAGAAGAAGATCGGCAGTGGCGCGAGAGGAGCCCTCGCCCTAGGCTAGCCATTAAATCATCCTTCACCATGTTGTGCTGTTCTCTTGCTTGTCGCCACGTAACATTTTGCTGGAGGTGCGGGGTGCTTCACCCCTATCCTCGCCTTGGAGCATCGACGCCATCCTTACGCCGGGACCATCGACCGAGAGCCCTGGGATATCGCCGCGCTGCTTCGCCCCAACCCTTCCTGCCCAGACCCGACCAACTGCCGCCACCCGGCCCGGATCTGAAGACAAGACGCACACATGAACGGAACAGATACCAGACCAGAGCGAAGACCCGACGGACCCGAATAACCGAAAGACAAGAACACTCAACCCCCGCCCCGCCAAGGCGCCCGACGCGACCTCGAGCCATTAGTCCCATGGATGCTTCGGTGCTGTCTGGCTGAAAAGCTCCAGGGGAGGCGGATCACCGAAGTATCATCGTGGTCATCATCATCGTAGTCACAAGCGCATCATTCTCTTC
The DNA here is from genome assembly GCF_055883805.1 of Amblyomma maculatum. Classification (NCBI taxonomy): domain Eukaryota; kingdom Metazoa; phylum Arthropoda; class Arachnida; order Ixodida; family Ixodidae; genus Amblyomma; species Amblyomma maculatum. The sequence goes on from NC_139352.1 coordinate 39,183,846, forward strand.
TATCTTTTATTGAACATCTACACCGTCACGTCACCATCGACTTCAACGAACCGATCGGGTCGATCGCTCGGTGGCCCCGAGAAGTGTTGCGGAGATTGGCAGTGGCGCAAGAGGAGCCCTCGCGCTAGGCAAGCCATTAAATCATCTTTTACCATGTCACCATGTTGTGCCGTTCTCTTCCTTGTCACCACGTAACAATATGACCAATCGGCGCCATATTTCAAGCCCACCGATCATACTTTTATGACGGGCAGAGGTATACTTTATTGCTGCACTCATCTTAAGGCCGGGGACTCACCACGCTTGGGCGGCCACTGGCCATTTTTTACGTTGGTTCTACAATCACTGCGACCTTCCCGATTGTGATAGAAAAACTGTTTTGGTTTGCTACAAATAAAATTGTATTTATATTGTATTGTCGTGCGTGCATTGCTAAAGATACTCCGGCGCTTTTTGTTTTTATGTTCAGCCATCGAAAATAATATTTAAGTCTATAGTCCTCACAATTTTTGATTTACGATGTGCGCCTTCCGCCTGGACGTTCCGTAGTTTTTCGAAATGAAATGATCAGAATAAGAGCCCCTTGACGCGAGCTATACCTTAAGATCGGGGGTTTCTAGAGGCCACTCTGTGCTGATGACGTCACGTGTTGGTCAGGCCCACGCGGAGCTGGAGATTGGCGAGAGGTTCCGTGCACCTAAGGGCGCTCACATTAGTTTAGTTTCCTGCCTTCAGAGCTCGGTAATGGGAACTTACGCTGGGCTGTGGTACGCAAAAATTACTCAAAGGACATGATCCATAATCAATTTCCTTGTGTCAAGAAGCAGGCATACGTAAAAGCTGTCCGCTGAGCCAGCAAGCAAGAACTCTGTGTTCTTGGAACATTTTCCTCAGAATATTATGCTCATGGCGTGTGTCTTAGAGAAGCTTTTGAACTAGTTAAAGCTGCGTTTAACAGGGGCTTCAATGTAACTTCTGTTCCCATGTTGTTCGGATACAACTTTCCAACGAAGCAGCCAGTTGAACGAGGTGAGGCCGTAAGGAGAGAGCGGGATACTGTAAAGTAAGAAAAAGAAAAGCCCGAATACATTGGCAGCTAGCTCAATGAGTAATGGCAATATGGCAACAATTAACCTCAATAATAGTATACTGCATAGGCAATTCCATTCCATATGCACGCTCATACTGGCGCATGGCAGCGCAAGAAGACGAAAAATACCGAGCCGGTGTAGGTTATATCAAATCTCCGCCACTCCCGCAGTTGAAATTGGGTGTAAGCTTGAAGCCAGTTTATTACCGGTGGAGCTGGTGGGATAGCCCGCTCCGCATTTCTCGTTGCGTTTATTCCAAACGCGCCTTCGAGCGGTGTCATTTTATGCCGATTGATGGCGCCACGAGACCCGTGGTGTTAAAGTCACACGTTGCCTTGACGAGGCACCGTGCGTGGTGTAAAAAGAGTGTTGCACAATTAGAGGCGCGCTGTAGAATGCTTCTCCCAACTAAACCACAGAATCCAAGCAGTTAACATTTCGCACAGAAATGGCATTTTGTCGTTAGTATTTTTTAATACCAAATTTGTTTGGGGTACTTGCCTGATTCAATCAAAAGAAGTCAGATGTTCTTACCGTATGCGGCGGCGGGGAATCAAAAGAAGCCATCCCCAACGACAATACCGGTGGCGTCATCTTTTGCAACACCCTTCCGTCGCCTCTTGTTTTGTTGTGATGTTGTGATAGAGTCGGGGGGAAACAGCACGAGATGTCTCTGGTGTTAGCGTTGGGACGATGGTTTCTTTTGCTTCGCCGCCACCGCATATAGTAAGAACATTCGACTTTTTTTTTTATTGAATCAGGCAAGTACACCTAACAAATTTGATATTAAAAAATACTAACAACAAAATGTCATTTCTGTGCGAAATTTTAACTGCGAGAATTTTGCGGTTTAGCTGGAAGAAGCATTCTACAGCGCGCCTCTAATTGTGCAACGCGCTGTTGTTTCAGCCGGCGCCCGCAACGGCGGTAACTCATGCCGCACTCGCCGCTATGGCTCAGGTTTTAAGGTGTTTGCATTGAAACTGAGTATCCTAGTTAGAACCCGACGGTGGCGGCCGCGATTCGATGGAGGCGAAACACAAAAGATAGTTCGACCGCCGCAGGCTTAAGACTGAGAGCGTTAGCTCGAGTTTTTCAGAATTGAATCTAGGTCCTGAATTCCGACACCAAAGTGTACATCACGAAACAGAGGTCACATGGCTTGGCGGAATCATGATAAATGGTGGACAAGGTGGTGGACTCCATTGTACGGATGGTAACGTGTAGTTAAGAAACCTTGTAGCTATGATCATGTGACTCGGCTGCCATCTTGAATATCAGGAGCGACGAGAAACCGGCAAAAGTTAGTAAGAGCTGACACCGTTAACAAAAAAGAAAAAAAGAACTGTCCGTGTCCTCATAGACCTCACGTTAAACCCCACAAACCAACCAACCAACCAACCAATAATAATTGGTTCACAGGAAGGGAAAGGCGCAGTATCTGTCACACTTGTGTCTGTGGACACCTGAACCGCGCCGTAAGGGAAGGAAGGAAGGTGGGAGTGAAAGTGGAAAGAGAGAAAGAGGAGCCGTAGTGGAGGGCTACGGAATAATTTTGACCACCAGGGGATCTTTAACGTGAGCTGACATCGCACAGCACACGGACGCCACTTCGTTTCGCCTCCATCGAAACGCAGCCGCCGAGGTCGGGTTCGAGCCCGGGAATTCCGGATAGTAGTCGGGCGTCTTACCACTGTACCACCCCGGCGGAGCATCAGGTGTCCACAGAAGCAAGTGTGACAGATACTGCGCCTTTCTCTTCCCATGAACCAATTATTATGCAAATAACGCGGCGCTATCGCCTCTTTCATCGAGTGCCGCCAAGAATGCGCATGTGCCGCTGTAGGACAGACCATAGACTCCATTGTGCCGCGCTCTGAATTTGCCCGCGACGGGTCAGAAACGATACTCGATGACGCATGAGCTGTTCGAGCGCAGCGTATGTCGGCACCAAGGGATGACCCACGAAAGTATATTTAGGCACACCTTCGTTTTCTTCTTTTGGTTCCCCTTTGAGTAGCCGTCCAGTTCAACGCTGGATTTTGATCCTATGCTCCGACAAGGAGCGCTAACAGCATTCTGTGCCTAAAAAGTCAGCTCATCGCAAAATAACCGCGTCACGATTGGTATGTACAATCACACAATTTTATCTACTTTGCATAATTACTTTTATCACCATTCCTGCGGTGCGCGAGCTCCACATTTTTGCTTGATTTTGCCTGTTACGCCACGCAATTCAGATTGGTGTTGCTCTGAAAAAAAAAAATAAAACGAGATGCAAGCATGATTTTAGCTTTCGCTTTTGCGGTCGAGTAATAAGGGAGCACGAAATGACATGAGTACATGCTTCTCCGAGTCTAAGAGGCTGTCTCAGTTTTTGAGACGACGCGCCGTTGTGCGACTCCACTGGTGGTCGCGGCGGTTGGTCGCAAATCAATCGTAAACCATTAATTGAATCATTTTATTACTTTTTCTGAAATCTCAATGGTCTCTAGAAAGCTACATTTTGCTCATTATGTCATGTTGACAAAAGCACACAGAACTGCTTTGCGCAGTTATGACATCCAAGGGCGTCAGCCTACACCTTGGAGCACCAATACATTGGAGCATCAATACATGACGGTAAAGAAGATGTGCCACCAAAATCCTTTGCAGTTAAGATTTCACGTTTTTCATTACGAAATACATTTAACTTCCTTTGACGGCAATCTTGAGGGGACGCCGAAATAGAACCGAGACACGGCAACCGGGCACTGAGTCTCCTTGATCCAGGCATTGGTTTCTCTTCATCCGGGCACCATTTTCTCGTTATCCGGACACAGAAACGTGAACATCCGGGCACCAGACGAGATTTCACGAGAAGAGTTCGCCCTCTTAGGCTTCCGCACCCTCCCCAATGATGGCTCCCGGGCGACACACACTCGCTTGAACGCCGTTAGACTCCGGCGGTCAAGGCGGCAGCAGCCCAAACATTGTTCGGACATTTGAAATCGAGTGAGTTACTGAGTTCCGTAGTCACCTCATGGCGTTTCTATCTTAAGGAGGCAGTCTTATTGACGGTCTAAGGCACTCGAACACCCTGAGTCCCCTACTTTCTTCTCAGGGAACTGTCCTTTCGTGGTCACGTCATCTGCATTTCCCTTCCGCCATCGTCAGAGGTGTAAAGCCGAGCAATGGAGCCTGATGTAGATAGGTAGTAAGAGTATTGCGAAAAATGATCGCTTTGAGAGTTATTTAGAGGCGCAGTCGCTCTGACCGAGAACGCCATGATTTTGCTGCCGTTAACGAAGATGACAAGGCCGCCATGGACCACAGCTACCTACCTAAGGCTACACAATTGAAGGCGATCGCTTCGACACAATAAAAACCTACAAGAACTACTCAGTACGCTGGCTTGTTGGCAGAAGAAAAGCTCGTGGTGTGGAGTAATGTGCTCTGGACCCATTTGAAGGCTGTGGCTAGTACCGTCTACGACAAATGTGCTATGCCATGATTTTTCTTTTGGATGCCAGATTGGTTTAAAATTATTTCTAGACTGGCTATGAAAATTTCGCATTGCACACGCTGATGGACGTTCTTAGGAATGCAGAACAGCCATTAACTAAAAGTTAAAAACCACCGCAGTTGGCCTTTAAAGATAATAAATGTCGATGCGAGTGAAGTGGGCGAAATCAGGGTGCATAAAACAATATTTCGCTTTACCTTGGCTGCTTGCATGCCTGATTCTTCTTCTTCTTAAAAAACAAAACAAAAAACAAAAAAAAAAAAACTAGTGGAACACAAACAGTGCTGCCCCTCCAAAGCTCACATGGAAAACACTTCAGTTATTTCCAACCCGTTCCCGGCCCTGGTACTGTGTTATATAGAGCCGGTGCTGTTATAAAGCCCAATATATGGCAAAAACGACCCATTATGGAAGCACGCCAGCTTCCGGTCTAATTTACCAAACGAAGAAAAATTTGGCTTATTTAAGGGTGCAATTTTTTTGCAGCTGTACATAGGGGTGTTTCACATGCTGCGATTCTCACCGCGTGTGACAAATATTTTTTCTCGGTCTGCGGAGGAGGGAGTCTGTAGGTCAAGCCGCAGAAGGCTTGCGGTCGGCTTGCGTCCGGGTGGAATTCTGTCGCAGCGTCGTTGTGACCGTTCTTGAACCGACCAATAAAAACAATACTTGGACGTGACTTCACTTCTGTGCTGGGCCTCGCGACCCGCCGTGCTCTCCTCTGGGGAGGTTTCTTAATTAATTGGTTCACAGGAAGGGAAAGGCGCAGTATCTGTCACACTTGTTCTCTGGACACCTGACCTGCGCCGTAAGGGAAGGGAGGAAGGTGGGAGTGAAAGTGGAAAGAGAGAAAGAGGACCCGTAGTGGAGGGCTACGGAGTAATTTCGACCATCTGGGGATCTTTAACATGCGCTGACATCGCAGAGAACACGGACGCGTCTTCGTTTCACCTCCATCGAAACGCAGCCACCGGCGGTCGGATGTCAGTAGTAGTTGTATAAAACTTTATTCCGCAAAATGGGAAGGGGATCAGAGGTTGGGGTCTTGAGCTGCAGGTGGTGTTCCTAGGTACAGGATCCCATTGGTTCTCGCTGCCTCTTCGGCCCGTTCGACCAGCGCTAGCTGATCTTACGGGTCGGGCTGGACAGAAGCCCCTCCCACTGCTCAACTGACGGGTTTGTAATTTTGGGCTCTATCGGGCACGCTCGACAGCCCCCTATAGAGTGGTGGAGGGTGGCCGTCTTTCCGCACCACACGCATTCTGGAGTGTATTGCGTAGGCCAAATCTTACTGTATATGTAGCGACTTGGGTATGAGTTTGTCACCGTCTCCAGGTAGCTGCTTGATGTCCTGTGAGTGTCTTGTAGGGAAGCAGGTATTTACGGCGCCCTAACTTCCAAAACATGGTGAGCTCTCCGTAGCTGTTCGGAGTAGTGTTGGTTTCCCCCTTGTCGTCGCTCGCTCGATTTGTGTAACCTCGAACTATTGCGTCGACTTTAAGGTTTCCCTCCACCCCTCCGTGCCCAGGTGCCCATACCCCATTCTGCTTGTTTTTGAGTTTTGTCGCCTCCCTAAGGAGGGTGCCGGCCTGCCTGCTTATATCCTTCCCCTTAAGAAGCTTCTGCATGCGGCCTGTGAGTCTGTTACTATTGTATAGCTCTTGTTGTTTCTCTTTGCTTCCGTGATGGCTAAAGCTATTGCCACCTCCTCCGCCGTGTTTACATCCCCGGTCCTGATTGACATGCCGGATATTTCTTTTCCCTGGTTGTTAATTACGGCTACAACCGCCACAGGCGGGAATTTCTATAAAATACGTGATAGTTAAGAAGCCGATCTCTGGCACTGAGAGACAAAGGCACCAGGTCGCTCTCAGCCCGGTTGACGAGTGCTCTGCCATCTAGAGTGGCCTGAGGGCCCATCGTCGTCCTGCTCCTTCACTTCCCTTTACCCCCCCCCCCCCCCTCACTTGGTTCTTTTTGAATCATTAAAGTTGCTACCTACCTACCTACCTACGACCGCCGCTTTTCTCTCTCTACTGTCTTCATTTTATCAGGCATTCAGTCAAAGCTCTCTCTGCAGCTTTCGGCGCACAAAACACACGAAGAGCGAGATTATGCGTTAGTTGGGGCTGCATTACGAAAACGCCGCGCCAGGAAAAAGGACACTGCTCGGCTCTGTCATGTTCGTAACGCAGTCTTTTTATCACATAAAATTCGCCGCGAGCGAATCCTGTCGGGAAAAAGAATGGCGTAAATAACAAGCCCTCTCACTTCGAGGCAATGGAGACGGAGCAGCCGAATTGCGCACGGGCGCTAGAAGCAAACGGCGAGCTTTTGAAAAACAAGTGTGCGAACCGAGGGTCATCGAAGACCGGCCGAGCGCCTGGATGGAGCGCGAGCCTCGAGAGGAATGCCCCTCGCGTTTTGAGTAATGGTCGCTGATCACCCACTGACTCAGCGGCGCCACCCTTACCTTGACAGACGGCGCCGGCGAGCGACGGTTTGTCTACTTCCAGACGGTGATTCGCGTTGGGATCAATAGCAAAGGCAGGCTCTGGCGCTGCCCGGTGTCTCGATCATGGCGTGTCCCAGCGCACGTAGCAAAAAGTACCATTACTGTCCGATGAGTACACAACGCTTGTAGTTGCTTCGACCGTTTCATAGTTCTTTTTCTTTCGCTCCAGCCACTTTCATGCATCTTGTGCCATGACTAAGAACGCTTCGCAATACAAATCTCAGCGACAGGCATTCAAATCAATAACCTTCTGCCGTCCGGCCACTCATGTTGAAGGGGCGCCGCACGTGTTGTTGTGGCTGTAGGAAGAAGGAAAAGAAAATGCTCGGGCCTGCTACTGACTCTGTAGCTGAGCCACCTCCGCTGCCTCGTGCAGACAGAAGAGAATGTAGAGAAGAAAGAAAAGGAAGAGGGAAAGAAAGACGCGTGCCGCAACAACAGCCGTCGTCCACCACCCAAGCGGTGGCAGGTGCAATGACGGCCTACAACAGATAAAAATTCGGTGGCAAGCTAGCCCCCGCCGCAAGCGACGGTGACCTTACCCCTTCAAGGAAATGGCACGAAGAAAAATTTCAGTATGTACGATGAACACTTAACGTGGACAGCGCGTTTGAACACACAAATGGGCCACCACAGTACTCGGGACGCGGCGGTATACGGTGCAAACACTACGTCACGAGATTAATTTCGCATGAGAACTCTCTCCTTTGCCCCAGTTCCATCAGCTTCGCCTCGATTTAGAGCTGATATTCTACATTGGTTGCCTTGAATCGGAACCAGAATCATTTAATACATAAATCACGCTCATTATTAACAGTCTGGGCTATCCAAAGACGAAATTAAGAGGACGTAGAGTAGCGAGCTTAGCAAAACTTCATGATAAGCAAAATGGTGCACCGTGCGTGGATGAGCAGAGTGATCTTGTCCGAACGTTGCACGTGTATTCACGGTTTTCGGCACAGATTCGCAGAGTTATGAAAAGCTTGTGGAATACTTTAAAGTGTCAATTTCCTCCTTAAGGTGTAATACAGCGTCGTTACCGGGCTGCGTGGAGTGCCCGGCAGAACGAGGAATATGAACATATCTACAAAATGTATAGGACTGAAACATTGAGGCTAACGAAAAGGGCTCTACTTAATTTGAGCACAACGTAGAGAGTTATGGAACGGAAAATGGTAGGTGCAACATTAGGAGATAGAAAACTTGCAGAGTGGATCAAAGAAATAACTCGTGTTGCTGACATTATACTTGGAAATGAGATGAAGAAATGGACATGGGCAGGACATGTAGTGCGAAGAGAGGATAACCGATGGTCGCTTAGGGTAACAAACTGGATTCCAATGGAAGGAAAGCGTAGCAAGGGGCGGCCGAAAGTTAGACGGGCGGATGAGGTTAAGAAGTTCTCAGGGGTCAAGTGGATGCAGCTAGTCTAGGACCTGGTTTGTTGCAGTGATATGGGAGAGGCCTTCGCCCTGGCTTCTGCTGATGGTGAGAACATATATTTTGCAGGGGCTAGCGCTAATTTTAATAAGACGACCAGCAAGTGCCTTCTTTTAGCGGTTGAAAAAAAACAAACGATTAAAAAGAGCGATTGAAAATTTGAAAAGCACGGTTGAAAAACTGTTCCAACGGCTGTAACCGTTGAAATGATTTTGAACTTTTTTTTTCAGCACTTCAACGCTGCAAGAGCGCGCTCTTTCTGCCCGCCTCTCTTCCATGTTCCATGTTCGTCCTGTGCAAGTTAGTGCCACCCACTGAAAGGTGCTCCATCAACTAACCCCGTTTCACGGTTTAACGATAATAATAATAATAATAATAATAATAATAATAATAATAATAATAATAATAATAATAATAATAATAATAATAATAATAATAATAATAATAATAATAATAATAATAATAATAATAATAATAATAATAATAATAATAATAATAATAATCAATCTTTATTTGATTATTATTGTTATTATTATTAATGACCTTGGTGTACTTTTTGACCGCACCCTCAGCTTCTCCTTCACACTAAACGCATTGCTCAGTGGGCTATGCGCACACTCGGATTCGTTTGCAGACTTTCGAGAGAGTTCCATACTCCACTTCCGTTCCTAAAACTGTACCTGTCCATATGCTTGCCGCTCTTAGAATATGCGTCGGTTGTTTGGAATGGCACTTGGGCAAGGTTGACAGAGGTTGACAATCGAACTTGGACAAGGTTGACAGAGTACCAAAAAAGTTTTACGGATATTTTATTATCGCTTTCCTTGCGCAACTTCCCCTCTCGCTCCACCAGGAGCGCCCAACTGAATCTTCCTTTTCTTCACTGCAGTCGTATCAGACTTGATATCATATTTCTGTACAAAATCTTTCATGGCCACATTATGTGCCCTCAGCTCTTAGAGTACATCCTACTGCGCGTTCCGCGAAAGAGCATGAGGGAATTCAGACCATTTCAGGTTTCTCCTCTTCATTCCCACTCTCCTCTGGACAGGATGCAGTGGTTATTTAACTCTTTTTGTCCTCACCTTGACATCTTCCAAAACTCGCTCTGTTCATTTACATTGGATGTTCGTAGCGTTGTATTCTAAATAGTACTTTATCACATATAACTCCCACTTTCTAGCCTTAATATTGTATTTACTTCACTTTTTGCTTTTTCTCCTGTTCAATGCTGTCTGTATCTTGAACTACTTTTTATCCGTTTCTTACTTATATTTCAACTTTAAACTTTATATTCGAATCTTACTGTCCCTTGTTCAATTCTACTTCTTTATTGTATTATTCTGTATTTCTAGCCTGTGTTTTAAGTACCATGCACTTGTTGCGCCTGGAATGGTTGTTTATTTCATGTATATTTTTATATTACTATAATCAATGTCAGTTATTTGTTGTTGTTGCTGTTTTTTTTTTCTCTTCTATCTACCGTTCTTTTTTTTTTTCTTTCCTGATGTGCTCGAAAATTCTCTCACTGTGTATATAAGTGATGCTACTCATTTACTGATAACTTTCCGTGATACCCTTCGTCTCAGTTTCATTTCATGTTTTATTTATTTCTTTTTTTTTTGTGTTCTCTCTGTGTGTGTAAACATGTTTGTGCATTTTCATTTTTGTTTCTTTTTTTTTAATTTGTGCTGCAGCACTAAGACCACATGGTTGTTCCTGCGCACATTAAATAAAGATTGATTATTATTATTATTATTATTATTATTATTATTATTATTATTATTATTATTATTATTATTATTATTATTATTATTATTATTATTATTATTATTATTATTATTATTAAAAAGAAATATGGCCGCAGACTTCAACGTTGAAGATAAGTTCAGTTTACAAAATTTCTAAATCGGCATTTTGGTTAGATAGATATACCAAAAGTTGAAAAAGCCCTCTAAGTTATCTTCGCCGAAGTGCAAATTTTTAAGACGGCATTTCTGCTCGTGGAATCTTCACATGAATCACGTAAATTTCTACTTTTTTTTTGTGCTTTTCGTGCATTATTTTGTACTTTTCATTCTCGCTTCACTTTTTTATTCCGGTTTTTAATGCAGCTTGTATTGATATTTATTTTTCTATATGGGTTCAGTTTTATGCAGGGAATAATGGGTATCATTTCTCTATCGCACTTATTGTGAATAAACTTTTCACTGGTAGAAAGTATTCTGCATGATCATTAACCTCTTTTCGACGTCAGAGGCGAAAAGATGGGGCCAAGTTTTATTCACGACAGCAGGACAGCAATTTTTAAAGCAAAAAAAAAATCGAATTTTTTATTTTATTTTGCAGATGTGTGACAAAGCTGCTAAACTCGCAACACGTTTAACTTTTTTCCTCCATTTGCAGGACAAGATCGGCGGGAAGGTCCCTGGAATTCTTGTTTTATTTTTCGTCTTAAAGAAGGGCAGCCGGCATCTCAGAAATAAATGAACCTCTTCTGCAATGGTCGCCGCAAATTGTGACGGAGAGCCCACACAAGCAGAGGAAATTTTATTGTCATGCAATATGCATACAATAATATTCACGTAGAATTTAGGGCATGCTTATCTAATGTCAACTCCTCCACATAGCCTTCTACGATATTTAGGAGGCCAAGGAAGCGGCCTCCAGGCAATCGTAGATAGCCCCGAGTTGAACTTTTAAAGTTTCCATGCAATTTTAGCAAGCCATCGTTGCAAACTTGAAACGGTGGCTTGTAAAAAAAAAAAAAAAAAAAAAAAGTGAAAATTTCACTCACAGATTTCCTCTGTGCCGGACGTACAATCAGCACCCAAG